>NC_067402.1:141128885-141452219 GCF_016432865.1 Antechinus flavipes | reverse complement strand
GTGATTGAGGAGGGAGAGGTTTTAGGCAGAGGGGACAGCCCATGAAAATACATGGAATTAGGAGATAGAGAATCTTGTGGGAGAACCAGCAAGGAGACTAACATCCCTGGAATGCAGATAATGCAGGGATGAATAAGAAAGGAATACGCCAAGTTATGAAGAAGTTTGGATGCTCAGTTTTCCAATCAGTAAAATGGCAAGATTGGACAAAATAGTCTGATCTCTAAGGTGTTTTACAGCTCGAAAATTCTGGATTTAATGCAGAATTTATCTTTATTCATTTATTTATTTTTGCTGAGACAATTGTAGTTAAGTGACTTGCCCAGGGTCACACAGACAAAACATGTTAAGTATCTGAGGGCAGATTTAAACTCAGGTCCTCCTGATTTCAGGGCTGGTGCTCTATCCACTGTACCACCTAACTGCCCCTCATGCAGAATTTTTTAACCTGGAGTCTACAGACTTCCTATAGACTTGCAGACAGATTTTAGGGGATCTGTGAACTGGATAGGAAAAAAATGGATCTTTATTTCAATTTACTTGTTTTCTTTTGTAATCTTTTGTATTATGAATTAAAAAGTCTTCTTTTGAGAAGGGTTCCATAGGGTTCATCATATTGTCACAGGGATCTATGATGCAAAGAAGGTTAAAGACCCTCTGATCTGATCAGGTCTGGCTGATGTTTTGGCTCTGGAACAAAATTCCAAACTATAGTAGAAATGCTGGTAGTGGAAGAAACTGAACTCAATGTTAATTAATCAGTTCTCTTTTCTTTACCTTTGGAAATATGACATCCAGTTTTTTGTCTTTACATGAGAAACTATAAAGGGATTTGATCTGATATACTGCACTAAGTAGCATTTGTAATCTTGCCTGAGTCTCCAACTCAAAAGTAATCCTTACACCAGTGAACCAGTTTAGACTGTAAGCATCTTGAGGATGGAGTGGGTGGTCTTTTGCCTCTTTTTGTATTCTTAGTGATTAGGATAAAGATTGGTCCATAGTAAGTACTTAATAATTGTTTATTGATTGATAGATATATGTTCACATACATATATCTATACATATACATACACATTTCTCAAATATCTACCAATAAGGATTCAAATTTATATAGCATTTTAAGCTTTGCAAAATACTTTCCTTACAACAGCTTTGTGAAATTGATAATGCAATTAGCATCCCCATTTTACAGATAAGGAAACTGAAGCTTTGAAAATGTAAGTGACTTTCCCAAGCTCATATTGCTGACAAGTGTCTGAAATAGGCTTACAATATAGGTGTCCCGACTCAAAGTCCAGAATTTTAATCTGATTCCTCTAACTCTAAATTCATGGGGAAAAAAAAAAAAAAGGACAAAGTTCATCAAAGTAGAAGATATGCTTCAATGAGATAATTCTCAAATCTCTGCTTGACTTTGATGGCAAAATTGGCAGAACTGAGACCTAGAAATCAGCTGTTATGACTTGTAGTACCCGATTGGTCACTAGCTCATCATGTCACCTGAGGAGGGACCTGTACTCTGGGACTGAAGTTCCTCATTTGTAAAACTGGAGTAGATGCCATTTAAGGTCCCTTTCAATTCTGGTCTCATCACCATTATACTTCTGTCCTGAGACTAAATCTATGAACTTATTTAAAAGTGCTATCATCCACAATGTTTTTATCTATTTTGAAAAACTGGCTGCTTAGTTAAGAATTTAACTCATGTGCAAATCTGTAACTAGATGAAGATCATCTGAAAGTTATCTTTGTCTTCTGGTATTTAAAAGACACCGATAGAACCCTTTCTGTAGATTTTAAAAAAGCAACAACAACAACAAAATCAAACCTGGAACCCATTTAGTTAGGATAATTAACTAAAATGGGAAATGATGATCTGGTGGCTGCAAGTTGTTTTGTGGGTGCCTTTTTTGGTCCTTGATTCATAGTATTGTGGAGAATACATACCTCAAGTAGGTAGGTGGTGCAATGAATAGAATGATATCCAGGAAGACTGGAATTCAAAGCTGGACCGGATACTTAGTAGCTGTGTGACCCTAAGCAAGTCACTTTACCCTCTTTGCCTCAGTTTTCTCATCTGTAAAATGAACAGAAAAGGTAGAGAGGGAAAAGGCAAACCATTCCAGGATCTTTACCAAAAAAATAAACAAACAAACAAACCCAAAGGGGTCTTAAAGAGTTGGACACTACTGAAAGCAACTCATTAACAACAACAAACTTACCTCAAACACCACAATTGCCAGTAATAGCCCTGGGTAGGTATGAGGGGTAAAAAGTCAATTATGTAATGTATTTTTATTTCTCTTAACTGAAATCTAGAGCACCAAATTATAAAACTTGAGGATCATCTGTGCCATTATTTCCCAGAAGAGGGAACTCATCTTCATAAGTTCAAATCTTGCCTCAGTCACTTACTAGCTGTGTGACTCTGGGAAAGTCACCCCTGTTTACCTGTTTCCTCAGTTGGGCAGAAAGTTGCCCAATGCTGCACAGCCAGATATTGGGAAAATTGAGCCTCAGTTTAATGTTCTTATCACTGGATTTCATTATTTCCTGTTTTATCCTGGAAAGACATTTCACAGCTCTGGAACTCCCCTCTGTGATCTCTGTCTGCCTGAGAAAGTCAGAATTAGTTTATAACCTATAGCACAAATTCAAGGAAGTAATAACTGGAATAAAAAAACCCAATAAAAACTCTCAGAAGCTAGTGCTGAGCTAACAAACACCTACTAAGATAGGAAGGAGATATTTTTCTGATAAGGGTGTAGCTATAAGTGTTTTTATATATATATATATATATATATATATATATATATATATATATATATATATATATAAGTGTTTATATATATATATATATATATAAATATATATATATATATATATTTTTTTTTTTACCATAGTTAGAGTACAGGCAACTGAAGCTCAAAGATTAGAGGCTAACCAGCTTCTAGATCAGAAATTGGCAAATTGTGCTTCTGTGGCAAGGGTTACCGAAGATGATAATGCACATCATGTTGTTGTTCAGTCATTTCTGTCCTGTCTAATTCTTTGTGACCCATTTGGGGTTTTTGTGGCAGAGATACTGGAGTAATTTGCCATTTCCTTCTCCAGCTCATTTTACAGATGAGGAAATTGAGGCAAATGGGGAAGGAAGATAATCATAATAACATATAAATTTAGGTGACATGTGAGAGACAGTATAGTATGAAGCTTAGGGAGCTGGTCTCAGGAAGACCTGAATTCAGATTTCTTCTTTAATACACATTGACTATGATCCTGGAAGAAGAGAGACTTTGTGTGTCCTGAGAGCTTAACTTGATATTTTGCCTATAGTAGGGTAATGCATATTTTAAAATTGAATTAATAATTAACTAATAACATTTAACTGACCTTTCCTAGGGGTGTTTGCTTTGTAAAAGTGAACCTTTAATGTTGGAAAAAGTAAGATCCAAGAATGAAGCTATAATGATAGAATGGTCCAGGCTGAGTGGATATTTACTGGCAAAGGATCATCCTATTTTATCTACTTGGCTAAGTTTGGCTTTAGATACTATATGCAAGATTGTAGGAAATGATTAATTCTTTTTATCCTCAGTACCTAGCATAGGACCTGACGTAAAATGGATGCTTAATAAATGCTTCTCAATTGATAAACAGAAATTCATTAGATATGAGAGAGAGGTGAGTTTTAGCTTTCACAGGGGTAAAAATGATCCTTTCTGAAGAATATGCAGGGAACTTAGTGGGTTGTAAAAACAGTTTGATGTGGGGAGGAGAAGCTAGTATAAATTGGGAAGGAGCAGGGCTGCCAGGACTGAATATGTTGCACATTTTTATGTCTTTCTTGGCTATATGATTAGTATTTGTTGATTATCTCTAGCATTCATTATAAAATGGGAATCTCAAATAAAAATCATATCTAAAAGGGTTAGGTATCAGTCAGTCTAAGACTAATCAACCAAAAAATTACTCATTACGTATTAAGACAAGAATATAATGATTGTAATTCTTAACAATATATATATATATATGTGTTACATGTTCAATACATGTACAATATTAGACAACTTGTGAACTTAGACCATGAATTGAGCAATTCTGTTATTTTCAACTCTGTAGGAACATTCAGTTCTGGACTTCAACAGTATGAATGTAGTCTCCTCCTCTAGGTAGCTGCAGCTTTCCTGAATCAGTTATTCTAAAAAATATAGCTTTTGAATGAAAAAATGTTGCAGTTTGGGGTATAGTCATCAGGAATATCCCAATCTTACTCTGCCTTCATTAGATCTCTTTTGGAGTTTGTGTTCAGTTCTGGGTATCATAGTTTTTTGTTTGTTTAGAGATTTGGGTTTTTGGATTTTTTTTGGAGGCAATTGGATTTAAGTGACTCATCCAAGATCACACAGTTATATTTGCACTCAGGTATTCCTGACTCCAGCGCTAATGCTTTATCTACTGAGCCACTTAGCTATCCCTGGCTTTATATTTTAAAAAAATATTGGTAAGTTGGAGGATGCACAGAAAAAAAAGCAACCAAGATGGTGGGAGGCCTCTGTTCTATGATTTATGAGGATCACTTGGAGAAATTAGATATGTTTAGCCTGGATAAGAGAAGACTTGGGGGAAAGGGAGGACAGGGTGAACATGATGACTGTCTCCAAGTATTTGAAGGGTTATCTGAAGGAAGAAATTAAGTTCTATTCTCTTTGATTCCAGAGGTCAGAACCAGGACCAAAGAATGAAAATTACAAGGAGAAAAACTTAGACTTAATGTGAAAAAACTTTCTAACTATTTGAACCATCTTAAAGTGAATGGGCAGGTGATGGATTCTGTCTCCTTGGATATCTTTCCAAAGAGAGTGAGTCACTAATTTTTAGGCGGTGATTCCTTTTATATAAGTTGGAAATGGTCCCTGTGTTCTCTCTGAATTCTCAAATACTGTGATGAGCAAAGGATAGAGAAGTAAGCAAACCTGAGGCTCTCAGCCACATCTCTTCCTTTTACTTCATCCCCTTCCTTTGATTTCCCTGTCATTATCCAGGCTCTGGGAGATAGTCCTCTGGGCCTCCTCAGCCCTATTTCTGCTTTGAACCAAATTTCACTACAGCAGCCTCTTAGTTTGATGAATGGTCACCAGTCTCTTCCCTGGCTCATCAATGAATGAATATAAATGAAAAGTTGCTACCTTTAAAAAATTATCTTGTGTGGCTCTCTTCAACAAGATGATTCAAACCAGTTCCACTTGTTCAGTGATGAAGAGAGCCATCTACACTCAGTGAGAGAATCATAGAGTATGGAACAAAAAAGAGCATTCTCACTCTTTCTGCTGTCATTTGCTTGCATTTTGTTTTCTTTCTCAGTTTTTTCTTTTTTTTCCTTCTTGATCTGATTTTTTTGTGCAGCAAAATAATTGTATAAATATGTTTACATATATTGGATTTAACATGTATTTTAACATATTTAACATGTATTGGACTACTTACCAGCTAGGGGAGGGGTTGGGAGGAAGGAGGAGAAAATTTGGAGCAGAAGATTTTGCAAGGGTCAATGTTGGAAACATTACCCGGGCAAATGTTTTGTAAATAAAAAGCTTTAATAAAAAAATTATCCTGAACTATCACTGCCTCTAGAGTATTGTTTATAACTTCTCAGTGAATCCTTGTTGTTAAACCAAAAAGCTCACAGCAAAAAAATCTCAAAATAAAAGATAAAGAAGAAAATTGGAAAACAAAATTGTAGAGTGGTCTAACATAATCCATCCATTCCCCCCACCCCCAGTTCTGATTTCTTGCCAAATTTTTCTTGAAAGGCCAGGGATATGTGCTTAGAGAAGGTTTGTTACTTGTTTTTAAACAAAACAAAACCCTCAAATCTTTAGAACTGTCTCAGGAACAGAACATTCCAGAAAGGATTCCTTTTTTATCCTCTGAGGTGAGTACTTTATTTACTGAGGAGACTGGTACTGGCTGGGAAAAAATGGTAATCTTCTTTAGGGGTCAAAGTGATAGGACTTAAGGATTGGAAACATAAACAGACCATAGAAATCCGTGAGAGAGCATATGTAGTTTATATTGGGAGAGGTTTAACCAAGTTTCAAGACAGAAAGATATAAAGTCACATTAAATATCAAGAATAGAATTAAAAAAAAACAATTCTTTATATATTACTCTTAAGCCTAAAGACATACAGTGTTTCTGATTACTTATTCTATTATGTTAGCTATCTCTAAGCTAAAAAAAACACATGTATATGACTATGCAATGAACTTCACCAGATAGGATCTCTTCTCAATAGATTCCTTCCTATGACCTTTACTTTGGAATCCAAATCAATATCCTGTCATTGTAACGCAATGCCTGACATATCATAAGTGCCTGTTAAATGTTTATTGATTGATTAATTTGGGGAGGGCCATATATTATGACTCTTGTGTACTTATTGTCCATCATGCATGTGACACAAAGTCATCAAAAACTTGAGAATGTAAATTTTAATTTGATAGTGTCAATGTTCAATCTGGATAATTTATATCCTGACTCATGGCTTTTGTGAACTGAATTATCCAGTTTATCTGTCTACATGAAGCAAATCAATCTCTACTTTGTTATATCAGTGAACTTCAAGTTTTGTATCTAAAAGTAACTCCTCCTAGATGTAGGAGACTGAAGTCTACTAGTTCTTTCCCTTTCTCCCTTTCTCTTTTTCTCTCTCTCTTTCTTCCTCTCTCTCTCTCTCTCTTTCTTTCTCTTTCTTCCTTTCCTTCCTTCCTTCCTTTTTTCTTTTCTTCCCTTCTTCTCTTCTTCCTTTCCTCTTGTCCTCCTTTCTTTTCTCCTTTCCTTCTTTCTTCCTTTCCTCCTTTCCTCTTTCCATCTTTTCCTCTCTCCCTCCCTCCTCTCTTCCTGCCTCTTTCCCTCCTTTTCTCTCTCCCTACCTCCTTCTCTCCCTTCTTTCTCTCTCCCTCCCTCCCTTCTTCTCTTCCTCTGCCCTTCTTCCTTTCCTTCTTCCTTTCCTCCTTTTCTCTCTCCCTTCTTCCCTCTTTCCCTCCATCCCTTCTTCCCTCCCTCCTTCCCATGTCTCCTTCCCTTTCTCCTTCCTTTCCTTCTTCTAGCTCTAGCTTTTGCCTTGTCACTAATCTGCAGAGTGACCTATGTAATACAAGTCATTTAACCTTTCCCTTTTAACTCATCTGCGGAATGATGGGGAGAGAAGTAAGGATAAAGACTAGATGATCTCTAAGATTGTTTCTAGCTCTAAAATTTCATTATGCTCTTATTACAAGTTATTATAAAGCATGTGTAATTAGACCTTAACCTTTTAGCCTGACAAAATAATTCATACATTTTGAAAGGTAGAATTGGAGCAAAATAATTACTATCAGGCTCACAGAGAGACCAAGACAATTTCCACAATGGCAGACCAAGGAGGCAATTTCCAAAGCAGAAGGCCATGGCTATTTTCTAAGACACCTTCTTGCCTCATGCAAAAACCTTAAACCATGGAACAACTTGCAGGAAAGTGAGGTTGGGGAATATAGGGCTTTAGTTTGATCTTTGTTACATTCTCATTATCAGAACCAGAACATAGGCCACCCTTTTCCCACATTTTGCTTTCTAGGGATATAAATCGTAGGAAAACGAATTCTTCACTCCCTCTCAAAATCATTTTGTTCCCCACAGGTCCTGGCTACAACCAGGTCAAATTGCTGTTAGATCCCTCATCTAACAGCATTCTTTTCCACTGGGATGGGACCAACCCTCACCTTATCTTCCTAAACCCATAGGATATGTCCTTTATCAATGTGAATTTATCTGGTCCTCACTGGCTGAATGGATTTCTCCATTTTCCATCCTGCTCTTCTCTTGGTTATCTCCTTACTCCTCTCAGGACTGTCTTTTGCCTTTCTTTATATCTCCATCACTTAGCATAGTGCCTGGCACATAATAAATGCTTATTGATTGACTGACTTTACCTGTAAGACTTAGTTTCTTCACATATTAAATGAGGATGATAAGATCGACTTTACAGGGATGTTATGAAAGTCAAATGATATGATATTTGTTAAGCATATTATAAACCTTAAAGTACTATGCTACTAAAGTACTATACAGTATTCTAAAGTATTAATGCTACTATATAAATACATTTCATGATATTAATAAATTATAATTCTAGATATCTTCCTTTCCAGTTCCTTCCATTTTTTTTGGTATTTTATTAAAATCTGCTTTTTCCTAACTCTTGCCCATAACTTTTGACTGTCTTTTCTGGGATCTCCTGACCCAAAGGGCCAAGAGGCAGAACTTTTAACTCAGAATTCTAGGAGGAAGGCTGAGACAAGAAGCTAAAGCAGAACTTCTTAAACTTTTCTTACTTGTGACCCCTTTTCATCTAAGAAAAATTTACATGACCCTAATATATGAAATAAGTATACAAATCAAACATTTACTGATAATAAATCATAATTTTGTGACCCCCATATTCAGGTACAAGATTCTACATGACATCATGACCCACAGCTTAAGAAACTTTTATCTAAAGCACAGACCTTCCTGTACTTGATTGAAGCAGATTGGAGGAGACCAAGTTGTTTGAAGTGGATGGAGAAGGCTATAAGCTAGGTACCAATGCTGAAAGAAGGTTCCAAAGGTCCATGGATGATAATAACAAAGATTGAAACAGAATATAATGAACATCAAAGGAGGAGAAGTAGTCAGAGAGTAAAGGGTCTGAAAGTGGCAATGGAGAAACAAGAAATATACCAATTCTTCCTGGTCCTATGTATCCAGGGCTGCGAAAGAAGGAGCAATATAACTTGTAGTATGTGACAAAAGATGTGATGAAGACTTGGGAGAAAATTAGGGTTCAGTGAGTACTAGAAGATGGAGGGAACTTGAAAAGGAGAATAGAATCTCAAATTTAGAGCTGGAAGGACTCTTGCAGTTCATCTAGTTACCCCCCTTCCTGCAATCTCCTTTTTCCCCTTTCCCTCCCACTTTACAAATGAGAAAATGTAAGCCCAGAAAGGTGGAATGAATTACTGAACTTGGTGGAACCAGCATTCCAACATGGGACCTCTTACTCTAACTTCAATAAGCTTTCCACTATACTTGTCAAGAAGAAGATTTGAGGAGAGTGCAGTAGGAAGGGAGGAATGAGTAGGAGGACAATTAGGGTAGCAACAGATATGACAAACTAATCACAACAGCTAATCCTGTCCCAATATCTGGCCCACAGTGGGTAGAATAGCTATCACATGAGCAAGGGAAGGAGGATTATTAGGAGGCTAATGATGGAAAGGAATAGACTGAAGGCTTTGTTGTGGGCCAGAGTACTAATAGAACATTCCTACACCATCGGTCTACTTCTAGGACTGAAGTAGACAAATAAATTATTGAGTCTTGGGGAAGTTTCTGATAGCTTTGTCCCTAGGTGGATTGGATTGATCCAGAATCTTGCTGTGGGTCTTTCTGGCAAGGACAATATAAAGTCAGCTGTAAGACTCTAGCTGTGAGTTCTTAAGATACTAGTGAACTTCCTTGTTTATGAATTTTAATCTTCTTGTCAGAAGTTTTGACCTTCCTGTAAACCACTTTTTAACTGGCTTGGGAACTGCTTTTACCTAGGAGTATTTGAATATGTTTTTTATTAAATGGATTGATTATTTGAACATTTGGGCTCTGATTCATTGTTGTTTTTGTTGTTTTATCTGTACAGTATCCGACTCTGTGACCCCCTTTTTGGAAAGCTTTTTCAGATCTTTCTAACCTGTGATGTCCTTCATCCCCAACCACTCTGTATTTATTGATATATTAATATCAATTAATATTGATATATTATTGATCTATACATCTCTTTATATTTATTTTGTATATTCTGAAT
This sequence comes from Antechinus flavipes, assembly GCF_016432865.1. Lineage (NCBI taxonomy): Eukaryota > Metazoa > Chordata > Mammalia > Dasyuromorphia > Dasyuridae > Antechinus > Antechinus flavipes. The sequence continues at coordinate 141,442,333 of NC_067402.1, read as the reverse complement.
TATTTACCAGTTACTCCCATCAGAATGCAAGTTCCTTGTGAATAGCAATTGTTTCATTCTCTGTAGTCACTTTTCCAGAGTCTAGCATGGTCCTTGGCTACTGATCAATTGATCTTGGTTGCTGTTATCTATAGATCTCCAAGTCAGTCTTTCTCCTCCTTTACCAAGTTCAGTACCCTGCTCACATTGTTTTCATCCTAACTCTTACCCTGATTACAGTATCCTGACTTCCACTTCTCCAGCCTTCTCATCTTCAGTGATCCTTGTCTTCACTTCTCCAAGGGAACTGACACCCCCGGAATCTGATGCAATGGCATGCAAGGAAATTGGATTTAAGAGTGGGAAGACTATGCAAGGTCACCTGCCTCACTTTCCCTTCCAGAGCCGACTGACTCCAGTAGCCAGACATAGATCAATGTAGTGTGCTTTCTAGAGCCCCCATGCTGGGGTGCCAAAATATACTGTCCAGACTAGCTTTCTGGAGGATCTCTGGACCAGCCTTGAGTCCTTGGTCTTATTGGAGGAGTGATGAAGGCAGGAAACCCACAAGAATTGTCAAAGATGGAGTCCTTTTATTTCAAGTCCTCTCAACCCCTAAATACCTTTACATCACTACAGCATACTGAGCATGTGCTAACTATAAGCATCTTGCTATTAATATGTAAATGTCTCTTTTACGGCAAGTATCTCCATTTCAAGTAGAACACAGATTTCCCCCTCCCCCCCCCAGGAAGGGTGAGATGCCCCAAGGGGATATGGGGAGTTGAGCCAGACATTATCAGCAGGTACTCTCTGGGCTAAAGGGTTCCCCTACTGTCTGTGGCTCTCTACAGAACAGAATGACTGCAGCTGGCTCTTCTGTCTTCAGTCTACTTCAAGTCTGCATGAGAAAGATCCATCCATTCTTTAGACTACATCTTCATTCTCTCTTATCCCAATTCAAGCAAATTTGTCCCAAAGGCCCAAATTCCTTATTGTTCAGTTCATTATTGTTACATTTGTTCAGCCCCCTATAAACTTCTAATTCTTGCTCTGTGAATTTATATAATGTGCCAGAAGACAAAATAAAACATATACAACATTATGGTGTCATGATGACTGGAGACCCTGAGATTTATATGATTTGGATTCGGTTCCTTCAGGAAGAAAAATAGGGATGAATTTGGCAATTGACAAATTTGTTTAATTTTCATATAGGGTAAAAAGGACTTAGTCTCGATTTCTAGGATTTTGACTTGTTGAAATAGTTTGATTTGAACAGTTTCTTTTCATCATCCTTTCTCTTTATTCCCCTCCTTCTTATTGTTAAATTCTCTATTTCTATTGATAGACTGGATTTGGGATTTCATTTGTTTCGCATTTATGAAAGTCATATGAATAACACCTTTGATGGCAGTGAGCAGCATTAACCTTGATAAATATGATACCCACTCCCAGCTGCAATTTTTCCATTTTGCAGAGGATTTTAACTTGACTATAGCCTGATTTCTTTTAGGTTAAGCAATGGGGGCTAATGCTAGCTTCTTTCTTTCCTGTTAAGCAAAAAAGAATGTGGCTTTTTTTTTTAAAAGAAGGCCACTTAGCATTCCTCTAAGACTGAATTTAAGGTTCTAGTCCCTGGATGATACCACCTACTTTTTCTAAGAGTCAGTGACTATGGAAGTGCAGACCTTCCACAGACCAAAAATGGGTAATGTTTATTTTATACTCTGACTAGGATAGACTCAGAAGGAAAAAAAAATCTCTTCAAGATTTCTGCTTTACTTTAACTCTGTTAATATGTGAACGATAATAAACTTTTGTGACTTTTCAGGGCGTATGTAGGTGTGTAGTACAATAAGAAATGTTTTTTTTGATATGTTTATTGATTCTATTTTAAGTAAAATAAAATTATACAGAAGGTCATTCTTGGGATAAACACATGACTACTTTGTATAACATAATCTTTGGCCCTTTTGTGACCTGACTTTTCTTCTTTCAACAGAAACTGAAAGGCTCCCCACTGTCACATATATCTCCATAAACAAATTCCGTACAATCACACATAGACAAGAAGCTAACTAAAATGAGCTTCTCCTTTCCTTTCTCCTTTACAAAACCTTTACAGATTAAGCACATTTTAAAAAGTAATTTGCTGTTAGGAATTCCAGGCTTGCCTCCTGCTAAAACTTTAGCTCTCCCAGCTGGCATTCTCCCTGCTCTTCTACTTAATATGGTTTGGCTGTTTTTGTTGTCTTTTGTCCTTTGTTCTCAAGGAGGGCCATAAAATCAGGATAGAGATGCCCTGACATGCAGGTGAATTGGATTTAAGTGAGAGAGGGCTGTGCAAAGTACCCCTCCAGAGCCATCTGTGTCCAGTGATAAGATATAGACTAAGATGCCTGGAGATGGGCCTGGATGAAATGGGAAACCTTGGCTTTTTTAAACTTCAGCAGGCCTTGGTTTGACTGAGAACACCCATTTAATGATTAAGACTACCATGTTTTCCCGATAATAAGACCTATCCCGAAAATAAGCCCTCCCTTTACTGTGTAAGATTCCTCTAAAATAAGCCCTCCCCCAAAAATAAGCCCTATTGAAATTGCTACTGTAGTGAAGGTGATCCCCTGCGCTACACGCTACATTACGGTACCCTCTAAGCGGGAGTGAGGGGGCATGATGGAGGATAAAAGAAGAACTCAGGGGGCATGATGGAGGATAAAAGAAGAACTCAGGGGGCATGATGGAGGATAAAAGAAGAACTCAGAGGGCATGATGGAGGATAAAAGAAGAACTCAGGGGGCATGATGGAGGATAAAAGAAGAACTCAGGGGGCATGATGGAGGATAGAAGGAGCACTCAGGGAGCATGATGGGGTTAAAACATCATTGAGGGGCATGATGGAGTGAAAAGGACTGATGGTCATAATTGTATTATTCTGTCTGTTTTGACCCCCAGACATGAGTACAAAAAGGAAGAGCTATACTGTTGAGTACAAGAAAGCAATTGTAGAGGAGTCACGTGGCAAGAATCTTGCAGTTTTCTGTAAAGAAAAACTTTTGGATCTTCGAATGGTCAGAAAATGGAGAGCAGATTATAATAATCTCAATCAACAGGGGGATGAGGGAAAAGGGAAAAAGCACAGGTCTGGATCAGGTCGGCAACCCTTATATCCTGACTTGGAGATCCTCATTGGTGAATAGATTGCTGACAGGAGAGCAAAGGCCTTGGTTGTGCACAGGGCTCATATTCAAGCAATTGCCCTTTCAATGGTACCAGACTTTGAAATGGTCTCAGAAGGATTCAAAGCATCACAACACTGGTTGGACAGTTTCCTTCAACGGTATGAACTGTCCCTAAGATCAACAACACTGTTTAAGCTGGAAGATGCTGAAGTTATTAAACGTGCACTTGCATTCAAGTCCTTTATTGATAGGATCGACATTTCCAAGTACCAAACCTGCAATATGATTGCTATGGATGAAACTGCAGTGTTTATGGGACAAGGATCTCAAACAACAATTGATCACAGGGGTGCAACGTCAATCTACATTCCCACCACTGGCTATGAAAGTGCACGGGTCACCTGTGTGTTTTGGCAATTCGTTTGGATGGAAAGAAAGCCACACCTCTAATCACCAGTAAGGGCAAGAAAGATAAGACTGAACGTGTATCAGGCATTTACGTTCTTGAAACCGAAAAAGCCTGGTGTACACAAGCCTATAAGAAAGTGGGTTGATTTAATGCTGCCATTTGTTATGCGAGGTAACCAAAGAGGTCTGATAATCTGGGATTCAGCCAGCACTCACCGCACTAAAGAAATGAAGAACTTCCTTGCAGAGAGAAGAATAGATCAAGTAATGATTCCTGCAGGAATGACTGCCTATCTCCAGACCCTTGATGTTGCAATAAACAAGCCATTCAAGGACCATTTGCGCATGGAAGTCAATGACTACATTGAAAATGACTACATGGAAAATTGAAATTCCATTTAATGGAAAGAAATCAGCGTGGAAACTTTGTGAAGCTCTGTCTGCAAGAAGTCGTGACTTGGGTGAAGAAGTTGTGACTTGGATGAAGAAGTCATGGGATAAAATTACTGACAGCTGTGTCGCCAAGGCACTACGAGCAGGTTACCTGGACAAGACATGTTCATTTAAAGAGAGCTATATTGCTGGACATGACAGATTGGGTCCACTTCTTCTGAAGGAAATAGAGGCGCAAGACATCCAGGACGGAATTCAGGGTATGGACACTTATGACAATGTTGTTGAAGAAGATGACATGATCATTATTGAATAAAGGTACTTTTTTTTTTGTTCACATTTACCTGTTTATTAAAATTGCTGTCAATGTTCATTAAAATAAGCCCTCCCCTGAAAATAAGCCCTCTGGTGGTTTTTCTGTCAAAAAAAATAATAAGACAGTGTCTTATTATCGGGGAAACACAGTAGGTAGCAATTGAGGCAAAGGCCTTTTTCACTGAAAAAAACAAAACAAAACATCTAAATAAATAAATAAACTATCAGATGAATGTATCTGGGAGGGGAAGATCCTCAGGATTTCTGAATCCTGAAGCAGAAATGACTTCTATTTACATTCAATCTGAGTCAACCAGGACCAAATGGAGCTTGGCCTAGGACTCATTGGTGGTCAATGAGAATTAGATTGGATCTATATTTTTCATGGTTTGGCAATATCACAATGAATAGAAAGCAGGGATTTTGGAATTAGGAAGACCTGAGTTTGAATATTGCCTCAGACACTAGCTGTGTGACTTTGGGCAAATAATTTAATCCTTTGTGGGGTTAGTTTTCTCATCCATAAAAAAGGGATTAATAGTACCTATCTCCTAGGTTGTTGTGAGGAGTAAATGAAAACATACATAAAGAATTTTGCAAATACAAATTATGTAGATACTGCTATCATCATTAGCATAATCATGTTAGCATAATCATTATCATTATTACTACTTTAATCAGGGACAGGAATATGTATGTATTGTATATATATACACCCACATATATCTATCACAAAAATAATTACACAACAAAACAACAAAGCTAATGAATTTTGTTTACTATGATATGTGCTTTCAGTGTAGGGCAACTATGTGGTGGAGTGGAAAATGTACTGGATTTTGCAGTCAGAAATACTCATCTCACAAAATTCAAATCTGGCCTTACATACTTACTAGTTATGTAATCCTGGGCAAGTCATTTAACCCTGTTTGCCTCAGTTCTTCATCTATAAAATGAATTGGAGAAGAACATAGCAAACAGTTCCAGTATCTCTGCCAAGAAAACCCAAGTGGAGTCACAAAGAATTGGGCACATTTGCATGGATGCAGGGAGTTCCCATTTTAGGTGTTTTCCCACACTACTGATCTCACAGATCCTTCCTGAAATTTTGGTGATAGGTTCTGAATTTAAAATTATGGCTCTTTAGAGTTGAATGATTACTGTAGCAATCTTGATGAATTAGATACAGTAGCATATTCTTTAAAGTTTCATATTTTTGTTGGTCCATTGTTTTAGTCATGTTAAATTCTTTATGATCCCATTTGGAGTTTTCTCAGCAAAGATACTGGAGTAGTTTCCTTCTCCAGCTCATTTTACAGATGAGGAAACTGGGGCAAACCGGGTTAAGTGACTTCTTTTTTTTTTTTTTAATAACTTTTTATTGATAGAACTCATGCCAGGGTAATTTTTTACAGCATTATCCCTTGCATTCACTTCTGTTCTGATTTTTCCCCTCCTTCCCTCCACCCCCTCCCCCAGATAGCAAGCAGTCCTTTACATGTTTTTTTTTTTTTAAGTGACTTCTTTAGGATCATACATCTAGTAAGTGTTTGTGGCTGGATTTGAACTCAGGTCTTTTTGACTCCAGACTCAGCACTCTATCCAATGTGCCACTTAGCTGTCATACATACTATTATTGTGAAAAAGATGGAAGAAATGAGTTAGACAGTAATATAATCAGGTAGATACAGAACTGGTTTGGATGGCTGGGATAAAAGAATATTGATAATGGTCTAATGGCAAAAGATCTTCAATAAAATATTCCAGGGGTCAGTGTTTGGCCCCATGCTATTTACCATGTTTATCAATGATTTTTTCAAAGATTTAGAAGATGTCCATAGGAACTTGACTTACTAGAGCACCAAGCTCAATCTAAAAACATGAAATTCAATGGGGATAAATGTAAAATCTTGCACTTGTGTGCAAAAAAATAAAATTAATTTCATAAGTATAAAATGGGGAAAGCACAGATGGCATCTACTCTGAAAAAGATCTAAAGATCTTAGTGGACTACAAAGTCATTTGAGTCACTGGTGTAATATAGCAGTCTAAAGAAAGGCAATGTGATCTTGGGCTGAATTGGAAGAGGAATGTCCAAATGTGCACAGCCTTCATTAAGACCTCATTTCCTTGCCCTTTGGTATTATAGTTTTAGAAAGGGACTTGATAATCTGGAAAAAATGCAGAGGAAGGTAACCAGAATGATGTAGGACCTTAAGACAATGCCACATGAGCAACAGTGAAAAGAATTAGGCATATTTAGCAGGGAGAAATGAAGATTTATGGAAGAGCGGAAAATAATAACTGTCTTCAATCATTTGAAGGGCTCTGATGAGCAAGGGGGACAAGGCTTGTTCAGTTTGGTCCCAGGGGTAAGAACCAAAAACAATGGGTAGAAACGGCAAAGAAACAAGTTTAACTTGATATCAGAAAAAAAAAAACTCCCCAATAATCAAATAGTTTGAAGGTGAAAAGAGCTTCTTCTTAGAGGTGGTGGCTTTCCTCCAGTTGCCAAAGCTTATATTATAATGTCATGGCCTTTAAACACTTCAGTTCCCTTTAGTGAGCCTTTAGAGAAGGACTTTAGCAAAGGATTATGGCTGAGACAATTCCAGAATACAGAAAGTAGTTCAGCATGAAGAATAGATCCTATTAAGGAAAAACAAGATAAAGCATACAGTTAAAGAAAACTGTATTACTAGATTTTTCTCATTGCTGAAATTTGGAATTTATTATTTTGACAGATTAAAATTCAACAAATATTAAATATCTACTAATTGTATGGTGGATTAGCACAGATGATTAAAATATGACCCTCAACTTAACGAACTTATAATTTGGTATGGGAGATAAGATAGGTCCTTAAACAATGCCAAAAGTCTTGAGAGAGCTGAGAAGGGAGAGATTATTTCTGCTTTAGGATAGCGAATCAATAAAAACTTCATGGCAGAGATGGTCCAAGCTGAGTCTTGAAGACTAGGATAGACTTCAAGAAGTGGAAATGGGGATATTCCAGATATAAATAGCTGTATGAATAAAGGAATAGATGTCAGAAAAGATGAATTTGCTAATCTGTGATTTGGGTTCTAGTTGAATTCTGGTTCAACTATAATGTGGATTATATGAAGACTAGAAATAAAAATTTTTAAAATAACTTTTTATTGATAGAACTCATGCCAGGGTAATTTTTTACAATATTATCCCTTGCATTCACTTCTGTTCCGATTTTTCCCCTCTCTCCCTCCACCCCCTCCCCCAGATGGCAAGCAATCCTTTACATGTTGAATAGGTTACAGTATATCCTGGATACAATATACGTGTGCAGAACCGAACAGTTTTCTTGTTGCACAGAGAGAATTGAATTCAGAAGGTATAAATAATCCAGGAAGAAAAACAAAAATGCAAGCAGTTTATATTCATCTCCCAGTGTTCTTTCTTTAGGTGTAGCTGCTTCTGCCCATCTTTGATCAATTGAAACTGAATTAACTCTCTTTATCGAAGAGATCCACTTCCATCAGAATACATCCTCAAACAGTATCATTGTTGAGGTATATAATGATCTCTTGGTTCTGCTCATTTCACTTAGCATCAGTTCATGCCAGTCCTCTCTGTATTCATCTTGCTGGTCATTCCTTACAGAACAATAATATTCCATAACATTCATATACCACAATTTACTCAACCATTCTCCAACTGATGGGCATCCATTCATTTTCCAGTTTCTAGCCACTACAAACAGGGCTGTCACAAACATTTTGGCACATACAGGTCCCTTTCCCTTCTTTAATATCTCTTTGGGATATAAGCCCAGTAGAAACACTGCTGGATCAAAGGGTATGCACAATTTGATAACTTTTTGAGCATAGTTCCAAATTGCTCTCCAGAATGGCTGGATGTGTTCACTATTCCACCAACAATGTATCAGTGTCCCTGTTTTCCCACACCCCCTCCAACATTCCACATTTGCTTTCCCTGTCACTCTAGCCAATCTGACAGGTGTGTAGTAGTATCTCAGAGTTGTTTTAATTTGCATTTCTCTGATTAATAATGATTTGGAACATATTTTCATGTCTATAAATAGTTTCAATTTCTTCATCTGAGAATTGTCTGTTCATATCCTTTGACCATTTATCAATTGGAGAATGGTTTGATTTCTTATAAATTAGAGTCAATTCTCTATATATTTTGGATAGAAATAAAATTAAAAAGGTAAATTGAAGCCAGATTATGGCAAACTTCAGGTTTTTTTCTTCTTAAAATATATCAATTACTAGTCATAAGTGTGTGTTTCAATCTATATAAAAGTTTTGTGAAAGTCGTATACATATAACTTAAGATCATATCTAATGAGGGTATTAGTTATAGACACCAAAGACTTACTTATTTTGTTATTTCTCACCGCCCCCCCCATAAAACCAACTCTGAATTTTGTTTATTAGTTTAATAGTTTTCTTATTTTAATTTTAATTTATTATTGATAAGATTTAATTGATTTATTATTATTAATTTTATCAATCTCATCTTTGATTTTCAGAATTTCTAATTTGGTATTTGCTTGGGTATTTTAAATTTGTTCTTTTTTCTAGTTCATTATTTATTTATTGCACGCACAATTTATTGATCTTCTCCTTCTCTATTTTACATATGTAGGCAACTAGAGATAGGAAATTTCCTCTAAGAACTGCTTTGGATGCATTCCATAAGTTTTGGTATGTTGTCTCATTATTGTTGTTCTCTTGGATGAAATTATCAATTGTTTCTATGATTTGTTGTTTGACTCACTCATTCTTTAGGATTAAATTATTTAACTTCCAATTAATTTTTGGTCTGTTTTTTCACAGCCTTTGCTAATTTTTATTGCTTCATGATCTGAGAAGAATGCATTTATTATTTCTGCCTTTCTGCATTTGATTGTGAAGTTTTTGTGCCCTAATACATGGTCAATTTTTGTATAGGTGTCATATACCTCTGAAGGAAATGTATATTCCTTTTTATCCCCATTCAGTTTTCTCCAAAGGTGTAACATACCTAACTTTTCAAAAATTCTATTCACCTCCTTAACTCCTTTCTTGTTTCGTTTGTTGTTAAATTTATCTAGTTCTGATAGAGGGAAGTTGAAACCCATCAGTATTATAATTTTGCTGTCTATTTCTTCTTGCAATTCACTTAACTTCTTTAGGAATTTGGATGCTATACCACTTGGTGAATATATTTTTAGTGTTGATATCACTTCATTATCTATGGTACCCTTTAGCAAGATGTAGTTTTCTTCCTTATCTATTTTAATTAGATCTATTTTTGCTTTTGCTTGATCTAATGTCAGGATCACTACCCTGGCTTTTTTTTTTTTTTTTTTTAACTTCAGCTGAAGCATGATAGATTCTGCCCCAGTCTTTTACTTATACACTGTATGTATCTTTCTGCATCAAATATGTTTCTTGTGAACAACATGTTGTAAGATTCTGACTTTTAATCTAGTCTGTTGTCCACTTCCATTTTTTGGGAGAGTTAATTCCATTAACATTCACATTTAAGATTACTAACTCTATATTTCTCACCACCCTATTTTTCCCAAGTTACGCTTTTTTCTCTCCTTTCACCCTTTCCTTCCTGACTAATGTTTTGCTTCTATCCACCAGCTCCTTTAATTTGCCCTCCCTTTTGTCAAGACTTCTCTTTCTTTTCCCGTCTTCTATGACCTCAGCCCCATTATTATATTACTTTAAAACTATAAGCCATATGACTTAGAGATAGAAAATTATTGACAAACCCTAATTAAGGTCAAAAAGGGGACATGACTGAAACAACTCAACAACAAAAGCATAATGCTTGGCACATAATGACTTTTTAATAAATATTAAAAAAAAGAAAACTAATAATTGGAAACATGGCAAAGGCTGATTTTTAAAATAAACTTATTTATTATGAAGAAGTGTTTCTATTAGGCAAAGAGTGATTTAGATGCAAAAGAAAGAAAAAAAGAAAGAAAAAGGAAAGGGAAAAAAGAAAAAAGAAAAAAAATCATCAACAAAATATTTTTAAAATACATAGAAAAAAACAAAAATTCAGAAAGGACACAAACAAGGCAAATTTACTACTTCCTTATTCTAAAAACTAAACTGTATAAAAGAAATTTATGATTTCATATGCAATATTTTTTGTTACTATTCTTAGTGTATTGAAATCATTGTTGGTAATTAAATTCATAATAAAGAATTGAAAAAACAAACAAATTAAAGTATGGTTATAGTGGCACATCTGTGTTAGCAACAGGGACATCCCAAGAATGGATTCTAAGATCAATTTTATTTGACATTGTTCTAAAGGCAAATGGCTTTTATGTCAGAGCCTTTTGCATGAAAGGGAGATCCCATGTATTCTTCCCCACCCCATTGAGTAGATTTTTTTTATTTTTTTATTTTCATTTTTTCTTCCTCTCTCCCTCTCTTCAGCTTCCTTGTCCCCTAGATGGCAAGCAACCTGATATAGGTTATACATGTACAATCATATTAAACATATTTCCCCACTAATCATATTGTGAAAAAAGAAACAGAACAAAAGGGAAAAACCATTAGAGGAAAAAAAAACAACAAAAAAGTGAAAATAGTATACTTTGAGCTAAATTGAGATTATGTAGTTCTTTCTCTGGATGTGGATAGGATTTTCCATCATGAGTCTTTTGGAATATATTAGAACATTGTATTGATGAGAAGAGATAATTTTATCAAAGTTGATCATCACAAAATGCTTCTGTTACTATGTATAATGTTGTTGTCATTCTATTCCTTGCACTCAGCATAAGTTCATCTAAGTTTTTCCAGGTTTTTCTGAAATCTACCAGTTTATCATTTCCTATAGAACATATATGTCATATGCTATCACAACTTATTCAACTTTTCCCAAGTTGATTTCCCAATTCCCAATTCTTTGCCACTATAAAAAGTGATTCTATAAATGTTTTTTGTACATGTGGGTCCTTGCCCCTTTATAATTATCTCTTTGGATTACAGATCTAATTTGCTGTGTTAAAGGCTGTGAATAGTTTTATAGCCCTTTGGGCAGTTCCAAGTTGCTCTTCAGAATGGTTGTATCAGTTCACAATTCCACCTACAATGCATTAGTGTTCCTTTTCTGCCATTTTAGCCAATCTGATAGGTGGTAAGTGGTATCTCAGAAATGTTTTAATTTGCATTTCTCTAATCAATGATGAGTTAGACTATTTTTCACATGACTATAGATAGTTTTAATTTCTTTATCTAAAAATTATCTGTTCTTTGACCATTTATCAATTGGGGAATGATTTGTTTTCTTATAAATTTGACTTAGTTCTTCATATATTTTAGAAATGAAGACTTTATCAGAAACATTGACTGTTAAAACTGTTTCCCAACTTTCTTCTTCCCTTCTAACCTTGGCTACATTGGCTTTGTACAAAAACTTTTAAAACTAATGTTATCAAAATTATCCATTTTGCATTTCAAAATGTTCTCTATCTTCTGTTTGGTTACAAGTTTTTCTCTTCTCCATATATCTGACAGGTAGACTATTTCTTGCTCTCCTAATTTGTTTATGGTATCATCCTTTATATCTAAATCATGTGCCAAATTTGACTTTTCCTTGATATACAATGTGAGATGTTGGTCTATGCCTAATTTCTGCCATACTATTTTCCAGTTTTCCCAACAGTTTTTGTCAAATAGTGAGTTCTTATCCCAGAAGCTAGGTCTTTGAGTTTATCAAAGAGTAGATTACTTATAGTCATTGACTATTGTATCTTGTGTACTTAAGCTATTCCATTGATCTCCCACTCTATTTTTTAGCCACTATCAACTAGTTTTGATGATTGTTACTTTATAATACAGTTTTAGTTTTGATACAGCTAGGCTCTCTTCCTTTGCATTTTTTCATTAATTTCCTTGATATTCTTGACTTTTTGTTCTTTCAGATGAATTTTATTATTTTTTCTAGCTCTATAAAATTTTGTTGATAATTTTGATTGTTATGGCACTAAATAAGTAAATTAATTAAGAAAGAATTATCATTCGTATTATATTAATTTAGCCTACCCATGAGTAATTGACATTTTGCAAAATATTTAAATTTGCCTTTATTTGTGTGAAAAGTGTTTTGTAGTTGTGTTCATATAGTTCCTGAATTTATCTTAGTGGTTATACTCCTAAATATTTTATATTATCTGTAATTATTTTGAATGAAATTTCTTTGTCTATCTCTTGCTACTGGGCTTTGTTAGTGATTATAGAAATTCTAGCAATTTTTGTGGGTTTATTTTATATCCTACAATTTTGCTAAAATTATCAATTATTTCAAGTAATTTTTTTAGTTGATTCTCTTAGTATACCATCATATCATCTGCAAAGAGTGACAGATTTATTTCCTTATTACTTATTCTAATTACTTTAATTTCTTTTCCTTTTTTTTTATTGCTAAAGCTAACATTTTTAATACTATATTGAATAGTAGTGGTGTTTTTAGGTCCCAGATAATGTTGGGGAGATGTTTTACATTTCTGGCTTATTATCCCCACATAGAATTCTGGAAATTTCACTCTATGACACCATCCAGTTATGACCAAGATGACAGCCCCTATTCTGCTTAGATATATACAGATCCCAAAGCTTAAAAAAAAAAAAAAAAAAAAAAAAGAAAAGAAATATTTACAGATCAAAGAAAGCAAATGGAGTTCTTATCAGAACTCATGGAAAATAGCAATATATGTGACAATGAGAAGCCATTCCTCAGAAACAATATACCTGTAGCCACTGACAGTCATGCAGTAATCAGAACTCCTAGCAGGCCACTCCCTTTTATAAATCCTCAATATGTGGTGTCCACTGCAGTTTTTTACGGTTCCTAGAAGATGGTGCCCATTACTATGTCTGCAGCAACTATGTGGAACAGGAGTGTTGATACTTGAAGGTTTCCATTCCCCTGGTGTTATTTTATCTGTAGATCACTACAGCTCCCAACAGGTCATGTTAATGACTTAGCAAAGAGAAAGAGACAGATGATCCTGGAAAAAGCAGTGAAAATTGAGAAATACATATCTTGGAAAAGGAAGGAATTTCATGCAGGCCATAACATTAACCATAGAAAGGAGGATAGAAAAAATGGATAAAAAAGCAAAGATACTTTTAGGTAAAGAGATAGCTAAAGAGGGGAAATCTACCTCCTTGTCTTAGCCAAAAAGAAAACACTTAATTCCTTTTAATGATACTAATTCTTTCCTTACCCAAAATAACTAATTTAATTCCTTTTTTTCCATTTTATTCCTTGCCACATAAGTTCAGAGGTAGAAGGAACCTTAAGAAGTCATTTAGTCTAACCCTCTAATTTTGTAGATAAAAAAAACTAAGGGAGGACCATGAAAGGGAAATGATTTATTCAAGAAGACACAGGTAATAGGTAGAGCCAGGGTTTGAACTCAGGACCTTTAATGCTAAATTCAATGTTCTTTCTATACCTTCCCAATCATTGTGTTAGTACCATTACTCTTTTCTTTGAAAGGCAAGGGTTGAATTGGATTCATTTTTGTGTCCCTTTCTTCCCCTCTTCCTCATTCCCTTCTCTCTATCATATAGCAAATGCTCAATAAATGTTTGTTAATTATAAACAAAATCATATTTTTGCATAATAGTTCATGATTTTAAAAAATGTTTTCCCATATAATTGTCTCATTTGATCCCCAAATAATACTTGTGAGATAGGCAGAGGCTCACAGTTTTAAATGACATAAAAGTGGCAGGGTTTTAGGAATTAATTGAATGAGGATTAGATCTTATATTCCAGCATCCTTTCTATTCCAATATGATTTTTATCCCTTTGAATAAGTGCATGAATGTTCATTGCTTGGTTCTTTTTGATTGTATGTGTCTCTTCAATATATCAGGTTATACTTTTCTATCCCTTATTGCTAGCATAGTGTGAAGACTGGTTGTGTGACATTAGACAAGTCATTTCATCTACTGGGGATCAATTAACATGATTCTATAATTCATTGCTCTAAAGTTATTTAAAGGGGCAGCTAGGTGACACAATGGATAGAGCCCAGGGCCTAGAGTCAGGAAAACTCATCTTTTTGAGTTCAGATCTGGCCTTAGATGAGTGATCCTGGGCAAGTCATATAACCCCATTTGCTCCAGTTCCCTCATCTGTAAAAATAAACTAGAGAAAGAAATGGCAAACCATTCTTTGCTAAAAGAACCAAAAATGGAATTAGAGAGTTGTACATCTCTGAAAAATGAACAACAATAAAAAAGCTACTTCAGGTTTGACTCCTACTTAAAACATAAAATCTTGAACACAGGGAATTTTTTTGAATTTCTTTTCACATTTCTTATTGTATTCCATACTATTTCTTTCTACATAGTGAGCCCTTAATAAATGTTTATGGCTGGTTGATATAGTTATGGTTAACAGATGAGAAAGAAGGTAAGCAAGTAATGACGTCAGCAATATAGTTTTAATAAATGTTCCTTTTCTTTATTTGATATAATGGAAATGGAACTTATTTAAATAGAAACACCAAGTTCCTTCCTTTGTTATTTGGATTTTTATTTAATTTCAATGAAAGAAGTTTAATTCAACATATGGCTTTTTAATTATGGTTAATTTTTATGATTAAAGAGTTCTGGTTTTCTTTCAATCTCCCTTAGAAACTCAGTTACACAATTGGTATTTGCATTTATCACTCTTCGGTGAACAAATTACTGACATCTGCTGTAGAAGATGGAGTAGAGAAATTCTATGAATAAGTTATAGAAACCCCACAATCCAAAATAATATGTACAGTGATACTCAGTGATTTCATTAGTATATAGGGAAGATGTATACAGGAAAGAAGGACAAAACACATGTTGAAAAATATGGTTAAAGATTAAGAAAAGAGATTTATATACCATTCACAAACTTCATACTTATTATAAATACTTCCTTAAAGAAGAAAGTCAAAAGACACTGAACATAGCAAGTGTTGAACAACATCACAAAAAATGAAATTGATTATATACTAACAGAAAGGAAACATGGATCCTAAGTGGGGAGTAATTTCAGAATGAATTCTCTTTAAGTAGTCAGACTACCAGAGACAGTTCATTAAAACTAGTTTTATTTTTAAATTCATTAAAATGTTCATTAAAAATTCTTTAAATTTTTAAATTTTAATTTAAATTAAATTAAATGTTAAGTTAATTAAAAATATCAGAATCGATAGCAAATTCAAAGAAAGGATAAAAATGAGAAGACCTTTCCTACAATCATAATAGCTCCAATCTGACATGCAAATGAAGAGGAACATCAAAAAGAAGAAAATGGATAAAGGAAAAGATATTGATTGACGTAGCTATTGACTGTGTCCTACAAAAGGTTTGGCTAGTAAACTGAGTGGATGCCCATCAAATGGAGAATGGCTGAATAAATTGTGGTATATGAATATTACGGAATATTATTGTTCGGTAAGAAATGACCAGCAGGAGGATTTCAGAAAGGCCTGGAGAGACTTACATGAACTGATGCTGAGTGAAATGAGCAGGACCAGGAGATCATTATATGCTTCAACAACAATACTATATGATGATCAATTCTGATGGATGTGGCCCTCTTCAACAATGTGATGAACCAAATCAGCTCCAATAGAGCAGTAATGAATTGAACCAGCTAAGCGAAAGAATTCTGGGAGATGACTATGAACCATTACATAGAATTCCCAATCCCTCTATTTTTTGTCCGCCTGCATTTTTGATTTCCTTCACAGGCTAATAGTACACTATTTTAAACTCCAATTCTTTTTGTACAGCAAAATAACTGTTAGACATGTATGCTTATATTATATTTAATTTATACTTTAGCATATTTAACATGTATTGGTCAACCTGCCATCAGGGGGAGGGGATGGGGGTAAGTAGGGGAAAAATTGGAACAAAAAGTTTTGCAATTGTCAATGCTGTAAAATTACCCATGCATATAACTTGTAAATAGAAAACTATAATTTAGAAAAAAAAAAGGTTTGGCCAGTATGAAATAGTTGCCATAAATTTGGCTGGGGCCAAAAATCCCCTCGGAAATTGCATCAAACAGCAAATGTTTGAGTTCTTTGACAAATAATGAGAAATATCAGCTCAGGGTAATACAAGTTTTACCCATAAACTCACTCATCTGCAAAATATTTCAGATGAGGATGGTAAATTTTGAGTAGTATCATATCACTAAACAGTGAAGAACTGTGGAAGAGAAAATGAGTCCAGTTGATATATGATCCAACTAATGTCCATCATTGCTAGAGCAATCACTGATGATAAAGCCATCACATTTGGACTCAAACAGTTCTGTCCCTGATGTGCTAAAAGAGAAAGTGGAAGGCAACTAAAGACAAAGACAGAAGAGCAGCTGGATTTATCCAAAATATACTCAAGGACTACAAAAATGTTTTCTCATGGTGCAGGACTTTCTCCTCCTGTTCCTGCAGGAGATAGCTCTGACCCTCACTTCTACTTTGGAGGAATGTTTTAAGAAGCAAACAAGGTGGTAAAAGAGCAGTCTGGCCTAGTTGCCCATGAAGAGTAAGATATAGTAGAATGCCAATGTGATCTACTCAGGGCCAGCTTGTAGTATTGGTCTTTAAGGGGTCCATGAAGGGCAATATTGCATGTTTTGGGGAACTCTACAAAACTCTGAAGGAGGCTGGTCCATTAGAAGAAGAAGGGAGATTTCCTGACTTTCAATGGGAAAGCTATTTCTTTTCTGGATCCTTACTTTGTAAATCAAATTATTCTATACTATAAGAACTTGTAATCCTGATTACTTGGGCAGCTAGGTGACACAGTAGAAAGAAAGCTGGGGGAAGTCAGGAAGACTCATCTTTCTGAGCTCAAATTCAGAGCCAGACACTGTCTAGCTGTGTGATTCTGGGCGAGTCATTTAATCCTGTTTGCTCAGTTCCTCATGCATAAAATGAGCTAGAGAAAGAAATGGCAAACCATTCTAATATCTTTACCAAGAAAACCCCAGATGGGGGGATGGAGAATTGGTCATGATAACACTTGATTACTTAGAAGGGGAGCTGATTTGGGGGAATATCATATACTGAAATTCTTGACTTCCAAATGAGTGAGAACAATGAATCAGATAACTGAGAAGTCTCCAAACTGTATTCTGGTTCCTCATGCCAGAAAGGTAACTCTCCAAACAAGGGCTATATCCGAAAAAAATTCATATTAGGTGGAAAATATTATGGAAAGTATTTATTTTTAATGTATCTAAAATTAGAGAAAATCACAAAATTTATAACCTCAAAAAGTGAGCAAGTATAGCAATAATTACCTATATATGTGCTTTTTCATCTTTTCAAAATCTTCTTGAGAATCATCAATATGCAAGATGATGAAATCCTTAATGAAAATATGAGAAGGACATAGACAGGCTTTTGCAAAAAGGTCTTCTATTAAAAGACCTAACTGTTGCAATCACACAATTAACTAAAAATCTTCTACTGTGTTTATAGTTTGTTGATGATAGATTTTATTTTTTTTCTGGATTATCTTTTTAAAAATTTTAATTTAATTTATTTTTTGGCTACACTTTAAGTTTCGAATTGTTCCCCTCTTCCCTGTCTTCCCCACACTAGAGAAGACACCATTTCTCACATATACATATATACACACACATATGAACATATGGGCATAAATATAATCATACATTTATAGATCCATATTATGTATACTTCTATTTCTCAGTTCTTTCTCTGAAGGTGGATAGCATCTTCCTTCATGAGTCCTTTGTAATTGACTTGGGTATTTATAATTGTCGGAATAACTTAGTCATTCACAGTTGTTCTTTAAACAATATTACTGTTACTGTATATAATGCTCTTTTGGTTTTACTCATTTCACTTGCATTATTTCAAGCAAGTCTTTTTATGTTTATCTAATATTAATCAGTTCATCATTTCTTATAGCATAGGAATATTCATCATGATGACAGATTAAAAAAAAATTGGGGCAAAATGTAACCTTAAAGATGTCCTCCAACAAAGTGTCTTCCACACCTATGCTTTTAGATTAGATCCTAATCCTACTCAGTGACCTTTGGAGCTTCTTTCTTTCTCTGTACGTGATGCTCTTAATAATGCAGTGGAAAAAGGGATGGCTTGGAAGTCAAAGAGAAGCTCCTAAGCCTCAATTCAATCATTTATAAAATGATAGGTGATCTTGAGTACCCTCCACTTCTAAATCCTTTGCTCCTTTGGCAATTCCTTCTTAGAAGCAAACACAAAAATTACATTGTTCAACAATTCTATAATTATCAGCATCAAACAAAGTGTGTGATAGGAGAATGTAACCCAGTGGCATGTGCCATTATTATTGAAGTTGTGTGTACAGAGTTCAAATAAAACAGGGTTTCTCTATAGATGGAGGTTCTTCCAGGTGCTCCTGTAAGTAGATAATGTCATTCTAATCACATGAGGCCCTAAATGCTTTAGAGGGAAGTTTCTTTACCTTAGGTCAGGGAGCTTTGACAATTTGGTGAAGTTTATAAACCCTTTCTAAAAAGAATACTTGATGTTTGCATTTAGAACAAAAAAAAACAAGAAAAAACTAAAAAAGAAATAAGTTTAGAGATAAGTGAAAAAATGTGAATTAGAGATAAGGGAAAATACAGGTGTAATTTTTTTCCCCATCTAAGATTAGATTGATGCAAAGGGTCATAAAGAAATATATAGTGGATTTAAGCAGGAAATATTAGGCAGATGTGTGATTGGAAGAAGTTATAGGCTGGTCATTTGTTGAGTGGAAAGGATGATTAATCAGAGTACTGTACATACACAGAATGTGAAGAGTTCTGGAAGAAGGATTCTATTGGGTTGGATAGATCCTTAATAGAAGATTTTTGAAAAGATATAAATCGATAAATGTTGGAATCCTTACTAACTGCTAAGTAATTAGAGTTGATCTAATCTTACAAGAAGATGTTTTGGGCAGAACCTGAAACAAGGTACTAAGTAGAACTACCCATAATCCCTCTCTCTGGAAGGAGCATAAATAGGCCAATGGGCCAGTCGGAGAGTTCCGGAGAGAGTGAAGAAGCTACAAGTCGAGATTTCACCGGAATGACATGAAGATTGGAGCTGGCTGGAGGCTGAAGAAAGCAGAGGCAGAGGCTGAAGGACCAGACCTTTGGATTTGGTGACATTCGGAGAGAGCTCTTGGAACCAAGCAGAGAGATAGGCCTCTAAGCTAACCGGGCTATATTGGGATAATAAAAGATCTGAACTTTTATCACCTGGCTGCTTTTTGAGAAGAAAAGGATCACCACATTTTGGCGCCCTGAACGTGGGACTGACAGACCCCTCAGTGGATTTCAGAGGAAAAGCTACGATCCTGATTCAAGTGGAAAAGCCTCTGATTCTGATCTAGTGGAAAAGACTCTTCAACCCAGAAATTAGGGTGAGTACAACAAAGAAATTTTGTTAGAAGAGTTAAAGTAGAATTTCATCTAAGATGGGACAGATATTTAGAAAACAGCCTGTTTCTGTTCAAGGAAAATGTTTAGAGAGCATTGTCCAAGTAATGGAAAGCCAAGGTTTAATTATAAGTTTACAGCAAATCACTGAACTTTTACAAACTGTAAAGGACATATGTCCTTGTTTCTCTCTTGATAAGGAATTAGATCTAAATGAATGGAAATTGGTTGGAGAGGATCTTTGTCAATTCTATGATAAAAATGGACCTAACTCAATAATTAATACATATAATGTAATACAATTGGCTATAAGAAGTTATTTAAGTGATAGAATGATGAAAAGGAAAGTACAGGAGGAAGTGCCAACTTTACTAGGTGAAAAGGAGGACAAATCAGATGAGAATGGAGTTAATTACAATTCTGAGTATGATACTTCACAGCAGGAGGAATTAGGTGATTCCACATCTCATGACCCTCCCTCCGCAATTAACCCTTCATGGGTGGAACAAGGGGGAGGGAGAGAGACAGAAACACAGTCAGCTTCTCCTGTAAAGCAGAATTTAACAAGATTAGAAAAAGCATTAATTAAGGCAAAAAATGAAGGAGAAGATATATCTGATTTTATAAATGCATATCCTGTGATTGAAGAGCTCAACTCCTCAGGTCAAAAAGAGAGAAAATACACTGCTTTTAATTTGGGAAAAATTAAAGATTTGAAAAAGGGTTGCACTCTTTATGGGGCTACATCATCTTATGTGAAGATGTTACTAGATAATTTGTCTTATGAAATCCTAACCCCGAATGACTGGAAATCCATAACGAAAACTTGTCTAGAACCGGGACAAAATTTATTGTGGCTTTCGGAGTTTCATGAATTATGTAGGATTCAAGCCCAACGCAATAGGCAAACAGGAGCTATTGTACAAGTTGCTTTTGACCAACTAACTGGAGAAGATCAGTATGCAGAGAGTTCAGAACAGATTTATTATCCCATAACAGTGTATGAGCAAATTTCTAAGGCTGCAATAAAAGCTTGGAATTCTCTCCCTGGACAGAAAGATGGAAATAATGCTTTCACAAAAATAGAGCAAGGTCCCAATGAACCTTTTGCAGATTTTGTGGGACGTTTACAAACAGCTGTAATAAGAACCATTGGAGACAATGCAGCAACAGAAATAATGACTAAACATTTGGCTAAGGAAAATGCCAATGAGGTTTGCAAAAGAATTATATGGGGGCTAGACAAAGATGCTCCTTTAGAAGAAATCATAAGACGCTGTGCCACAGTGGGCACAAATGCTTATTATGCCCAGACTATGATGAACATGGAAAGACAAGGTCCTTCTTGGCAGAGGAATTCTAGAGAAACTCGTCGATGTTTTCAGTGCGGAAAAATTGGACATTTGAGAGCTCATTGTAGATATGGAGATAGAGTGAGAAGACAGGGTGAGAGAAAACCCAAAACCCCATGTCCAAAATGTAACAGAGGCTTTCACTGGGCCTCTAAATGTATAGTGACCCAGAGGAATGAGAGGCAGGGCCCAGCTCTAAAGTATCAATCAAAGGATAGGTGGGGCATGATAGCAGCTGAGGTTACACCCAGAGAGACTTTAGAAATTCAGAACTCTGATGTCATCAACCAACAGAAAAGCAATCAGGATTACAGTTGGGAAGAATACAGGCCTTTTAAGACAACAAGACAATATCCAATGCAAACAGCTCCAATGTAATTACCAGATGATGAGGAGAAATCCCAAAAGTTATAACCTCAAAAGGTGAGCAAGTATAGCAATAATTACCTATATATGTGCTTTTTCATCTTTTCAAAATCTTCTTGAGAATCATCAATATGCAAGATGATGAAATCCTTAATGAAAATATGAGAAGGACATAGACAGGCTTTTGCAAAAAGGTCTTCTATTAAAAGACCTAACTGTTGCAATCACACAATTAACTAAAAATCTTCTACTGTGTTTATTGTTTGTTGATGATAGATTTTATTTTTTTTCTGGATTATCTTTTTAAAAATTTTAATTTAATTTATTTTTTGGCTACACTTTAAGTTTTGAATTGTTCCCCTCTTCCCTGTCTTTCCCACACTAGAGAAGACACCATTTCTCACATATACATATATACACACACATATGAACATATGGGCATAAATATAATCATACATTTATAGATCCATATTATGTATACTTCTATTTCTCAGTTCTTTCTCTGAAGGTGGATAGCATCTTCCTTCATGAGTCCTTTGTAATTGACTTGGGTATTTATAATTGTCGGAATAACTTAGTCATTCACAGTTGTTCTTTAAACAATATTACTGTTATTGTATATAATGCTCTTTTGGTTTTACTCATTTCACTTGCATTATTTCAAGCAAGTCTTTCTATGTTTATCTAATATTAATCAGTTCATCATTTCTTATAGCATAGGAATATTCATCATGATGACAGATTAAAAAAAAATTGGGGCAAAATGTAACCTTAAAGATGTCCTCCAACAAAGTGTCTTCCACACCTATGCTTTTAGATTAGATCCTAATCCTACTCAGTGACCTTTGGAGCTTCTTTCTTTCTCTGTACGTGATGCTCTTAATAATGCAGTGGAAAAAGGGATGGCTTGGAAGTCAAAGAGAAGCTCCTAAGCCTCAATTCAATCATTTATAAAATGATAGGTGATCTCGAGTACCCTCCACTTCTAAATCCTTTGCTCCTTTGGCAATTCCTTCTTAGAAGCAAACACAAAAATTACATTGTTCAACAATTCTATAATTATCAGCATCAAACAAAGTGTGTGATAGGAGAATGTAACCCAGTGGCATGTGCCATTATTATTGAAGTTGTGTGTACAGAGTTCAAATAAAACAGGGTTTCTCTATAGATGGAGGTTCTTCCAGGTTCTCCTGTAAGTAGATAATGTCATTCTAATCACATGAGGCCCTAAATGCTTTAGAGGGAAGTTTCTTTACCTTAGGTCAGGGAGCTTTGACAATTTGGTGAAGTTTATAAACCCTTTCTAAAAAGAATACTTGATGTTTGCATTTAGAACAAAAAAAACAAGAAAAAACTAAAAAAGAAATAAGTTTAGAGATAAGTGAAAAAATGTGAATTAGAGATAAGGGAAAATACAGGTGTAATTTTTTTCCCCATCTGAGATTAGATTGATGCAAAGGGTCATAAAGAAATATATAGTGGATTTAAGCAGGAAATATTAGGCAGATGTGTGATTGGAAGAAGTTATAGGCTGGTCATTTGTTAAGTGGAAAGGATGATTAATCAGAGTACTGTACATACACAGAATGTGAAGAGTTCTGGAAGAAGGATTCTATTGGGTTGGATAGATCCTTAATAGAAGATTTTTGAAAAGATATAAATCGACAAATATTTCTCAAAGTTTTACTGTCGTGAGTACTACGCTAAGCACTAAAAATACAAAGAAAAGGAAACAATTCTTGCTTCCAAACAACTTACATTTAATTAATTAATTACTTTTTATTGATGCTTTTTATTATATTTTATTTTGAAGTTTTTTATTTTCAAAACATATTCAAGGATAATTTTTCACCACTGATCCTTGCAAAACCTTGTGTTCCAATTTCCCCCCGTTTTCCCTCACCCCCTCCCCTATATCCAATATATGTTAAATATAGTAAAATATATGTAAATCAAATATAGGCATACATATTTATAGAAATATCTTTCAGCTTAAGAAAAATCAGATCAAAAAGGAAAAAATGAGAAAATAAAATTCAAGCAAACAACAATAAAAGAAGTGATAATGCTATGAACAACTTACATTTTAACAGGCAGATAACATGACATACATAACATAAAAAAGTTACATTCAAAGTAGATATGAGGTAACTTGGGAGGGGGAAAGCAGTAGTTGAGCGGTCTGGGAAAGGCTTCCTAGAAAGTGACTTTTGAGCTGAGTTTGAGTCTTAAAGGAAATCAGGGATTCTAAGAGACAGAAATGGGCAGGGAGAAAGTTCAAAGGATGGGGGACAACTAAAGACACAGAAACAGGAGATAAAATATCTTCTGTAAGGAATAGCAAGTGGACTAAATCCAATTGAACTTGATTTTCTTGGCAAAGATTCTAAAATGGTTGATTGTTTCCTTCTCCAGCTCATTTTACAGGTGAGAAAACTGAGACAAACAAGATCATACACTCAGTGAATGTCTGAAGCCAGATTTGAATTTGAGTCTTCCTAATCTTAATATTGAAACTCCAGCCACAATACCACTCAGCTGTTCATACCTGGACTCTTGCGTGAGTGAAAAGGAATAAGAAGACTTGAAAAATAGAACGGGACCAGGTTTTAAAGAATTCTAAATGCCTCCAAGGGATGTGTAAGTGAATGTTGGGATGGGAATGGGGGGAGGAAAGTGTTATCTTGGATCCCAGAGGTAACAGGGAGCCATTAGAGTTTATTGAGAGGAGGAGTGACATGGTCAAACTTGTGTTTTGGGAAAAATCATTTTAGCATTTCTGTGAAGGATGATTTGGGAAGGAGAGAAACTTGAAGGGAGGTTTTGCTGTAGTCCAGACAATTTGTCATAGTATTGGAAAGACAATGACAGGTTGGGATCTATACCACTGGACAGGATTGGAAGTCAGTGAGATCAGAAGTCCACTAATGTCTTGAATTATAAATAGGGATAAAGAAATTTTGCAATTGGTTTCAAGGTGCTTGGGATGTATAATACCTTTCACTCCTTGGTATTGTTGGCACATTGCTGTCACCTACTGGTCACATTACATATTACAGTAAATAGGTTTTTATTTCTAGCAGCTCACCGATCAAGGATTGTAGTTCTAGAGCTGGAAGGAAACTTGGTATGCTTCCTAATTTGACAGAAAAGAAAATAAAGATGTAGTAAATCATGGTACTTTTCCTTTTTTGGGGGGGGGGAAATCTAGTAAAATGAAGCAAGTATTTATTAAGCATATATTACACACAAGATATTTGGAATTTAAAGAAAAATTCTAAATGCTCAAAAAATTTTTGGTTTCCTGGGTGAAAAGGATACAACATGTGCACAAATAAGTAAATATAAAATAATTTAAGTAAAGTACCCTTGCAACGAGGAGAATCAGAAAAGATTTCCCATAGCTGAAACCACTGGCATAGGTAAAAAGTGTGAGAGCCAGCCTTTGTAAAGGAGATAGGAGATGGAACAGAGAGTTTGGGAAATCTTAAACAGAGTGCATGAAAGCGCATATGTAAAATAAGACTAGAGAGGTAGGTTAGAGCCAGATTATAAAAACCTTTAAGTACCAAGTTTAGGAGTTTAAATTTATCCTGGAGATAATAAGGGGCCACTGGTGATTGTTAAGCAAGGGAGTGATATCATGAGACCCTTTTCTCTGTCATATGGAGATCTTTTCCCACTGCAGTTAAAACAATCTGTCTTGTGATTCTGTATCACTTAGGTTATCCCAAATGGTTCTCTAAAGGTTTCATGGGGCAGGAACTTTATTCTACACTTCCTTATTTCTTATAGTGTCAAGTATAGTGCTGAGCAGCTGTGTAAATATACAAAGGATTTTAAATTTTGTTCACATTAAATTGAAAAGGTTTGTACAAATAAAACCAGTCTAGTCAAAAGCAGAAGGAAAGTAGGAAGAAAGAGAAAAAAAGAAGAAAAGCATAAGTGAATCATTGTCAATGTGAATCATTCTCCAATGGATAAATGATCAAAAGACACTAACAAATGGTTTTATGATGAAGAAATCATAGCTATATGTAGTTATGTGAAAAAGTGCTTTAAATCATTATTGATGCAAATTAAAACAACTTTGAGATATCATCTCCTACCCATCAGATTGGCTAATGTGATAGAAGAAGGAAATGAGGGGGTGTGGAAAAACTGGGACTTTAATACATTGTTGATGAAACTGTAAACTGATCAAACCATTTTGGAGTCATCTGGAATTATGCCCCTAAAGTTACAAAATTATGACCCAACAATACCACTATTAGGTTTGTTTCCCAAGATATTCAGGGGAAAACTCTTTGTGGTGGCAAAGAACTAGAAATTGAGGGGATGCCCATCAGTGGGGGAATGACTGAATAAGTTATATATATGATTGTGATGAAGTACTATTCTACTGTAAGAAGTAAGCAGGTTAATTTTATAAAAACTTGGAAAGACTTGCAAGAAATAATGAAGGGTGAAATGAGCAGAGAACTAAGGGAAAAAGAAAATATTGTTAGAAAATAAACTGTGAATGACCAATCTATTGTGATTATTATAAATATTCAAGTCAACCACAGAGAGCCTATGAAGGGAGATGTCATCTACCTTCAGAGAAAGAACAGATATATAGGTATGATTAATATGATTTTACATATATTTTTGTATCTTGGTTAAATGTTGGTCTTCTGTGGTATAGGGTGGGGAAGGTCAGAGGTAGAGAGTTTGGAACTTAAAATGTAACAAAAAATTAAATTTTAAAAAAGAAAAGTATTTTATTTATTTGGAGAATGTCTGGTACTGGAATTCCCTCCACCTAAATCTATGGCACCTGAGCCTGTAAGTTTAATAGACATTTTTAACCTAATATCCATGGACTCAAAAAGATCCAAATATAGATTTCAAGAGGTCTGTAATTTTGGATAAGAAAAATTATATCTTTATTGTCACTGAACTCTAACTGAACTTTAATATTTTCTTCAGTTATTTTAAAAACATTATTCTGAAAAAGGATCCATTGGCTTCATCAGATTGCCAAGTATTCATAAAACAAAAGATTAAAAATCCCTGCTTTAACACATTAAAAAAAAATGGTTTTTTTTTTTTTTTTTGACATGTCCATAGTCATGCAATAGCGAGTGTAAGATATGGTATTTGAATTCAAGTATTCCCTGATTTCACCTTTAGCATTTTATCTATTAGACCAACTGCTTCTATGCTGGGCATACTTAGTAAGTGATTATTGTTACAGGACATGCAGTATGCATAATGATATATTCATAAGATATAAATATATATAAGCAAATTTATATATGTATATATACATACACAAATTCTTTTTTAAGATTGTATTAACAAATCCAATCAGTTGTCATATCTTGGCAATTCTTTTTGTACAGTATTATCTGAACCTGTCTCTCCCCCTCTATATGGCTACCACCCTAGTTCAGTGCCTCATCATCTAAATTATTGCAATAATCTACAATTATTCTGTCTCATGTCCCTTCTTCAGTCCATTTTCAGCTGTCAATGTGACGTCCCTGAAAGAAACCTGATCATCTCTTTTCTCTGCTCAAAAAGTTATAGGGATTTTCTGTTATTTCTAGTATAAAATAAAATTACAGGGTTGATTTTTAAAAGTCCTTTGCAATTTGGTGTCTATCTTCCTAGGCTTACAACACATCTATCTTCTTCATATATTTCATGTTCTAGTCAAACTAGTCGATTTATGGCTCTTCTTACTCAACATTTTATCTCCTATCTCTCTATCACTGCTCATGCTGCACCCTTCATTCTCCATACCTGACTGTAATGTATTCCCTCCCTCCTTTTGCATTATAATCCCTAATTTCCTTCAAAGCTCAGCTCGTGTCTCCAACATGAGCTTCCCCTTCCTAGAAATTAACTTGCACTTAGTTTGTACTATCTATATTTTATGTTTGTTTATATGTATACATGTTGATTGCCCAAATGTTATGTAAATTCCTTAAGATTAGGATCTTTCTCATTTTTGTTTAGCACTGTACATGGTACTTATAAGCACATAATAAATGTTTGGTAATTGATATGACCTCTTTTAAGTCTCAACTAAAATTCCATTTTCCCAAGCACTCAACCTTAACGCTGTATATAATTTGCTTTGTATATATTTGTTTGCATATTGTCTCTTCCATTAGATTGTCAGTTCCTTGAGGGCGGGGATTGTTTTTGCCCTTTTTTGTATCCCCAGTGCTTGACACGGTGTCTGGTACACAGTAGGTTCTTAATGAATGTTTATGGATTGCTATTACTATAAAAGTCTTACAAAAGCACGTTTTAGATGAAAAAGAATTACTCTGACAAATAAACAATAGCTTGTGAACATACAGATGGTACAATGGATAGGACATAGGACTTATAATAAGGAAGTTGTGTCATTTCAATTGTGTTTGACTTTTTGTGAACCTATTTAGAATTTTCTTGCTAAAGATACTGGAGTGGTTTGCCATTTCCAGCATTGGGTTGAAAAGCAATAACCCCTGATCATGCTAATGATAACATACCATTGAAGTCATATATTAGAATTGTAGTATCATAGATAGATAAAGCTGGAAGGGATTTTTAAAATATTATTTTATTTTCTAGATACATGCAAAAATTGTTTACAACATTCATCTTTGCAAAACTTTGTATTAATTTATAATTAATCTGCTTAAATATATTAATAAGAAAGAAGCTATGCAAAATTTAATTTTAATGTATTTAAAAAAAGTATGCAAATAAACCTAGAGTTGGTGTAACCTCTCCCTCCGAGGCTACCGATTGCCAGGGCCATACATACCAATCTTCCCCACAATGTTAAGGTGCCAAACAGCCTTTCTTTATGGGTAATCTCAGCAGGAAGCAAGAGCAGGTGAATGTATGTCTCTGCGGCTCTCTCTCTGCTTCCCTGAATCCCTCTACATCTCTGCCTCTCTCTTTTTCTCTCCACATCCTTCTCTGCCTATGGACTCAAAGCCAGTGAATTCCACCTCTCCTCTGGGATTACCCTGTGCCTAGCCCACTCAGCACTGAGCAGGTGGATCTCCCGAGGGAGACACTTGGAGGTAGTGCTGCGTCCTTAGAAAAGATCTAGCACCTGTACAACACAACCTCCTGCCTCAAAGGCCAAGCCCCCTTTTACCTCCTGGGTCCACCCTACCAGCTGACATGGCGTACATGGCAATTCTCAGAGGGAAAGTCCCTAATACATCCCCCTTTCTGTTTAGGGGGGCTGCTCATAAAACCAACTTTGATATTAAAAATATAAAAAATATATCTGCATTTAAAACATAGGCTTAGAGTTAAAAAGAGTACAAAGGTGCAATAAAGGGGATGAGAAGGGAAGTGTGTTTAAGATTCATCTGTGGCAAAGGGACAAAGGCCTCATCTTCTATAACTACTTCAGGCTGACAAGGCCCCTCACGCTGATCCTACCCAATGGGGTACGGATTGAAGAGGGGAGATGAGTGACTTGTAGGCAGCAGCATCCGGTACTAAATGTCAAGATCAGGTTTCAGGTGATTTCAGGTTGGCCAAATAGTTGGTATTTCTGGAATCCTTCTGAAATCCATGGCCTTCTCCATCAGGACCTGCAAGACATAAATAGCCTGGCCCTCTCCAAAGTACTAAGGAAGTGTCCTTCTTCATCCTTTCAAAGGACGCTTTGAATGTTCTGACGCTTATAGCCCTGTTTTAAGACTTTATCCATATCCACTCATCTGGCTCTCTAACTTATATACTACAGCTGTGTCATGGGACATGATTCCAGGCAAACTTATGCCCTGACCCATTATGCCTTCCTATCTTCCAGTCTCTCAACGAGGCTGTTGAACCTTCCCTTGCGGGACCTGGCAATCCTCACTTGTATTCTCTGAGGGAGAGGTTACACCCTGCAAGTGTTAACTGCCTCTTTCAATTTCTTACATTTCTTCCACTCCAATGGGACCCACGTTCTTTCCTGGAAGCCATCAAACCCGCCAGATCCTTGCTTCCTGGTTCCCTTCTGTAACATACATCCTAATTCTGTCTGTAAATCTGTCTGCTTCCTGCTTCTCTCCCCACTGCCTCTTCCTGTGATGTCACATCTGTTTCTGGCTTGCTGTACCAGCCTTGGGGTCTCGCCTCCCTTCCCATGATCGGACCAGCCGAACTCATGAGGTCCCTGGCCAATCCCGTCCCTGTTCTTCAGGCGCCATTTGTAACCTCCCACTCTGAGCGGTTACTGATTGCCAGGGCCATCCAAACCAATCTTCCCCATAGACATGGAGATAGACCATGTTAAAGGGACAAACAGCCTTTCTTTATTGGTAATCTCAGCAGGGATTATCAGGAAGCAAGAGCAGGTGTATGTGTGTCCCTCTCGCTGAATCCCTCTATATCTCTGACTCTCTCTACTTCTCTTCGCATTCTTCTTTGCCTATGGCGAAGCTGGCCACTCATATTTACTCTCCTCTGGGATTACCCCATGCCTAACCCACTCAGCACTGTGTAGGGGGATGCACAGAAGGGAGACACCTGGAGTTAGGGCTGCGGCCTAAGAAAAGATCTAGCATCTGTAAGACCTGCCTCAGAGGCTAAGCACCCTTCTACCTCCTGAGTCCATCCTATCAGCTGGCATGGCGTACATGGCAGTTCTCAGAAGGAAAGTCTCTAGCAAATTGGCCTTTGCAAAATAACTCAAAAGATGTTTTTTTTCTGCCTTTCTGGGGATAGGAGCCTAGTTCATAACTATGGAACAGCGTTCCTGTGCAAAGCTAACCATCCAAACAAAGATCAAACTTCAGTGATTGCCTCTTTAAATTTTTTAGCACTTTGTGACATCAAACCCAGGCCTATTGCCTTCTTACATATTACAATTAACAATAATGATGATAGCATTTATAGAATGTTTTAGATTTGTAAATTATTTTACAAATATTATTTCATTTTATTCTCACATTAACTCTGGGAGGTAGATATTATTATCCCTATATTACAGATAAGGAAACTGAATCAGACAGAAATTAATTGACTTGCCCAGATTCACACAGTTAACAAGTGTCTAATCCAAGATTGTAATATGTTTTCCTGGCTCCAGATCAGGTCCTCTATTCATTGAGTCACCTAGCTGCTTCTGATAAATTAGAGAGAAGAAAAAGAAAAAAATTCTGAAAAGCTTAATACAAATGAAATCAGAAAAATTTATTCAAAGAGGAAGCTCAGGAGGCAGTGGGGTACAGTGGAAAGAGCACTGATTTTGAAATCAACAGAAAAGGGTTCAAATTATTCTTCTATACCCTGGCATGTGTTCTATCAATAAAAAGTTATAAATAAAATAAAATAAAATTATCAAAACAAAAACAAAAACAAATTATTCTTCTACTCACTACCTGTGCTATTCAGTTTTATCCAACTTTTCATGACCCTGTGAACCATACTATCCATGAAGTTTTCCTGGAAAGGATACTGAAGTAGTTTGCCATCTCTTTCTCCGACTCATTTTGCAGATGAGGCAAACAGGGTTAAATGACTTGCCCAGAGTCACTCAGCTACTTAGTGTCTGTGGTCAGATTTGAATCCAGGTCTAAGCCCAGCATTCTCTTCACTGAGCCACCTGGCTGCCTCCATCACTGCCTGTGTGTCATTGGGCAAATCATTTAACTTTCCTAGTCCTCAATGTTTTCAACTGTAAAATGAGGGTATATTGGAGAGTTTCTGAAGTCCTTTCCAATTCTAGCTCTCTGAGCATAGAATGTCTCAAAAAGCATACCAGGGAGACAGTATGGCACAGTGGAAAGAACACTGACTTTGTTGTGAGAGAACCCTGGGTCATTTTACAGCTTTGCTCCTTACTTTCTATTGTAACCTTGGGAAAAATCATGATTTCTCTGGGATTTAAGTTCCTCTTCTGTGAAATGAAGTAGTTAGTTTAATTGATCTCCTTTGAAAATGCAGTTCTACAGAATTAGTGCTATATATACATCTGATACACTCACTCTCCTCCTCACTTACCTATGTGACTCTGAGTAAATAGTCACTTAGAACCAGAGAACTAAGGATTAAAAGGGAACCCAGAGATTGTCTCTCAATTATTTTGAGGGAAGACAATGTGGTAAAGTTAAAGCTAGAAGTCAGAAACAGTAGGTAGTAGAGAGGTACTTACTACTCAAGAACAGTACTATCTATAGGACAGAGCTATACACAATAATAAAGAAGCTCTTGTATTCTCACCTATGTCAGGAATCTCTATAGCTACATATACTTCCATTTCTTTGCAATCTGTCTCTAGAAATATAAGGTTATATCTTTAACTTAAGTCATTATGGATGGAGCACCGGGGTCTTCTGTTCAGACGTCTTTCTGCTTTTAATTCTGGGCAACTTATATTACCCTCTTCTATTTCCTTTCTACCAACCTTTTACAGAAACAAATCTAGTAAGAGCTCAAAGAGAGATAATTCAGATTGATTGTATGAGACATAATCTCCTTTGGCAGCCTTTTTGGCTGGGATAAGTAGCCAAAAGTAAGACAGACTCCCTTTCCCAGCACACTGGCTGGTTACATCAGTATTTAGACTACCTGGAGAGAGGAGAAATTCCAGGGCTCAGATTTGTCCTGTTCCCTAGTTCTGCCCTTAGACTCAGGCTCACTGTGTATCCAAAGGCTCCCCTGCTCAAGTGGTTTGTCTCTCTTAGGCTTCCTGACTCAATTACTCTCTCCCGTACAATCCCTGAATAAAACTTTCAAAATTCAAAATAGATATACATCTTTAATTTCCCATAAGCCCCACTTGTTAAGCAACCAATGTACTCTTATTTGTGCCAACTTCTGTCAGTCAACCTTCGGTCTACATTCCCTTAAGCCAAACATCTCTCTACATTCCCACATTCCAATCAGAACTCTTATCATAGCAAATTATCTCTTGCTCTTCCAGGACATTTTCTAAAGATCATTCCCATGCCTGGAATGTACTCCTTCCTCACTTCTACTTCATAGAATCCTTCTTTTCTTGCAAGATGCAGCTCAGATATTACCTTTTACACAAAACTTTTGTAGATCTCCCCAACTGCTAGTGCCCCCCCATTACCAACCCTGTTTATTTGCTATTTATTCTATATGTGCTTACATATGTTTTTTGTCTTCCTTGATAGAATATCAGTTCCCTGAGAATAGGGATTTTATTTTTAAATATGTATTCTTATCTACTAGCACAGTCTCTGGCACACATTAGGCATTTAACAAATGTTTGTTGATCGGTTACAATCAACTATTGGTTGTTGTTTGGTTACAATGACTAACAACTGTTTTGGGGTTGCTTCCTTACTTTTAGATAGGCCTGGGGATTAGTAAGCACTATATACCTTCCTCTTAGTCTTGCATACACCTGCTTATCTATCAATCTTGGCCCTATAGTATCACCAGCTCATGAAATATCTGCCACTTTTAATTATTCTCATTGTGAAGGAAGATGAATATTGGTAGATAATAAATGTAATATAAATATAAAAGATTCAAAGGATAAAAGTCTCTAGAAATGCAAATTAAATATCAATGGACAGGATGAAACTAAACAGCAAATGAAAAATCAAATTGTATAATATCCTCCTTATTATTTCTAATATATTCTATCTCCAATTATTCCTTCACATTATTGCCAAATTAACATTCTGAAAAGTAAAATTCCCAAACTAAAAATATCAATGGAAGCAACAAATAACAAAAAAAATTAAATCAATAGATTTAAGATATATAAATGTGAGGAAAAAAGATCTTAAAGACTTTTCTGAGTAGAAAGGATAATAAACAGAATTGTAACAGATCAAATGGCATAATAATTATAAAATAGTAATAATAATAGCTAATCTTTATATAGCATAGACAATACTTGGCAAGTAGTGAATGCTATATAAAGGTTAGCTATTAATATAACTATTATAATTATATATATATGAACATACAAAAGCAAAAGTAATCAATATAAATTGATACACTATGAAGTGAGCAGAAATAGGAGAACAATTTATACTATGATACTAACATTATAAAAATAAATAGTTTTGAAAGACTGAGATGATTGGCTCAATGATCAGCTTTGAATACAGAGAATCAAAGATGAAGGCTTTCACACTCAGAGAAAGGTGAACTGATATGCAAAATGAGAGGGGAAGATGGCTTCAATCTAGGTTATAGCAGATCTCAGATCCCTTGCAAACATGGCAGCAGACTTAGAGAAGCATTACTCCAAGCAACAGAATTACCTCACCCAGCAAAGGAATCCATAGAGGGAATTTCAGAGTTCTACAGAGATTCTGGGATAGACAAGTCAGATCAGATCAATGAAAGGAGCTGTCACTGATATTGTGATAGAGTCATCACTGCCTGAACATTTTTGGTTCTCTGTGTTCAAGGCCTCAGGCAATTTATAGTATGGCCCAATACATAAAAACTTCTTCCAGGTTTCACACAGAACAGAGGAAGAAAGGAAGACTCTAGGAAAGTCTCCCAGAAACTTTCCAGATAATTTGTAGTTCTCATTATCTTCTATTTGAAGGCAGCTTCCAAGTAGAGGAGAAGAAATACAGTCCTCAGAGCAATTGTCCACATTTGCTACAGGCCAATTCTACAGCTTTCCTTAATGTAGTAATACCCACTTTTGCTCAGGAAGTGACCAAGAACTTTGGTTTGGGACCATCGCTTACATGTAGAGTTACTTAAGTGACTTAAATAAGGGAGCAGAGCCATGCAAGGTCATCAGTCTTACTTTCTCCTCTAGAATAATTAGGGTTCAGTGGCAAGATATAAGATGGCAGGCGATGACCCAGCAACTCTAATATAAGTAGAGTGAGAAAGGAATATAGCTAGAATGCTACTACAAACAAGCAAAAGTCTTCACATTGAATAATAATGTTGCATGAGCAAAACCATCAATTCATTGGCACCCTCTACTAGCTTCCATAGGATGGTCTCCCTGCTATTGCTTTTCTTTGAATCTCTTTGTATAGTATCTGGCACATAGTAGGCGCTTAAATAAATATTTGTTGGCAGATTCTGCTTTCTGCTTTAGACTGTGACTACTGTAAAATATGTTCTTTCTACCTTCCCTCTTGTCCTTTCGATTTGGTATTCAGGCAAATTCTGGCTTTAGCTGGCATGGTAATTTTAATTTCCCTACTTATGTCAGTCAGCATGCATTTGTTAAGTACAAACTATATGCTGAACTCATAAGTGCTGGGGATACAAAGAAATAAAAAATAGTTCTTGTGCTAGAGAAGCTTACATTCCAGTGAGAGAAAATGTGTACATAAGATGGTATGAACTAGACACCCAGAACAGATGAAAGGGGAGTTCCTAGCAGCTGGAAAACTGAGAAAAGTCTCCTTCTGAGGGTGCCTTTTAAGCTGAGTCTTGAAGGAAGCCTGAAGGAAGATTTCTCAAAATCAGAGATGAGGTAGGACAGAATTTTAAACATGGCTGACAGACAGTTCAAGATCACAAAGATAGGAGATGGAGTATTACGGATTCAGAACACCCAGAAAGCCAGTATGGATAGATAATAAAATGGTGGATAAGAAAGTGATGCAGAAGAAGATTGGAAATAATTAGGGACCCAGCTGTGAAAAGATTTAAGGGACTAAGCTGTGAAAAGACTTAGCTGCCAATTTATATTTGAACCCAGAGGCAATAGGGCCACTGGAGTTAATTGAATAGGAAGGGAAAGGTGACACTGCCAGACTCATACATTAAAACAATCACTTTGGCAGCTATATGATGGATGGATTGACCTGGGGAGAGAATTGAGGCAGGAAGACCAATAAAGACGCCAGAGCAGTAATCCAGGCTAAAGATGATGAGGGCTTGAACCACAGTTGTGACTGTGTAAGTAAGGAGAAGGGGACTTTAAGGGAAAAAAAAAACCCGAGATTTGACAATTGACTTGATATATGGGGAGAGTGACAACAAGGATGATAAATGCATAAGATTTTAGGAAAATAATGAGGTTGCAAATATAGCCACTGTAGGAATGTTGGTATCCTTGAAATTATTTGAGAAATTTGACAGAAGGATATTTTTTTGGGAAAGTTAATGAGTAGTTGAACAGATTAAGTTTGAGATGTCTATGGGACATTGACTTTGAGATGCTCAATTTATAGCTAGTGATATTGAACTGAAACTCAGGAGTGGGATTAGAACTGATTATGTCAAGTTATCTCAGTTATTTTCATGCAGATGATAATTGAATACAGGCCTTTTTTCCATCTCAAGCCCTGTTCATTGTTCTAAACTTCTAGTTCAGGTAGGCATCTAGACACTGAGAAGTTCCCCTGTACCCCATAGTTGTTTCATTTAGGCAAAAAATAAAAGGCTTTCCTTACCATAATCAGTTTAGCAAACATCATTAAGTCAGGTTTGCAAAGTTAATAAACTTTCCTAATCACAATACCCTTATGGATCAATAAGCAGGGAGGAGTTACAATCTGAACCACTCATGGACTAATGTTCCCAAAGGTCTCTCTCTCATTCCCACTTGAGTAGTAAGGTGACACAGTGGATAGAATACTAAATCTGTATCTAGGAATATCTGAATTCTAATCCAACATTAGACATTTACTAGTTGTGTGACTAAGAAAATCACTGAATCACTGTCTAGCTCAGTTTCCTCATCTTTAAAATGGGGCTGATAATAACACCTAACTCCCAGGATTGTTGTGAGAACCAAATGAATCAATAATTGTAAAGTACGTAATATAAATGCTAGCTATTGTTATAATCATTATTACTCTTAGTCCTTGTGAATCTGTCCAGCAATTAGATTTAAGTACAAAGAGCCAGTGCTCGAGGCTCTTTGGAGCATACATCCTACCATATAACTAACTATAACTTTGTGATTTTATGTGGGATTGAAGGTCTAGAGAGATGTACACTCAAAGGACTGTGTGCTCATTGTCCAATCCCTGCTCCTATTACATGAGAAATAAGAAAATTGAACTAAAGGGCCTTTGAGAGCTCTTCCAAATTCTCTGATTCTAAATATAACGCAGAGTGATTTTGCAATAGTGTTCTACAGAAAAACTTCTTGATTCCTCGCAATAACTCAAGATGTTCCTACCTCAAATTTCTGAAGCAACACAGTTGTGTGCCAAGTATCTGCAAGGTGGAATTGCCAAACACACTTATTTTCACCTGATTTGAACTGAAGCAATTTGTGGTTTGGAACTTTAGCTGAATTGTTACCACTTGACATCAAGAAAATAGTACAGTTAAAAGGGTTATACAAATTATCAGCGAAGCCCTTTAGTGGATTTTTGAAGAATGAAAGATGACTTCTCTGCTTTCTTTACTTAACATATTCTCCCATGTTAAGTATTAATCTTTGCTCACTTTTACAAAATAGAGTCTTTGGAGTACTGAATCAGCACTCCAGAGTTGGATCAGGATCAGGATTGTTAGGCTAGGAGTCAAGTAGATCAGGTTCAAATCCCTGCCTTTTGACATTTACTAACTATGTGATCCGAGGAAAGTCACTTAAACTCTTTATGTCTGAGGCTATATTGAAGACTTATCTACTAAGACATAGAATAATTATCCTGTGCCTGGTTAAATATTCCCACATTAGGAGTTCCCTATGTTAATGAATATAGGTTCTCAGGTTTAGGTTTGAAAGGGACCTAAGGAATTTTTCCTAAGTGGACCTGGACCCATGAGTATATGGAAGCTTATCTACTAAGGTCTCAGTTGTGCTATAGATTGTAAGAAATTCTATTATGACTTTATCCTTGTCTGAAGTCTTTGGTTTTATTTGAATCAGAGATGTAATCTTTTTTTTTTTTTTGAGGCAATAATCAATTTCAAAGAGGGATTTCAATTTCTTAAAACTAAGAAAAGAGAGAGCTTGACTAATATATGGTAACCAAATTAAGAGGAGAAATGTCCTTTGGTTACTCCAATTAAGAGTGGTCTTTTGATCAGTCCAATTAAGATTGCTTGGCTTTTATTCCCCAAAACCTCAGGTAGCCATTTTCCTCTGCCCATCAAAGAAGGACCTGGTCCTTTTGAAGCTTTTCTTCTTAGCTTGACTTCTGTTACTGAATCAGTTATTGAGTAATCCAGTCCTATTGTAGAGGTAGAAACTCACCTTTCCTTCTCCATGATAAAAGTTCTATTCTCTCTAACAAAGATGTCCTTCTAAGTTAATGAAAAAGCAAACCAACTTCAAACCACCATGGATTTGCATGTTTACATGTTCATACATTAGTTTAGTCTTTGGTAGGAGACCCTTAAGGGATACAATAGATAGAACACTTGACCAAAAGTCCAAAAGATCCCAAATTCAAATGTGGCTTCAGACACTTATTTTGGCCACATTTGCCTCAGTTTCTAAATGTAAAATGGGAACAACAGTTCTCTCAGGATTGTCATCAGGACCAAATGAAATAATATTTGCAAATTGTTTAGCACATAGTAGACTACATCAGGGTTTCTTAAACATTTTCCACTCACGACCCCTTTTCTCCTGAGGAATTTTTACATTACTCCAAGTATATATATATATAATAAGTATATAAATCAAACATTTACTGAGAATTAATCTTAATTTTTTGATCCCCTCACATTCAGTTATGAGACCCCATATGGGGTCATGACCCACAATTTTGAGAAGCTAGGGGCTACATATAAAGTACAATATAAATACCTATTCCCTTCTCCCTAAAAACTGTTGAGATGCATATATAATTGTGGTCTTGGAACCTAGGTCATGTAAAGTCTGGAGTACAGAGAGGTCTATATGATATCATTATGGAGAAGATAAATTCTGAGAGAATATTTATTCGGGGTGATTTTTCCACGGAACCACCAATCAGATGAATCTTCTCTAGGACCATCTGGAAATGACTGGGAGAAGTGGAGACTACATTTCTTGATGAACTCACCAGAACCACCAGGTGAAGGAAATGGTACTTCTCTGGCCACCACATCTCTTGAAATGGAGTAACCTGGTGTTTTTTAGGATTAGTAATGTAATAATGAGATAATTTTGAAAAAGGGTATTACCCTCTAGTGGTAATGCTTGAGTATAATGTTAGGCTTTTTACATCTTATGCATTTCTGTTTACCATACTTTTCTTTTTGGTTTTTATAATTACATACTACTAATCATTCATTCATTCATTTATTCAACAAGTGTTTTAAATGCTTGGTTATGGGCCAGGCACTATTTTAAGTGTCAAAGATACAGAAACAAAACATTTCCTATCTTGCATCCTTGAAATCAAAGATATAGTCCCTGAATCAACTTATCTTAGAGGAAACAAAGATAAGTAAATACAAAAATATACACATTTAATATAAATTTAAAGTACAGGCTATTTTTGTAAGATAACCCCATAGATTGTCTAAATATGGTTTGTGAGAGGTATTGATGGGTATCTTTGTAATTAGTTTTTTTCCTCCCTTCATTTAGAAACACTTTGATTCTAGCCTTGAGAAAAACATGAGATAAACTATAAGGCTGGCTGCTGTCCTGTTTCCTTATCTTTGAAATAGATACTAGATACAATTGTACCTATCTACCCCTTAAATATTGTTTGTCTAGGTGAACAATAGGTTAAAAACAAAAAAGCGCTGCCCTGAATACAATCTCTTGAGAGTAGAGTTGTCCAATACTATGTAGCTCAATACATGGATATTGATTATATCACACTAAGGAAAACATTAATAGTTTTACTTGTTGGGAGCAGGGCTTTTTTTAAAAATCAGTATTGATAGCTCTACTTTAACTGTATATATTCCAAACACACACTATTCTGTGGGAGATTTTTGCCTTTAATTTTCCTAGTCAATATTCCCCTTTCAGCAGCAAGGACGTTAGGAAACATAAAGTGACTAAAGGCTGCCACCTTCTGGTTACATATGGAAAGAAAGAAAGAGAAATTACTATAAATAACTAGTCAGACACTAGAATAAAAGAATCGTGAGATTTTAGAGCTTGGATTCTTCTCAGCTTTGTTGCAGTGGATAAAGTGCAAAACTTGAAATCAGGAAGAGCTGGTTCAAATTCTGCCTCAGACATTTACTAGCTGTATGACTATGGACAAGTCACTTAATCTTTAATCTAATTCAATTCATCTGTAAAATAGGGATAACAATAATACCTGTCTCTTGAAGCTGTTCTGAAGACCAAATAAATATTTGTATTTGTAAATTAAATTTGTCAAGTCCTTGTCACAAGCCTTGGCTTATTAAATGCTTATTTCCTCTCTGCTTTTCTTTTTCCTTCCTTCATTCCTTCTTTCTTCCTCTCTCCCTCTTTTTCTTCCTCCCTCCCTCCTTTTCTTCCTTCCTTCCTTCCTTTTTCTTTCTTTCTTCCTTCCTTCTGCTTCCTTTCCTCCCTCCTTATATACTTTAGTTACTCCAATTAAGAGTAGTCTTTTCTTCCTTCTGTTCATCCTTTTCTTCCTTCACTCCCATTCTTTCCTTTTCTTTCTCTTTCCTTCCCTTTCTCTTTTCCTTCTTCAATTCTTTACTCCCTCCTTCCCATATCTTCTCTCTCTCTCCACCCCCTCTTCCCTTTTACTTTCCTACCATCGTCACTTGACACTTTTGTATCTCAGTTTTTTCAACTATAAAATGGTAGTAATAAAAATATCTATATGTCACAGGATTGTTTAAGGTTTGAACCAAATAATTTGTATGGAGTATTTTGCAATCTTTAAACCTCATATAATCAAATGAATTTCATTACTCATTAATTAATCTCATTAATTTGGAAGTCAGCAATGCAGACTATAATTCATTCATTTTCCCCCTATCCTGTGTGACACTTCTCCTCCCAAAAGATCACCATAGAAGGTCCACCCCTTCTTGGTAGCCTTCTTTCCTTTTTTTCTGACACTATAAAGTACCAAGGAAGCCTTGTGGTTGTTCACCTGCAATTCCTTCCTTCTTGTCATATGACCAGTCCAACTTCTTGTTGGCAAGCAACTCCTTTCTTTACTTCTGCTCTCACAAGTTACATTTGGTAGTCTAATCACATCTATCTTGCATCTTTTCATTGCTCTCTGTGTGGTACATATTTTTAGTTTTTCATAGGAGAGTGGTGTTTGATGCTATATAATAGCACTAGTTAAGTGTTAGTCTTGAAAAAAGAAGCCTTTGTTCTTTTTAATT
This sequence comes from Antechinus flavipes, assembly GCF_016432865.1. Taxonomy (NCBI): domain Eukaryota; kingdom Metazoa; phylum Chordata; class Mammalia; order Dasyuromorphia; family Dasyuridae; genus Antechinus; species Antechinus flavipes. The sequence continues at coordinate 141,401,709 of NC_067402.1, read as the reverse complement.
TTATTTTAAAATATTTTTCCCCAGTTACATTCAAAACAACTTTTTTACATTTGTTTTGTAAGATTTTTGAGTTCTAGGTTCTCTCTCTTATCCCCACCCACAATTTAAAAATTACAAATGAAATTATGCAAAACATTTCCACAGAAGTCAAGTTGTGAGAAAAAAACATAAATCTCCCACTCTAAGGAAAATGAAAACCATCAAGAAAAATTAAGTTAAAAATAAAGAAAAAGAGAGCGAAATAGAGAATGTTTTGATCTGTATTCAGATACAATCAGTTCCTTCTCTGGGTATGGATAGAATTTTTCATCAAAAGTCCTTCAGAGTAGTTGTGGAAGATTACATTGCTAAGAATAACCAAGTCATTTACAGCTGGTCATCGCAAAACATTGCTAATATTTTGTATACAGTATATTTCACTTTGTTCATGGAGACTTTCCAGGTTTTTTTCCTTTTTCTGAGAGCATCCTGCTCATTATTTTTCAGAGACCAATAACATTTTATCACAAACACAGTTTATTGAACCATTCCCCAACCGATGGGCATCCTCTCAATTTCCATTTTTTTTTTTTTTTTTTTTTTTTTTTGCTTTGTGAAGAGAGCTGCTGTGCATATTTTTTGTACATATAAGTCATTTTCTTTTTTTAAATCTTTCTGGGTTTTTTTCCAAATCTTGCTTGGTTTTCATGATCTAGTAGAGGTGTTTTAGGTCAAACAGGATATGCATGAATTAGTAACCCTTTGGGCACTGATCATATCTTTTGATCATTTATCAATTAAGGCATGGAAGCCTTTATTTTTTATGGGAATCCTGGAATCAGTAAATGAGCTTGGTGAGTTCTGAAAGTAATACAATTCACTTTTCTTCTGTTCAGCTCTGGGTTGTCTGTACTTTCTGCTACGTGTTATACACACACATACTATTGTACAAGTCCTTTTACAATGTTCATCCAAAAATATGTTGAAATTTAGCAATAGACATTCTTGTGTGAATGAAGCCAGACTTTGAGTGATTATAGATCTCTTCTATCAACGTTCTGAAGCTTGAGGCAATCAGCACAATGCTATTTACAAAGAACAGCGTTTGTAAAACTTTACTATCAACAGGAACTCTCTCTAACTTGGATTCTGTACTTTTTTATTTACCTCTGATATCATTCCCAGCTTTCAATAAGATAAGAATTAACTTTACTTCAGGTACCATCTCCGTAATTCCCTAGACCCAAACTTCCTTCCCTGGTTATCACCCCCCCCCAAAAGTGTTGTGTCCTCCCATGAAAACTAAGGTTCTTCTGGGCAGGAATTTTTGTATTTGTAGCCAAGCATAGATCTTTGTAGGTTCTTAAAAATGTTTTTTCACTCATTCACAGATGAAAGATACTAGCCATTGAAAACAGGCTAAATAGCTGGGATATCTTTATCATTAGGAATTAAATATTCATTTTATGTACTTGTAAAGCCAGAGCTGGCCCAGGGCAAAATTGAAATGTAGGTGACATTTATGTTTGGCCCCTCTTCATCTTTTTTCTATTCACTTCAATGTCCGAGACTGACCTTCCCTTTTTGGTCTAACCCCTTGACTCCCTCTACTAACCTAACCTAAACCAGCCTTGTTCCAAAATGCTTTGGGAAGCCAGGCAGCAAGAAGACCCCTCACTGTGGGATTTTGGGGAGGCCCTTCCCCTTGTCTATTCTTCTCACATCAACCCTTGGTCAAGGCCACCCAGGACCCATCTGAGATGTTTAAATCTCATAGATGAGAGGGGATCACCAACTCTATTGCTTTTGTAGAAAAAAAGGATCAATAGGGCTTATGTCCTGAAACTGTTTCCTAAATTCCTCTAGAGCTTTCTATCTGGCCTGGTACTCTCATCAGACCTTCTGATATAACCTGAAGACTCCTGGGCCTTGCTATGTTGGGAGAAGCAGCCTTAGAAATTCCTACCCTTGCCATTGACTTGGCAGCTGAACTTTGATGTTTTGTGTCTTCTCCATTGAGAGTTAGAGCAGGAACTGAATAGCTTTTTCTATTTATATTTCCACGCTTAGCATGGTCTTCTGCATATAGAAAATTGCTTAATAGGTTTTTTTCCATTTATTTATTTGTTCATTTTGTTGCAAGGAATGAAGAGCTGGAAAAATTCCATGAAGAACTGAGCAAGATCTTCAAATTAAGCCAATTTATCCTTTGGTACCAGGCCTTCAATTCTAAAGTAAGCACAGAGTAAGAGGGTGAAAATTTAAGAAAATGATGATGAAAAATGAGGTCAAAGTCTTTCTGTTTATCAACTATTTGATATTTATTGTACATTAGACATTGTATGCCCTTAGGAGTATAGCAGGAAAGGGGCTTAAGTATGCCCTTAGGAAGATAGCAGGGAGGAGACTTTAGGTATCCCCTTGACTTAATGCTTAAAGTCCTTCAGGCCTACTCAAACTTTGAAATAGATGAAGCCTTACTCGATTTTCACAACTGCCTTGAAAGATCTCACTTCATCTCCTTCAGTTCCCCCTCTTATTTGTATACTGAGATCTCTTCAAATTCTTGTAGCATAACTTCACATTCCCTATCGAATTCCTCATCCCATTCTGGTTCCTGTCGGTCTCCTTGGGCCACTGGCTCCTACTCTTGTCCTTTTAACAACATCAATCTAACAGAACCTTCAGCTTTCTCTTCCAACCTAATCATTCTAGAAAATGAGGTTTGGTTATCAATCGGATCAAACAAGGTATGCAGATAGGGAGTAACATAACACTATTGAGAGCTATAAGGCCAAACCAAAGGAGCTGCTTTCACCAGCTTCCCCCAAACCAGGACCACTAAGAAGTATTGAATGGTGAGGTCCAGGTCTGTACAGAAACATGAGCAAGTTTCCTAATGTTCTTAATGACTTCTTTTACTAGATTTCCATCAATCTTTATACAACATGTTGATAAATTTAGTTTCGCACAAACTCCCCCTTCCTCAGCTAACAAATAATCCAGTACAAGTCTATGTTGTAAAACAGCCTCTCTGGTTTGAGGAGTTTAATCAGCCAAAAGATCTAGTGCCTCAGCTGTCTAAATGGTTATAATCTCTACAACTGCTTGAAGCCTAATTATCCTGTTCAACATATATATTGGGGTTCTATATCCCCAACTTCCATCTTGAGCCCAAGTGGCTGGCTCATACTCTTTAACTGTTCTCTCTGGAGGCCAGACATCACCGCAACCACTTGCATCTCCATTCTGAGTAATGGAGGTATCTAAACCCTGTTTCCCTTTTCCTAAATCCTCATACAACTGAATCCCTAAATATTGGTTTGCCTGTTCAGGAAGAAAGAAAAATTTTGGCCTTATTAGTCCAATATAGCAAATCCCTGTCCAATTAAGAGGTAGGTGAGTATAAGGAGTTAAGCCACAGATTCAATCATGTCCCTTTAGAGCAGGTTGTTCCCTCAAAAATATGTCTGAACTATTCCGTGCAAAAAAGTAATAATGCTGGTCTCTCATCCTTAGGAGACCTTCCCCTACAAAGGTGACATACTGACATTTCCATAGACCCTGCTCCTTCTTCCAACTACAATTGGCAAATGGCCATTGACCTATTAGGTTAGAGGTACTCCAAAATGTGGGAAACAGAGTCCCATGTTTCTCAGGTGTCCCTGGGGTGATATTGTACCAACTCCATTGATGTCCAGACAGGTAAAAATTTAAGTTTTCCAAATCCTTGCAGCCTCCCTCGTATCTCCTAGAGACAGAGCAGACAAAAGAAAGTCTTGTCAATCCGCAGCAATTCCTCAGGAATTGTGCCAAAGCTCCCAAGAGCTCCAAATGATGACTGCAGTGTCTACTTGACAACTGCAGTGTCCACTACAAGATAAGGAAAGAAAAAGTCTTTTACCTTGTCCAGAGTTAAGTCCACTCACATACACTATTTTCCAGCTTCAAACTTTGCCCTGTTTAACAAATCCTGTCTTCTATCAATGGCCGCTGATGTTTCTCTTCTAAGTTTCAGAAACCAGTCCCATTATGAATTTGGGATCAGTTACTAAGAATCCAGGCTGGGCTTAAGGGGATAGGTACCCATGGCCATTAGCTCAATTGTTGGGATCTACCATAGATCCAACAATTTGCCAAGTTAAAAGTTCTCCCTATATTCTGCATGAGCAGGAGGCGTTGGTTCTCATCTCTGGAAGGTAAAGGTCTGGTTTCTATAGCTATCATGAGGAAATAGGTAAACCCAAAGCTCAGGGAAAGCCCCATGAGAGTTTCCCAAAGTAATTCCCAAAGTAATTAATGTAAGAAAAGTCATACAGTTACAATGCACTGGATTCAGAATTTGTGTTCCCATTCAGTGGAGGTCCCCTCCTCAAATGTAATTTGAGGTCTCCCCATCTTCAACTGTCCACTGGGATAAAGGTGGCGCCACAGGTCCTTTTGTTCTGGTGTGCTGTGTCCAGCCTCGTTTCTGGGTGCGAATTGCAGTGTCCGAGAGGTCAGTATCACCTGGTAGGGTACGTCCCAGCACGGAGTCAGCTTCTCATCCTTCCAGGAACGGATCAACACCCAATCTCCACCTGAATTCTATGAACAGGGAAACCTAGAGGAGTCTGAGCTATTAACTTTTTTGTTGAAGTCCTAGCAATGACTTAACTTATCTCTTAAGAAATAAATCCTTTGTCTCTAAGATAGGGTCCCAGTTTCCCATAGGACAAGCCTGGAGAGGATGACCGTACAATAATTCATAAGGTGATAGTCCTCTATCTCTATGTGGCTTGGTTCTGATTCTGACCATAGCAAGAGAGGGAGACATTTAGTCCAAGGTAGTTAGGTCTCTAAAGATAATTTAGTCAGTTGCCATTTTATTTTCTAATTCATCCTTTCTACTTTCCCAGAAGAGGGAGGATGCCAAAGGGTTTGGAGATCCCAAGTGATTTCTAAGGCCCCAATCACATTCTGCAATACTTGGGCAGAAAAATGTGTTCCCTGATCCAAGTCTGCCCTCTCCACTATTCCATATCTGGGAATAATCAAGACAGTGGCTCGGGCTGAGGGGAATGCCTCCACCTATGAGGTTAGATGGTCCACTATGACCAGCAAGTATTTGAGGCAACCCACTGATGGCAGCTCAGTGAAGTCCACCTGGATGTTTTGGAATAGTCTGATTCCCGGCGGTCATCCCCCTTTTAGAATCTGGCGTTGAGCAGCCTTGTTAGTCCTTTGACAAACGAGACAGCTGTCCACCAGTTGTCGGGCCAGGGGAAAACCATCACAGCATCACATAGGTTTTGGACATCCCAGTGACTACCCTGGTGCAGTTGCTTAAGGACCTGCCTCATACTTGCTTTGGTCAGTACCTCTCTGCCATCAGGCAAGAGCCATCATTATTCCAAGGTCCCAACTGCTCCAAGAGTTGTGGCCTTCTCTTTTTCCTTCTGGGTAAAACTGGGAGAGGGTAGACTAGGAGGAAGTACAGATATCAAGGCCATCATATGAGAAATCTCCGGTCTCCAGCTCCCTTGGCCTTCTCATCTGCTAATCTATTTCCCCTTGCCTCAAAAGAATTTCCCATCTACCACTCTAGAAGATCCATCTATAAACCAATTTACTCCCCCAGGCATTGGATTCTTGTAAATCCTCTTACTTTTGTTTTGAAAATCAATTAAATCTTGTACACAGTCAGCCATCCTTTGGCTACTAGATCTAATACTTTAGAAAGGAAAGTCAATGGTCAGGAGCAAAGGATCAGCAATGCAACATGGGCAGCTGATTCTATAAGCCTCCTTTTCTTCACCTAGAGTGAATTCCCCTTCATTTCATTTTCTCCGTGTATTTAATGGTGAATTGTTTGGGTGTCAAAAGTTCTCTTTCCATATACCCTTCTCCCCCCTCCCCATGATCATGCAAAACATGAAAAATGCATCTAAAGACAATATAGATCTTTGATAAGTAAGTCAAGGGCCTAGGATTGGGGTTCCAGAGATAGCCCTACCTTCCATCAACATACAGTATAAAAGGCTCTAGGCCTAAACTTTAGTCTAATCAGGGTGTGATGAGATTCCCAGCTTTTTCTCAAAGAACAAAAGGCAAGATAAAGAAACTCTAGCCCTAGGAAGTAAAAAGTTTAAAAGATTAATAGAGCAACCAAAATCTGGCTGCAAATTAAAATATCTATTTAAGGCAGTTTTACTTCAGGTAACTGTCCTTAAGTTTTAACCATTCCACCTTATGACTGCATATGTCATATATGCAGGTCACCTTATGACCTATGCAGTCATACCTGAATTCATAACTCCCAGTAAATATTAATTGCAATCCCAAAAGATTTTATCTCCTACAGCAATTATCATTAATCAAGGCTTCAGATGAATCTAGTTCTCAAGAATCACAGTAAAGGGTTCATCCTAGAAAGTTCACAGCTTATCTTTCTTATCTAAGCAGATAGTTCTAAGTTTAACATTACACAGACCATTTAGCCTTTAAAATACTCAAATACAAAGAAAAATTCTAAATCGCATGTTGTCCATCCCATTTCCACATAAAAGAAACTTTTAGATCTTTCAAATTTAACATTAATACTCTCTTCATTCTAAAAAAAAGGAATTAAATTTTTGGAAATAACCCTATCAAATTATCAGATCAGATTAAAATCCTGCTCTAGATTTTTTTTTTCATCATCTTCCTTAAACAAGGAGACTATCATGCACATAAATAAACATTAAAAAACTTGCTTTAGACAGATGGGATCTTAGTAGAAATAAATCGCTTTCAGATAACTTTCAGTTCCAACAAACTTCTTAGAGCAGCTATAGACTTGAAAAATAAAAATAAAACATTCAGTTATTAACACCATATAAATATAGACTGTTCCTTTAAACAGTAGAAGCAATTGATATCCAAAGCAGCAAGGTGTTGCAGCCACCATACTTAATGGGGAAGGGGGATTAGATCACCTGACAAGGTCCCTCTCCACTTGGCCACCCTTCCCCCTCTCCACCAAGCTTCCCAACCCTAACTTATCACAGCTAACTTTTTTAGGGTGCCATTTCCCCAGGATCCAATCTGCCAGCTCAAGACAGGCCCCAACCTCATGGGATATATCTCCTTTTCCCATGGCAATTGGCAGATTCACTAGGGAATTGTGCCTTTTTCTTCCCCATTTCTGGGAAGGTATTTTCCCCTCTCTTTTTCTCTCACACTATCACTTCCTGTCCCATCTCTCCTTCCAAAGCTTACTTGCTTAATTGAACCTTCTCTGACTTATGTTAAACACTCCCAAACCAATACTAGGTGCTCCATTTAAACTATTAATTGCTTTTGCAAATCAATCTTTCTTGTCCCTCGTCTTTAAGTCAAAGAAAAAAAATATTTTTTAAACTTTAAACTTCAAGGTTCGCAAATAACTGAACCAAATTTCGTAAAACTTATAATTGCCCAACAGAGATGACAAATTTTAAGGCATAACTCAATTACAAATTACCCAATACCTCTGGAAAACACACCATCTAAGTAGGAAGATACAACCCCAACCTCCTCTAAGGTAAACTACCAGCATTTTGTTTTAATAACCTATATTTTAACTTAAAATCCCAAACACGGCTTTAAATTCCCAATAATATAAAACCACTTTCGCCATCATATTTAAAATAATGAATTTCACTAAATAGCAATTTCTTTCCCTTGGTCCCACGTGACCCTGCTGCAGTCAGGACCCGGGGGAGGGAAAAGAAAGAAGCCACCATCTTCACTCTCTCCATCCCACATACTTCCCAATGTATAGGGTGATTGTGCTCCCAATTGGGTTCTGCTAACAGTATTTCTGGTCAGCTGAAACTACTCCTGCAGCTGGAGGGTTTCTCCTGTCCCATTCCTTCATAGCTGCACCTCTAATTAGTCCCCTCTCTTCTAGTAAGATGAGAGAATTCAAAATTGATGTAAGTTCTCTTCCTGGCCCGAGGGCCCTTGGAGGGACTGATGGAATTAAATCCTTTCTTTCTCTTTCAGGTACAAATTCAGGCTTTGGCACCCCAGTCTTCGATAGTGCCTTCCCCAATATCTTTGTCATCCCAGACAAAACAACAATTCCTTATCATCTTTTTCTTTTTCCTTATATATTTTGGCCGTTTGTTCCAATTACTTAATTTATCTCCCAAAGGATTATCTACCGGTACTTTCTGATCATTTCTCTCATTTCTCTCCTCGAGGGCTGGCTGGGACTGGGCCACACCCATTGAATTTGGATGGAATCTAAATTCCAAAACACCCAAACATGCCAATTGTTCCCAATTGCTCCAGTCACCCTAGAAGGCCTAGCCAAGCCTATCCTGTCCAGAGACCCAGAGTTTAAGACTCCAGGGCTTACAGGGTCCTGTCCAGAGACCCCTCAAGAGTTTATGACTCAAGGGTCTCACAGGGGGCTTACCTCTGGGTCGCTGCGCAGCAAATTGCTTGACTGATCTGTCCTCCACCGACCTGGGACTTTTACCTTTTACCTTTTATCGCAGAGTTTCTTCCTTTGCTTTGCTCTGAGTTTCTTCACTTTGGGCCCACTTTACCTTGGAGAGTAAGGAGAAGCCCTGGACCCTGGGGGCTGCCTAAATCAGGGCAGGGTGCCACCCTGCCAGCACCCCAAGGGTTCACCTATTCACCACAAGGTAGTGTGATCCGGGATAGCCCCCAAAACTGTGTGGTTCAGATACTTATTTAATAAAAAAAAAAAGCTGGAGAGATCTCTGGAAGGAAAGTAAAGTTTATTATACGTTCTAGTGAATCTGGTATCCCATGCATCCAGCACACAATTGAAGGGAGGAAGCTCTGTAGGGGGCAGGGTCAACGCTTTTAATCCCTAACGCAAATGCCCCCTCCCACCACTGACCCTTATCCTTATAGGCTGAGGATCTTACATTCTAAACGCAGGAACTACCCAAGAAATTGAACTTGACCAATAAATACATAGTTGCCCATATTTGACCTAAACAGAAAGACACTGATGTCACAGGAGGATAACAAGGGGACTTAAGTATGCCCTTTGGAGGATAGCAGGGAAGGGGCTTAAGTATGCCCTTGACTTAATGCTTAAAGTCCTTCAGACCTACTCAAACTTTGAAATAGATGAAGCCTTACTCGATTTTCACAACTGTCTTGAAAGATCTTACCTCATCTCGTTCAACATGACACCGAGAAGGGCTAAAGAAGAAATAATGAACATGGCATCTAGTCCTAGAGTAGTCCTAGAATTTATCTAGATGATGAATAGCAGAGTCAAAAGTGTCTGGGAAGACTCCATAAAATCTGTCAATCTCAAGAAGTGTTTTTAAAATAATAGTGGCTCAGATTTAGAGTGTTTTCATAATTAGAATCTTGAAATAGTTAGCATGAGTATTATTAGTTCCATTTTACCAAGGCTCTTAGGTTTTCCTGCTGTCATAGTCTTTGCCTGCCATCACACAATTAATGAATATCTGAGCCAGGTTTTGAACCCATGATATTTGAATCAAGTTAGGAATCAATGTCTTAGGCTATCCTGCTGGTATGGAGTGCTTAGTATGCGAGGGTCATTAATTAAAACACAACAAAACAAAACACTATATTCTCTACTTTCACTCACACCATTTTCTTTTAAAAAAAATAGACAGTGTTGGAAAAAAGAAAGGAGTTTAGAACTCTATTCTCCAGGTTACTGCCCTTTCCTTCACTTTGGAGAATTAGAAAGGGATGCAATAAATGGAGATTACTTAATATTTAATTACTGTCAATTGAATTTTTAATTAATTGTAATCGTCATATCTATGCATAAATTGTGTCCAAATTATGGGAAAGTATCCATTATTGATCTTTAAGGCTCTTTGCCAATTGGCTTTCAACATAATTAAAAGTCATCATGTCATATTATTTCCAACTCATAATTTTTATTCAGCTAAGGAAACATCATTCCCAAAGATTTGCTTTCCCAGTGCTACTTGTTTCTTCTATTTAACACACCTAAAAAGGAGTTCTCCATGCTTCAATGGGGAAGAGCTTTAAAAACCAAACAGATTTTATATTTGGTCTTGGATATAATAGGGAACCATGGGAGTTATTGAATGTCTGCATGTATATGTGCACATGCATATTTGTATTATGTATATATACATATATGTGTGTACGATGGCCAAGCATATCTTTTGGAACTGTCATTTAGTAAGCACTTAATAAATGTTCCATTGTTCTACATGTAGATGTGTATGTGTCTATCCATTTATTTCTCTATCATTATTAGAACTAAGGTTAGAAAGTTACTAGGATTTCTGAAACTGCTAATCAAGGAGAGTGTGCCATGAAATTTGGAGGATGGTTTTGGATATGGTAAAATGAAAGAGTGAATTTATCTTTTTTGGATTAAACTTATAATTGCTTTAAAATTTCTAAGGTGCAATCTCCCTCTACCACAGAAGATCATCACTTTCTCAGCAACTTTTAAGTCTTGGAGAGTTCTCTTAGGTGCCTGATTGTCACACAGGGTCACACATCCATTCTAGTCTGATACAGGCCCAAGATCTCAGGTATTGCTGGCCAAAGGCAACTATCTGTTATATCCCCTGCTTTGCAAATGAGTGAAAAAGCAGTGAAGTCTGTAAGCAGAGATTTAACTTTTTTCTTTCTTTTCTCCCATTAACAATTTTTTTTTAAAATTTTATTTAATAATTACTTTATATTGACAGAATCCATGCCAGGGTAATTTTTTTTTACAACATTATCCCTTGCACTCATTTCTTTTCCGATTTTTCCCCTTCCTCCCTCCACCCCCTCCCCTAGATGGCAAGCAGTCCTATATATGTTGGATATGTTGCAGTATATCCTAGATACAATATATGTTTGCAGAACCGAACAGTTCTCTTGTTGCACAGGGAGAATTGGATTCAGAAGGTATAAATAACCCGGGAAGAAAAACAAAAATGCAGATAGTTCACATTCGTTTCCCAGTGTTCTTTCTTTCCCATTAACAATTAAAAAAATTTTTTTTTGGTTTCAGGACCCGTTCACATTCTTACAATTATTGAGAACCCTAAAGAGCTTTTGTTAAGGGAAGAGAGTGAAGGGAATAAACATTTACATAACGCCTACTATCTTATAGTAATTGTACTAAGAACTTTACAGATATCTCATTTGATTATGTGAGTCATATCTAATAATATTTATTATTATCAATTATTATTATTAATTATATTAATAATAATTATTAATAATAATAATATTAAAACATCTTAATATTATTTCCAAAGTAGTTTTGACCTCCTGGGATCGTTAAGGTTCTACAACTCTTTGTAGATACCCAAACACTGTCTTAAAGAATTGTAATTTCAGAGAGTTTAAAGCCAATCATTTCCTTGGCTAAATTAAACAGTGTTAAAAAAAAAATCAAACCAATTTTTGCAAACAAGAGATTCACGATTAGGTACAAATCCCGTCCTTGTGGCTGTTAGAGTGGTTGAGTCGTTTTTCAGTCGAGTCCGACTTTTTGTGATCCCATTGAGGGTTTTCTTACAAATGAGGTAAACACGGTTAAGTGACTGTCTTAAAACAAATCGCTAAAAGTGCAAGGGCAGATTTGAACTCAGAGATAAGTCTTCCGGACTCTACGGAAATGAGCTAGATGGTGGGAAAGGGAGGTTTAAGAGAAAGGAGGCTTAAAACCCCAGCCTACTTGGGAAGAGTGAGCGGTTCATTTAAGGACTCAGACCACCCTCTCCCGAGGAAACACCCAATCTCGGAGGACTTCACGCCTTTACGTCTAGGGGCGTCTCGGCCAATCGGAGAGCTCGTAGAGGGCCAACAGGATAGGCGCCGGGTGCGCAGGCGCAGCGACCTGAGTCCTTGGTGCGGTGGAGCAAGATTTTGGCGGAGGTGAAAATCCGAGGCGGCGGGGTCATCGAAAAGAAAAAATGCAGAGCTGGAGCCGTGTGTCCTGCGCCTTGGCCAAGGTGAGGGGTGGTGCCGGCGGTCGGGGTGGAGGGGTGTCAGAAAGATGGCAAGCCCGTGGGGACGGGTCGGTTAGCTAACGGGACTAGGCCCCAAGCCTGAAGGGGCAGGACCGCGGCCTGGGCTGGTCTCACCCCTGGCCTTGCCTGTCCCAGTTGAAGTGGGGGAGAAAAGCGCGACCTCGGCCTAGTTGTAGTAGGCTCTGCGCCCAGCCTACTCCCCGAAAGCTCTTCCTGCTGCCTCGGGGTCACCCTTACTCCCCGTCCCAGTGGTCTTGCCCTAACCTAAGCACAGGTGGGAGGAGCAAGGCCACCTCCCTCCACGCCGCCCTTCCTCTGCCTTCCCCTGGTACCCTCCACCCTAGCTCATCTGCGCCTCTCCACTCCCACCCTTTCTCCCCTTTAAACTTCCTGTTCCCTCCCTGCTTTGGGATTGGCCAGCCGGGACCGGGTCCCAGAGCAGCTCTTCTTAGGCTATATAAGACTTAGGAAAGTTTCCAGCAGATCTCTCAAACTATCAACAAAATACACCCCATCGCACAAACGTGGAGACTAAGGCGGCCAGGCAATGGAAGGGATTTTCCTCCCCAGTAAGGATAGTCATTTAGACCATGCCCCTTTCCAACGCAAGTTCTTCCCGTTATATTTCTCTCTCTACTACCTGCCTGGCTCTCTTTGTTGGGCACTATTTGCTTCCTTTTGTCAAAAGTTATGTTTTAGATAGAGAGATTATTGTTGAAGTTTTTGTTTTGCTTCCAGCTCTAACTTGCTAAATGAGGCACAATGTGTCCCCATTCATAAAATACTAGCTAAAACATCTTAAGAGAATGTTTTGAAAGTTATAATACAATTTGTTAGTCCAGTAAAATCTTCTGAAGATTCGTGTCCTAGAAATATAAAATTTAACTGTTTAACTTATTTTTTGTTAGATTATTTCAGATGAATACAACCTCATTTCATTAATCTCGTTTTTTAATGCTTCCTCCAACTTTTACCTTTCTGCAACCTTCCCCTCCCTTCCATTTCACACTTCTTTCCTCCCATTTTTCACTACTTTTGTACTTTTATTTTGTTTGGACTGTATTCCTTAGTCCTCCCTCTTTACCAGTTCATTAGAGTGAGATGTAGTCACTTTTTCCATTAGCACTAGTGGAGCTTGATTATTTAATTACTTGTATTTGTGTCTGACATAGCAGACACTATTGAGTACTTAATAGACCGATTCCTCTACTACAGTATTCCTCCTAATTCAATATCTCTTTGTTTTGCTACTCTTTTGCCACAAAATGTCCTTTTAAAAGTAATGTATTATAGTTGTGTGTTTTACGTAAATTAGACTGAAAGTTTCATGAAGGTGGAACCTTCATTTTATTGAAACCTGTAGAAATTTCTCTTGGGGTTTAGTATAATGTTCTGCACAAAAGTTGAACTCACAATGTTTGTTCCATAGCCAAAAAACTATGATGCATCTTCATAGGATATTCTCAGCAAATATTTGCAGATTATATATGAATGACTTATTTAGGGAGAAAAATCACACACAAAAAAGCATTAGGGGCACATTATAGAATTACTTAAGTAAAATGATAAATTAGACTTAAAAATATAAGAAATTAGATAAATGAACTATTTTAAAAGAATTTTGACTGCATTATAAGAACATTTGTCTGTACTTCCTAAAATTTTGCCAGTCCTTAAGCAATTAAATGCTTACTATGTGCTAAAGAACAGTGCTAGGCACTGAGGATACAAAGATAAACATACTCTTACCCTGAAGAAGCTTATGTGCTATTGGGGAAAACAATATGTACAGACGCATATTTATACAGAATAAATACAAAATAATTAAAACACTCATTTGAGAAATTTTAAAAGATTTTTTTAATAGCAGTATATAGAGTCTGCCCTTCATAATAAATGACTATAATGTGACAGATTGAGGATGACAGACTTTCAGAAACTTTGAAGACAGATATTAGTGCCAATTAGGTGATAGTCTTTTTGGGGGAAAAAGTCATTCATTTATTTGTTTTTCAAGGGAATTGGGGTTAAGTTACCCAGGGTTACTAACTAATATTAAGTATCTGAACTTCACTCCTCCCCTCTCTTCCCTTGCCTTCTCCTCTCCTTCTCTCCCTTTCCCTGAGGTAATTGGGGTCAAGTGACTTGCCCAGGGTCACACTGCTAGGAAGTCTTAAGTATCTGAGGTCTGATTTGAACTCAGATCCTCTTGACTTCAGAGCCTGTGCTCTATCCACTGTGCTACCTCGCTGCCCAAAATATTATTGTTTTTGTAGTTTGTAATGGTTTATTACTTTAAAAGAATATTTCAAATCTAGAATACATCACCAAACATGTTCTGACCTTTTATGTATAGTTTCTCTTTCATAGAGTATAATGAATTCAACATGTTATTTTTAAAGCTGTCCTGCTTGTCTGTCTCAACTTTCCCACTACTACTAAACTTCCCCACAATTCTTATCTGAACATTTAAAACAAGTATTTCAATGATTATTTTTTCTTTTTAAAAATTCTGATAAACCCTACTTGTCTTATTGCAATAGAAATTATATTACAATGTAATTGGAAATATATTTGCAACCAGTGTTAATAAGTTTGTTCTATAAGTAATCTTACCAACTTTGAACTGTGTTTGAAATAAATATTTACATACTCTACAATTCATTTTGCTTTTTTTCTGTCTTCCAGAGAGGCCATTTTAGTCGAATGCCTCATGGCTTACAGGGGATTTCTGCAGTTCCTTTGAGAACATATGCAGATCAACCAAGTAAGTGCTTTTTTGGAGAAATCAATTTCATGTCAAATTAATTGATAGTTTCTTTATGTTCTGAAAATGGAACCAAGAAATATGTTATTATTAACAAAGGAATCAATCTGTGGTATAGAGTTGGCTATTTTAAGTTGTCAAATTGTTGAAATTAAGTTATTAAACATATGCTGAACATAAGCAGGTGATTCAGAAATTTATTCTATATATCCATTAGGATAATTTTGGGGCAATGATTTGTTTGAGTTTAAGGTAGAATATCATTGATTCTTTCTCAATGTACATGGAATAACATTGCTATTATTACATGTTTTCATTATAACTGATATTTACCTATTACATTAAGGTTAATAATGTGTGTGTGTATAAATGACATTTAGGGACAAAAGTCACAAACATAAGGGTAGGAAGCACATTATAATTCAGATAAATGATAAATTAGAGCTAAATATTAAAAATGAGATGAATTCACTATTTTGAATAAAGGGATTTTGCATATGTGTGTATAGGATCAGATTTCATGAGGAACTCTAGGTGTATAGACTTAGCTATATCAGATCAGCAGCTGTATTTGTAACTTTGTAGCTTTAGATCGCATTTAATTTCATTGTAATGTAAAGAAATTTTATGAGTTGAATATTAAAATTTAGCTTTTACTGAAACATAGATCTCAAATAGGGATCATCTATATACATAATAACTATTTGTGGGTTATAGCAAATTGAATGTGCTAGACTTAGTAAAAATTGAATGTACAAACTACTTTTTCAAGTGTATAAATTAAAATGCACATCAGATTTAAATTTATTTAGTTCTCATATTAAACCTCATTGTTCTGTTTTTCTTCATTTGCTTTTAGAATTGAGAAACATCTTTGTTCAAACTCCAGTAGTACTTACTATCCTAGTTATTTGGCCAAAAAAAAAAAATCCTATTTGTGACATCCATTGCTATTTTGCAATATTATTTTGTATTGTACTGATTTGATGTTGAAGTATGTCTGTTGTCCAAGGATCTGCTAAATTTGGTGAGGTTCATCATCTGGTAGTGATCTATATCAACATGGGAAATAAATAAATTTATAAAATTGTAGATTTGTGATTTGTTATTTAATTTTTCATGCATTTTCTATGTTCCCTTAGATTGTAAATTCCTTTGTTAGGTACCATCTTTTAAGACTATATGTTTCTTTCCTTTTATGAATTCTTTTGTTTCTTAGATGTTCAGGAAATAGTTGATTTTGATTTAGTTGCTAAAACAGCTTCCTGTCCCCTTAATTGAGATTCTTTAATGCCAGAAAATTGTCATTGAAGGATACTTGTGTAATGTTGACTCTGATCTGGATCTCTATTGGTTTACTTTTTGATAAGCTCTTGGTTTCAAGGTAATGTTAGTGAACAAACTTGTTTCAATGGCACAATTACTGAGAACAATGTGTATATTTTCTTCAACTATTTTGCTTCCTCTCACTGATTCTCTGTGTAGTTGTGGTTTTGGCTGCCACATTAAAGATCATTCTTAGTTTTACCCCATGGACTTTAAAAGAGGCCCCCCCTCCTTTTTTTTTTTTCCCTTAGAATGTTTTATTAAAGTAGTTTTTTTGGCTGGCTCATTGCCATCTGAAACTTTAATTGATTTTTTCTTCTTTATTGTTTTTTGTTTTATTTAAGTTTAAGCTCACATAGTTATGTTGTAGGACTTGGGTTTCCCTAAATGCTTAGTCATAATCATAGATGACATAGTAATTTGAATCAAACATTCCAAAATCTCTGAATTTCATATTGGTGAAAGAGATTAATTTTATCTATACTAGGAAAATGGTGGATGAAAAAAAAATGTACTTCACAGATAGTGATGAAAGAGTTGTTTAAGTAATCTATTGAATTAATTGGGTTAGATTGCATTTGGGGAAAAATATGAAGTGCTCTCAAAGTAGTTAGTGTGGTAATATTTAAAATGAATATCATTCTGATGTAATTAAAACTACATACAACTCATAGGACAGGAAAGATCTCTAGAGGTGGAATCAGGCTGTAGCATGTTATCAAAAAGACTTGCATACAAGATATGGTCACATACTGAGAATGAGAAAATGAGGTGATATACTGTCCTCTCAGGTTATTGGGAGAACAAGAAAAAGGCCTTTGAATGTTTCATAGATCCTTTATGGAGCATTTATGATAACAATTTAAGAGTCTTATATGAGACAGACTTATATGGCAGACTCATGATTTTATTGGTGAAAAGATTATCTACTTCACAGGTGAAATAATTTCTTCATGATATCTTAAGTTCAAGCATCCAAGTGTGTGTTCTATATTGTTCTCACTTGTTCTATATTGTCTGTTACCTTGAACAATATTTTTCTCATTATAGCTATATTTGGTGTATGGATGGCATATTGTGTGCTTCCCAATGAAAATGGGAGTTGTTTTTTTTTTTTTTTTTAAAGAAGAAGCAGCTGCATAAATCTCAAAAAATTCAAATATTTTATCCAAAATCAACTAGTAAGTCATACAACTATGGCGATCTGGTATACCAATAATGCAGAATTTGAAGAGCCCTCCGGATTGGAATCAGGAGAGGTTATGAGTTCTTTTCCTGGCTCTATTTCTCTCTAATTTTATGTGATCTTGAGTAAATCATGTGCCTCAATTTCCCTATCCACAAAATGAGAGCGGTTGAATTATTCTCCAAGGTTCCTTCTAACTAGAATTTGATGAACCTATGAGTTTCTTGCTACTCAAGTACAGTAGGATAAATTTTTTCGCAATAGTAATATGTTTTTCAGAGCTTTCAGTTACTAGATTGCAAATGAAACTATATATGTGTTCATTTCATATTGAAGACTCATAGGAAATTAACCTTTTCAATCCCCAGTTTTCTCATTTTTTAATGTAAGAATAATAAATACCTAACTGAACAACCTCACAGGTTATTGTATTGATCAAAAATTAAATGTAGACACTGTGGTTAACCCTGGGAGTTCTCTGGAAGGATGAAATCATAGGGATAGGGTCCTCTAACTTTCTCCTTCATTCTTCTAGGATGTATTGTTTTTATTTATATTCATGGAAGGGGAGACAGTTTGGTATAGTAGAAAGAACATTGAACTTGGAATCAGAAGACCAACGGTTTTATGATTGGAACTGACTTTTTGATTAGTAATTTAACATATCAGGGCCTCATTTTTCTCATCTCCAATATGTAAGATGGGACTAGTTGATCTCCAGAAGGTCTTTATAAATGTGTAATTGATGTGATTTCTGTTTTTTTAGAGTGCTGCATATAATGGAAGAGAATTCTTGCTTTCATTCATTGTATAGATTTTGGTGTATAGAACTATTTTCACTTCAGTGAGAGCTATGTTTCTGGTAAATTAAATAAATGATTACCCATGTAATCAGACAGTAGTCAGACAGCATTCAGTTTGTACAGGGAATGGGATTCTTAACCTGGAGGGCATGGGTTTCTTTAATGTTTCATATTGATAACTGTTTCAATATAATTTTTTCAATATGGTTATCTTGGTTAATTATAAATGGTTTATTTTATTTTCTTAAAAACATTCTTATGAGACACCATATTGTCAAGGGAGGATCCATAACCAAAAAAGACTTAGAACTCCTATTTTAGAGACTTAGTAAAGACTATTCCTCCCTAAAAGGATTTATAAGGAGACTGTAAGATGGGGTACTGAGAAATCTCCAACTTAAGAGGTTGTATTTTTGGGAAGAAGAGAATGGGAACTTATTAGCATTGATTTTTGCTCCTTGAATAAGGATTGTTTGATTTAAAAAATAGTATTTATATCCTCAGTATCTGGTACATAATACAGTAATTCCCTTTTATCTATGGAAATATGTTTTTTTGGGGGAGAGGTGAGGCAGTTGGGGTTAAGTGACTTGTCCAGGGTCATACAGCTAGTAATCTTAATTATCTGAGGCTAAATTTGACTTCATGTCTTTCTGACTACAGGGTGGTGCTCTGTCTATTGTGCCATCCAACTGCCCTGAGGATGTGTTCTTTTTTCTTTTTTTACTGAGGCAATTGGGGTTAAGTGACTTGTTCAGAGTCATACGACTAGGAAGTGTTAAGTGTCTGAGACCAGATTTGAACTCGGGTCCTTCCTGACTTCAGGGCTGGTGCTCTATCCACTGTGCCACCTAGTTGCCCCTCGGATGTGTTCTAAACTCCACCCTCCAATCTCCCAGTGGATGCCTTATATAACTTCATATAGAACCTTTAACTTTTAACACCTGTATTAACCGTATAGTATTACTATATCTCGGCTTCTGGTCCTTAACTTGGTGCTCTATTGCCTCCTAATCCCCCCACCTTAACAAAAAAATTAGGGGAAAAAAATAACCTAAAAAAAATGAGCCTAAACCCTTCTAATGAAGGCTGAAGAACAGATACATTCTGGGGGGGAGGGACTTGGCTTGAGACCCCTTAGGTGGAGAGAGGACACTTTTGCTTTACTCTCTTCACTTGTTAAGTTCCGTGTATCTCTTTTCCATCCACGATGCTTGAGTACTGAATGTCTGGTTTTGGCCCCCATGTGCTGATCTCTTCCCTCCACAGACATGTGACCCCTTCCCTGCTTCCCTTATAACTCCTGGAATTTGCAGTTGACCTCCTGTAACTAAAACCTGGAAAAATGAAGCTGCAAATAGGGGAGGACTATTGTAGGTGCTTAATAAATGTTTCTTGATTAATTGATAACCATGAATCTTAAAAATAAGCAGTTTCTAATTTGTGATCTTTATAGAACTTCACATAACAAATTCCTCCTAATTTAGAATGCTTGGAATATTTGTTGTTCAGTCATGTTAGACTCTTGGTGACCCTATTTGAATTTTTCTTAGTAAAAATACTGGAGGAATTTGCCATTTCCTTCTCCAGCTTATTTTACAGATGAGAAAACTAATGCAAATTAATTAAGTGATTCATTTAGGGCCATACTGCTAGTAAACATCTTAGGCAAGTAGGTCCTTAATAAATGGTTATTAAAATGAGTAGAATATTCTTGTTGAGTATTTTGGCCCATTACAGTTTTTATGCCAGACACAAATTACCACCTGTTAGAGAATTAGAATAGCTGTATTAGTGAATTTAAAATTTTTCTAAAGCAGTTTTTTTTCGAGTTTTAATGGCATTACAAACACCAGCTATTAAACAGTAATCCTAGATAAACAGAAGATCCTGCCTCTGCAACTTAACCTACCTACAGGTTATGTGACCTAGAGTTAGTAATATTTTCAGTGCTCTTGGCAACTCTTAGGCTAGAAGTTGATGAGCAGACTATAACTGCATTGTTAGAAGAAGCTTCTCAGCAAGAGCTTCTTACCATAAAAGTACTTGTCTGGTTAAAAAAAAATTTATGTAAATGTCTACTCATGGTATTGAATTAAAGAACACACAATTCTCAATTTTTTTATACCCACTTGGTTTTATTGTAGTTGATGCTGATGTGACAGTCATAGGTTCTGGTCCTGGAGGATATGTTGCTGCTATTAAAGCTGCTCAATTGGGTTTTAAGGTAAGGCTCAGATTCATGTCAAGTGCCAGTTCAATTTTATTAATAATTATTAGTATGATTAAAAAATTTTGAAGATCATAATGTGATAAATAACCTCTTCATTTTCATGAAGTAAATTGGAGGTTTTGAGGTGAAGTTCTTTTGGGGGGTTAGCAATCTCAAAACTATTAAGTAAAGTGTACTGTTTTTAAAAAGATTTTATAAATATACTAAGGAAATGATAGAATCAAAGCATTCTCTGTTCTGCTGTTTCTAAGTTAATATCATTGTTGGCTTATAACTGCGGTATTGATAGATGGTAATAAAACTGGAAATTTGTGTATAGACTAGATTAAGGTTTTTTAAACTTTGTTCATTCATGGCTCTTTTTTTTTTAATATTTTATTTTATTTAATAATAACTTTATATTGACAGAATCCATGCCAGGGTAATTTTTTTACAACATTATCCCTTGTACTCATTTCTGTTCCGATTTTTCCCCTCCCTCCCTCCACCCCCTCCCCTAGATGGCAAACAGTCCTATATATGTTAGATATGGTGCAGTATATCCTAGATATAATATATGTTTGCAGAACTGAATAAACTGAATAGTTCTCTTGTTGCATAGGGAGAATTGGATTCAGAAGGTAAAAATAACCCGGGAAGAAAAACAAAAATGCAGATAGTTCACATTCGTTTCCCAGTGTTCTTTCTTTGGGTGTAGCTGCTTCTATCCATCATTTATCCATTGAAACTCAGTTAGGTCTCTTTGTCAAAGAAATCCACTTCCATCAGAATACATCCTCATACAATATCATTGTCAAAGTGTATAATGATCTCCTGGTTCTGCTCATTTCACTTAGCATCAGTTCATGTAAGTATTGCCAAGCCTCTCTGTATTCATCCTGCTGGTCATTTCTTACAGAACAATAATATTCCATAACATTCACATACCACAATTTACCCAGCCATTCTCCAATTGATGGGCATCCATTCAATTTCCAGTTTCTAGCCACTACAAACAGGGCTGCCACAAACATTTTGGCACATACAGGTCCCTTTCCCTTCTTTAGTATTTCTTTGGGATATAAGCCCAAT
The DNA here is from genome assembly GCF_016432865.1 of Antechinus flavipes. NCBI lineage: Eukaryota > Metazoa > Chordata > Mammalia > Dasyuromorphia > Dasyuridae > Antechinus > Antechinus flavipes. Next base: position 141,380,363 of record NC_067402.1, on the reverse strand, counting down.
AGAAACACTGCTGGAACAAAGGGTACAGTTTGATAACTTTTTGGGCATAATTCCAGATTGCTTTCCAGAATGGTTGGATGCGTTCACAACTCCACCAACAATGCATCAGTGTCCCAATTTTCCCGCATCCCTTCCAACATTCATCATTATTTTTTCCTGTCATCTTAGCCAATCTGACATGTGTGTAGTGGTATCTCAGAGTTGTCTTAATTTGCATTTTTCTGATCAATAATGATTTGGAACACTTTCATATGAGTGGTAATAGTTTCAATTTCATCATCTGAAAATTGTCTGTTCATATCCTTTGACCATTTATCAATTGGAGAATGGCTTGATTTCTTATAAATTTGAGTCAGTTCTTTATATATTTTGGAAATGAGGCCTTTATCAGAAGCTTTAACTGTGAAGATGTTTTTCATGGCTCTTTTTTGTCCAAGAAGTTTTTTCATGACCCCAGGTATAAAGGTATTTTATAAAATAGGTATACAAATAAATCACAATTTTGTGACATAATTCAGTTAGAAGATCCTATATGAGGCCATGAACTACAGTTTAAGGAGTTGGAGATTAGATTATGAATATAGAGTTCACAGAAGAGTTAGCACCCCCTCCCAAAAAAAAAAAAAAAAAAAAAAAAAAAAGATGTGTGTGGGGAGGCAAGAGTAATTTGTTGAAATCGATTCAGACTATGTCATAATTAATTGGTAACTTTGGAGTTAAGAAGACAAGTTTTCTTTCCAGGTTCTGCCTTTGATACTTCTGACTTGTGTGACCATGAACAACTTGTTTTATTTCTGATGGTCTAAGTCAACTCTTTAAGAATTAAAATTATAGATGAGTAATTACTCCTTGTTTTCAGAGAAAATTTTCACAGTGGGAGTTTACCATTTCACTGTGTTGAAGTCACAGGTCTTCTTATTTTCTCAGATTTTTTTCAGAAGAACTGATAACGCTGATCATTTAAAATTTAACGATCAGTTTTAATTCTTTGTGCAAAAGAACTTTACATATTTAAAATAAGAGTTATGTTTCAGTATGTGACATATACAGAATGAAAATCTGATTTTTCTAGAATAGTTTATGCAGTTGTACTTATTATTTTAGTAGTGAAAATTATATAATGCAAATATAATCATGAATTTTTTTTTTATTGTAGACAGTCTGTGTTGAAAAAAATGAAACACTTGGTGGAACTTGTTTGAATGTTGGCTGTATTCCTTCTAAGGTGAGTGCAAATTTTTTACAATATGATTAAGTTCCTGAATCTCTGGAATTGTGTACTAAGACAGAATGACTAGACTAGTTTAAAAAAAAAAAAATCTTGTATGGAAATTTTTTTTAAGTTAAAGAGTTTACAATTTTTTAGCTCCCCAAAGTGTATCAAAATTAAATTTCAATATGATGATTGTGCTTTTAAAGCTCTTCTTTTAGAAGACATAGCCTAAGCTACAAATTAAGTAATGTCACAAAGTAAAGGAACAGGTTGAATCAGAGTAGTCAGAATAGTGGCTAGGATGTTCTCTCATCTTGGTGTTTAGTGAAGCTTGGATGCACCCAAGTTTGAGGTGGTGAGAGAGATTTTCTTGGAGAAAAGGGAAATTGGCAGTGTCTGCAGTTTGGGGTAACAGCTCTCAACCTTGGGAAGAATAGGTTGTCTTAAGTAAGTTGTAGATACTGATGGTAAGTTGTCACCAAGGAGAATGATAAATATTAGTGCCTATGGCTGAGTTTTAGGCATTGAATGACATTAATAGTTCATGTTTTTTTCTCTAAAATTTGCATCTATTAACTTTCATGACTAGAAAGTAGATAGTAATCTACTTTTGAAATGTCAGTTATCCTCTTTGAATCCACTTTTGTATTCCACCTACCAAATTCACCAATAGTCTGTTCTGGAATATTATACTATGCACTTTCATCTCCACTGATGAGTCTTCATTGAAGCTTCAAAAATTTAACTAAATTAGTCCAGAGGCAGAAACTTATAGTCTATTTTGAAAGTTTTCTTTAGTTACCTTTTTTGCATTTTTCTTTTTTTCACCCATAATCATAAAATAAAAAAAAAAAAATTAGAGCTAGAACAAACCTTAGAATCGATCTAGTCTATTTCATTTTATAGATAAAAAAAAATCAGTTTTCTCAAATCTATCAAAGAGTTTCATTAGGATTTGAGCTTGTTGGTTTAAAAATGTAGAATTGTTAGGTTAAAAACAGTTAATAGCAGGAAGGATGGGAATAGTAATTTGTTTAATTTCAGCAAAGAAAACTTTTGCATAATTATTAGGTGGAATAGAAAAAAAATGATTTAGTATGTACTGTTAATAATATACTTCTACTTGGAATTCTGATTAGTTGTGAGGTGTTTTTTCAACTGTGAAAGCCATTAAGACCATTTAAGTGGGGGGGAGAGAGAGGCCTATGAATCAGTGTAGCACAAAGTGTTAAACCAAGATTTAGGAAAAAACTAAATTCAGTTTTGTTGATCTTTCTAAAAATAGTAATGATAAAGCTCTTTATTAAGAAAGCAAAAAAAATTTAAAATTTCTTTAATCTTTATCTCATCCTTTAATAAAATTGTTTTTGTATATTCTTATGCACATGAATATTAGTATAGTACTACATACATATAACATAAATAAATTTACATATTGGCTTTAATTTTTTTACTAATTGACAGTGAACAAAAGAGATCATTGTCCTATGGAATCAATATCAAAATGTTCATTGAGACAATTTATGGTTTTCTTACTTCATAAAGATTAAGGATAGAAAGATATATATGAAAAAAAAAAAGGAATAGATAGGGACTTGGCATTACCATTTCATAAACTATATACAGAGGAGCAATTATTTAAACTATTTGGTACTAGATAAAAACTCAAAAAGAAATCAGTGGAATACATAGATACCTAGCACATACAAACAAATAAAAACAGCATTCTAGGGTTTGAGAAACACTATTTGACAAAAATTGCTGTGAAAATGAAAAGTCTAATTTTTTAAAATAAGTAGATCTTAATCAATATAACATTGAATTGATTTACATTGTCATCACTGTGCCTATTCTTTTGGTTCTGGTTTTTGTTTTTTTTACTTTTTAATCACTTCATGCAAATCTTCCTGAGTACCTCTGAATTTGTAGTTCTTGTTCCTTAATATGCAATATTATTATGTTGCATTGAAATGCCAGTTTCTTCACTATTTTCCAGCTGTTGGGTCCATACTTTATTAAGTACATATAAAACATAGCTAACAATATTTCTATCTAGTTATCTATAGATAGATAGATATAGATATATATTTATATATTGGACTTCTCTTTCTTTTAGCTTTTTTGATATTGGAATCCCAATAATGAAATCTCAGAAGCATTGAATATAAAAATTTAAATGACTTTCCTCATTGTAATTCCAAACTTTTTCACAATGAATTTATTAGCACAGCCCTATCAGCCTTGTCTTCCCATATCGTGTCCAGCATTTAGTTTTGGGTAAGCTCCTTGAAGACAGGGATAGTGTATTTATTTACTTTGTATTTTCTCTCTCTCTCTCTCTCTCTCTCTCTCTCTCTCTCTCTCCTTCTGAAGCAATTGGGGTTAAGTGACTTGCACAGGGTCACACAGCTAGAAAGTCTAAGGCCAGATTTGAACTCGGGTCCTCCTGATTTCAGGTTTGGTGCTCTGTGCACTGTGCCATCTAGCTGCCCCAATCTTTGTATTCTCTAAGGTATCTAGAATAAATGTACTAAGTGAATTTAAGTTGATTGATTAAATCCAACTTCCCTTTCTGAGTTCATTATTTTGATACCTTGTCTCTTTTCCATGACCAACTAATAAAGTCTATTCAGGCAGCTCTTAATTGACAAAATACTAGGCACAGTTATGAATAAAGACATCTATAAATGTTTTTTATTCTCACCTTTGTTTGTAAGTACTATGTTTTTTGAGTTTTTTTTTTTTTTCTTTTCAGGCATTATTGAATAACTCATATTTTTATCACTTGGCTCATAAAGATTTTGCCTCTAGAGGAATTGAAAGTAAGTATACAATTTATAGTTTAAAAGTATTGTTAACTATACATAGTTTGACAGACTTAAAAAAATATCTTTCTTTAATAGGGAATGTTAGCATTAAAGAAAGTATGGGAAAATTTTAGCTTGGAAAAACCAATGGCCTTTAAGCTCCAGGATTGTCACTCTTCTGGCCTTTGTCATTGTCTGTTCTGCATTGGTGCCATAGCACTAGGCAAATGGTGAGAGATTCTCCATGATATAGGGATTTTTGTGAGAGGGGACATTACATTAAGAAAGGGAAGATGGAGGAAGTTAGAAATTTTTTTTTTTTTCAGAGAAGAAACTAATTTTCTTTTCCTAAAGTCTTAATTTCTAGAGAATTAGAAGGGATGTTAATAAAACTACCATGCATCCTGGGGAGGGAGCACTGACAAATATTAGAGAGATGGTTCTGTAGGGAGACCAAGGGCTTAGAGTGTATCAGACTTGGTTTTGAGAGCTGTCTAGAGACCTCTGGTATAAACTGTGCTGCTTCTCCTGGAGCAACAGCCAGAGCAGGTGAAGATCTTGAGGCTACAAGGTAAAATACAGACAAGACAAGAAACCTCAACTAAGGCATTGAACTATGAAGAGGAGCAGTGGGTAGTTTTGCTGTACAGAAGAATGGCATTTTCACTGAGTTTTCTCTTCATATTTGTCTTCACCATTTTTTTTCTCCAGCACTTAGTATTGCTGATAAGACTTATGTAGGAAAGGTATGTCAAAGAGAGAAAAACCAAATAGCCCAGTATTTTCTTCTGTCTATTGGTCACAGTAACCTTCCAAAAGAAGAGGCTTCAATCTAGACAAGCCATGGTGAAGAAGACCTATAAGGATTGAGGCAAATTTCACCTAAGATATGATTAGACGTGAACATGCCAGAGCAGAAAGAACATTTAGCTTGGAGTCAGGAGCCTTCAGGTCAAATTCTGAATCCCAAGTAGAAAAATAATAAATGTGACTTAACAGGTCAAGTTCTGAATCCTAAGTAGAAAAATAATAAATGTGACTTAACATTTGTATGCTGAAGGTTTACAAAGTTAACCCCATGAGTCATATAGTATGAGTATTATCTCCATTTTATAAAAGATTAAGTTAGTATCAGTATCATAGAGATTGTAGAGCTGGAAAGGTCTGAATCCAACTCTTATTTTACAGATGAGAGTTTGAGACTCAATAGATTAAGTGATTGGGCAGCTAGGTGCCACAGGGCATTGAATGTTGGACCCGGAATCAGGACATATGTGACTTCCACCACTAGCTCTGTGACCATGGGCAAGTCACTTCACCCTGTTTGTCTCAGTTTCCTCATATGTAAGGTGAGCTGGAGAAAGAGATGGCAAACCAGTCTAGTATCTTTGCCAAGAAAAACCCCAAATGGGGACACAGAGTCAGATATGACTGAAAAACATCAAAGGTTAAGTGATTTGTAACTTCTAACTGTGTTAGAAAATGTCTGAGTCCTATAGTTTGTTATTGAGAGAGCCAGTATTCAAACAAGGAATTCCAGATTCTAAATGCAGTGCTCTTTCTTATTATATACCACACAGTCAAATTTTCTTCTAGATTTAAACAATTCTTATTTTTATAATCTTTTCATATATTGGTCGCAGTCTCATGTGAATGACTGGTGATTAAAATATAGTTGATTGTACTTAGATAAATCTCTACTATGTTTTGACGTTTTTCAGTTTTGCCTTTTTATAAATTTTTTTTACTAAAGTGAGCTAATATATTTTTTTTAAGATTTCAAATACTTATTTTGTTCATTATCAATCAAGTGAGTAGAGAAGTTAGGAGATTGTAGACTATCTTCTTGATAAATCGTATTCCCTGGATAATTGTAATATAGTGTATAGCTGAAAAACTGTTATCCTGTAGTCTAACTTATTTTAAAAATCTCAAAAATAGAAACATGATTTTAGGAAAAGGAATTAGTATTTTAATATTTATCTTTAAATATGACTAAAGACACCTGATCTAAATATCCATTCAACAAATTACAGTTGCAGAAATCCGTTTGAATTTAGAGAAGATGATGGAACAGAAGAGTACTGCAGTAAAAGCTTTAACTGGTGGAATTGCTCACTTATTTAAGCAAAATAAGGTTTGTTTTCTATGCAAGTTTCTTTGCTTTTTTATTTCCTAGAAATATTTTTGATAAGTCATTTAGCTTTTCATAAAAAGACATGGCTTCAAATAATATATTAAGAGTTTTAACTCATGCATTCAAAGATTTTTAAATGTCCAATATATATATTCCACTGTGTGTTAGGTATGAGGACAAATATTATATATCTGTTCTTAAAGTCTTTATAGTCTAGTAGGAGTCATAGTCTTGATCATGATAAATTAAATGTTAGATAGGAGGCAGGAAATCACTTCCAGTTGAAGTGATTTGGAGAAGACTTTATAGAAGAGGTATCATTTGAGCTGAATCTTGAAAGATGATTAGATGTCAAATCAAGAAGTGGTTCAGGAATAGAGATGTGAAGGCCTAAGATCTGAATTGGGAATAAAGAGTAATACATATTTGGAATCTAGGATATATGAGAGCATAAATTTCTATTTTAAAGGAATATTTAATCTAGATTCAAATTGATGCCTCTGAAATCTTTTATCAGTTATAGTCAATCTATTTTAATGAAAAACCACTGTGTTAGAATTTCATACTTTAGATAAAAGTATGTAGTGTCATATAAATAGACTGCTGGACTTGATCTCAGGAATACCAGCATCTGGATACCATCTTGGAAATTCCCTAGCTATGTGATTCTGGACAAGTTATTTACCTTCTCCAAGGTATTGTTTCTTCATCTATAAACTGGGGATCATAAATCACCTATATCCTAGGTTTGTTATGAGAATAAAATGAGATAACTTTGTAAAGTACTTTACAAATCAAGAAGTATGTATAAATATCAACTACTATTAAGTAATTTCATTTTTTTTTTCTACTGGTAAATACATACATGCAAGTTAAGGTTGTTTACTCTTATATAAATGTTATCTTTTTTCAAAGGTCACCCGTGTGGATGGATTTGGAAAGATAACGGGCAAAAATCAGGTTACAGCAGCAAAATCTGATGGCAGCTTGCAGGTTATCAATACAAAGAACATTCTCATAGCCACAGGTTCTGAAGTTACTCCCTTCCCTGGAATCACGGTATAATTTATAACTATTACTGATCACTTTTACTAGAAACTTTTTCATATATTTTATTCTCTTTGATTTTTTTTGAGTAAGTTTGGTCCATTACTAAAGAGTATTCAGAATCTTAATTTTGCCTTTAGATTAAACTTAATAATTTTGTTTCTAAACTTAGTAGCTGAAACAAATTTCCAAATGAACTTTTACTAATACATTTCAATAAAATTGGACATATGATTAGTTTTAGAAGAAAGTTTCAGAAAAAAAGACATTTTAATGATGGCATTAAGTTATGTCTGTAATTTACAGAACCCAACTTATTTTTTCATGGGTTGTTTTTAATTCAGTATCTTTTTTTGCTTGGTTTTATAGGTTGATGAAGAAACAATTGTATCATCTACAGGTGCTTTATGCTTAAAAAAAGTTCCAGAAAAGCTGGTTGTCATTGGTGCAGGAGTAATAGGTGTAGAATTGGTAAGTGGGGGTGTATGTATATGTGTGCATGCATATATGTACACATAAAACACATATCATATCTGTATTGCATGGTGAAAAAGAGTCTTCACATGATTTGGGAATTAAAGTGGATGACCTTTCTTTTTTCTCCCAAGTCATATACATAAATTTTAAACATATATGTGTGTGTGTGTGTGTGTGTGTGTGTGTGTGTGTGTGTGTGTATAGTTACAGATGCAAGACATTATCAGTATCCTACATCCTATTTATACTCAGCCATATTTTTAAATTTACATTTAGGTCACCTATGATTTTATGTTTTCATAGATTGTAATATTTCTGAAGACTGTACCACATCTTGGGAAGACTATTTGGTCACTGTTAAAGATTTGATTTTTCGTGGCTGAGATCTTTGAAAAGAAACTTTTAGTTTTTTCCTCTTATGGGTCTGAACACTCACTAAGCATTCTTCAGTCGCACCCACCTCCACAGCCCTGCATGTGGTAAATGGGCATTAATGATTTTTTCTTGCATTTTGTTTTTCATTCAGATATGCATAGTTAAGGTATGGATAGAGACCTTTTAGATATCAATAGTGGTACTGTAGTTTTCTAGGGCTCTGGGGCTTAATGTATGTAATTAGTGCAGTGTTATTTATGACTAGAAATATGAATTCTTATACACATATACACACATATACACATAATTATATTATTAAAAACATATTTTAATTTGGGAAGAAATATCCATTTCTTTTAGCAAATAAATGTTAATATTAAAGGCATTTTAAAAATAATTATAATGTTGATACATATTTGTCTAAACTTAACTTTATATTTGGCTCTTTTGTATTCTCATATGAAAATGGTCACTTTATCTCAAGTTTCTGGTCACTTTACATCCTCAACCAATTCTTATTGGTGAGAACTAAGTCTGACACAATTACCTTCTGAGTAATAGACTCATAAAACAGAGCAAGACAGGAATTTTTCTGATGACTTTCTTTAGCAGAATGAAACTTCAAAAAAATAATAACATCATTGAAATCTTTGCTTGATGCCAGGCCAATTTTATAAAATGAGTTTCTCATTCATAGTCTTTATTTTTAGTATGCAAATTTTATGTGAATGTTAAATTCATATTTAAATTAAAAATATAAATGTTAAATAAATGTATATACCTCAGCATTCTTAGCAATTGGAATTTAATAATTTGACGTTCATATGAACCATATCTTATTAGCAGTAAGATTATGTTAAGTTTGAAGTAAATGAAAATACTGGTCATCAAGATAGCAAAATCTAGTGATTTATATAAACTGATTTGGGTGTTTTCACTATGGAAGAGAGTAAAGTCTTCTGGCTTGTTTTCATGTATTTTAAGACTACAAAGAACAAAGTCTCTACCACTAGCCTTTTTTTTTTTTTTTTTTTTTTGTTAAGGTTGTAATGGAATCTGTGGGGAGATTTTCATATAACAACTGTTGCACTTAGTAAGATCTTAGATCACATTCTAAAACTTAGAGTTCTAAAACTTTCATTTATTGGCACTCTCAAGCAAATATTTACCTTTAATTTAGTTGAAAAATAAAACTTTTTAATCTTACAGTTTACTTTTGAATTGTTAGGATAATAATTACTTCTAAATATTTGTTGCTATTTTTAATTGTTTACTTATGCTATGAAGAATTGTATTCATCTTATTTCTTATGCATAATTTCTTGCACATTTGTTTAGAGTTCTGGGTTAAATTTTTTTAAAATATGATTTCTGTCCACATGTTAAAAGCCTTCCCTTTCTAAAAAAAATGTGAGCATAATTTTTAAAAAAATGTACTTTACTCATAACTTAAATATAAGCAGTTAACTTTGGGAATTGATTTTCAGTGGAAGTTGTATATTTTTTAGAATGAGTGTGCTCTGTTACAGGCCAGTTTGTTAGGTATAATTTCACTTTGGTAGTGCAGCATCAATTGAAATACTGCATAGGGGTGGGGCAGGTAGGTGGTACAGTGGATAGAGCCCTAGCCCTGAAATCAGGAGGACCTAAGTTCAAATCTGACCTCAGACACTTAATACTTCCTAACTGTGTGACCCTGAGCAAGTCTCTTAACCCCAATTGCCTCAGCAAAAAAAAAAAAAAAAAAAAAAAAAAAAAGTACTGCATAGGCTCAAAAAATAAGATACTAAAATTAAGATTTTGGGCTTCTTTATTTTAAACACAGAATATGTTATTTCCTAATTTATTTTACCATTGAAATATTAGGTTTTTTGTTTTAGTTTTATATTTGTGTTCATGATTTATTATTTGCAGGGTTCAGTATGGCAACGACTTGGTGCAGATGTGACAGCAGTCGAGTTTTTAGGACATGTTGGTGGTATGGGAATTGACATGGAAATTTCTAAAAATTTTCAGCGAATCCTTCAAAAACAGGGATTTAAGTTTAAACTAAATACCAAAGTTACTGGGGCTACCAAAAAACCAGATGGGAAAATTGATGTAGCGTAAGTATGATGCGTTTAATTTTATATATATATATATATATAGTTCTTTTATGAAGATTTTTGTGTATGTCAAACATTCAGAGTGTTGATCTGAACCTTGACTAATGATTATATCATCTCCTAAAAAAACTTTTTATCTTAGTGTTTTTTAGCAAAATAAAATAATTTTTAAGTTTTGGTAATGAAATCAAGGTTTTAGATTTTTTTAAAAAAGAAACTAAATGAAATTAGGTGATAGTTAAATGATTGAAGCATTTATAAAATTCTGTTAGGAACTAATTTGTATTTTATGTTGAATTTACATAAGGTAATTCACTTTTAGAATGCTAAAGTCTCAAAATCCCTAAATGAGTTAAAAGTAGGAATGTGTTAACTTAGGGTAACACATATAACAGTGTAAAAATAAGCCTATTTTTCATATGTCTACACAGAAGATCTTAGTGGGAATAATTGTAGTAGTTATCTTTGAGCAAAAATTTCATCTTGGATCATCTCACATTAATTTCTGTAATGTGTGGCAAGAAAAACAGTATACCATAATGGATAAATGATGAATTAGGAAGGAAACTTGGGTTCACATTCTACTGTCAGTCAACCTTTTAGAGCCTCAGCTTTCCTTGACTGACTTTTAAGTACATTGTGAACTATATCTTAAACTAGCAAAATCATTCTAATGATATTTAATTTTCTTACTCTTGGGCAGGTTATTTAGTCACAGAACTTAAAAAAAACCTAATCTCTAGGCATAGTAAAATTTTAGTTAATTCAAGTATATTTTGGCTCATATTTACTGGGACTTTGTATTGTCTTTTGCATAGAATTGAAGCTGCTTCTGGTGGCAAAGCTGAAGTTCTCACTTGTGATGTGCTCTTGGTTTGTGTTGGCCGACGACCCTTCACCAAAAATTTGGGACTGGAAGAGCTTGGAATTGAGCTGGATCCCAAAGGTAGAATCCCAGTCAATACCAGATTCCAAACCAAAATTCCAAAGTAAGTCAGATAGTTGTAAACATTTTCAGTAAACTTTTTAGATTCTATTTCAGACATTCCTATCTTGAAAATGAAATTTGTAATATATAAACATTTTAAAATTATTTATGTGGGGGAAGAGTCAAGAATAGGAATAAGATGTGGATTCATTAAATGACTAGAATCAGATTTTATGGAATTTGGGAATTAGAAACTTAACCTATTGTGGGTTTTTTTTTTTTTTTTAATTGGTATGATTTGTTTTTTAAATTCTGTCAGGGCATTTAGTGCCTAAGATTTCACTAGGTACTGTTTTTCTTGTCATTTTATAATACAGTATCTTTGCTATTGGAGATGTAATTGCTGGCCCTATGTTAGCTCACAAAGCAGAAGATGAAGGTATTATCTGTGTTGAAGGAATGGCTGGAGGTGCTGTACATATTGACTACAATTGTGTGCCATCAGTGATCTATACGCATCCTGAAGTTGCATGGGTTGGTAAATCAGAAGAGCAATTGAAAGAAGAGGTAATGAGAATTGAACTTCGGTTCCCAGGGCCATATGAATAAACTAAAATCATTAGGTACTTGGGTTGGGTAGCTGATGTTTAGAAGTAGCAGCTGTGATTATCTACTTTATTTATAGGTATCAACATTATAATACTTTGAGTAATTTTATTAAAATTGTTGGAATTTTGGGGCAGCTAGGTAGAGCAGTGGTTAGAGCACCAGCCCTGAAGTCAGGAAGACCTGAGTTCAAATCTGGCCTTAGACACTTAATATTTCGTAGCTGTTGGGCAAGTCACTTAACCCCCAATTGCATCAGGAAAAAAAAAATTGTTGAAGTTTGGTCTGTAATCTTTTTTTTTTTTTTAGTATTTTAAAAGCTATTTCTAATAGATTTATAATTTATTTCATATAGTATAAAGCACTAGATTATCCAAATGTTATTCATACTTGTGTTTATCTAGTGAGCACCATAGTGAAGAGCAAACTACAAAGCAGTAGTGGAAAGAGCACTGGCCCAGTGGGTGCAGAAGGGACTGGGAAGGGGATGGCAAGAATTAAGTAGAAAACTTCTTGCTCTGGCTCTTTATTTGATTTGTGACTACTTGTGATTACTTGTGTGATTATTTTTCTGGGCCTCAGTTTTCCATTCTGTAATATGTTAGTTTAGACTGGTGTTTAGTAAGATTCATTCCAGGTTGAATGTTCTATGATAATATGTATTATCATACCAACTTTTTCTACTTGTAGTTTGTCCATTTAGATTTAAAGACTCCTTTAATTCATTTCTAAAGAAGTGCTCTGTATGAGCAGCATGTTGAACCAACCAGTAAATGTTTCGTTATATAGAATGAGATTTTATAATGCTTACCATATGCATTATTCATCTGTTTTTCACAGGGTATTGAGTACAAAGTTGGAAAGTTTCCTTTTGCTGCCAATAGTAGAGCTAAGACTAATGCTGACACAGATGGCATGGTAAAGATCCTTGGTCACAAATCAACAGACAGAATACTGGGAGCACATATTCTAGGATCGGTGAGTATTGTGAAACAGAAATTGCAGCTGTTTGCAAAGTATAACCTCATTGCAGTTTAATTTTTCAGTCAGTTTAAAAACATTTTAAAATGTTTATTATGTACCAGGCATTGTGCTAGGTTGTTATAAATAAAAATTAAAAAAAAAAATAAAACAGACATTCCCTCCTTTCAAGTTTACATTTTTGTTAGGGAGATACATGTTAGCAGATAAGTAAATCCTTGATATTATTTAAATGTAAATGTGTGTGTATGTATAACTTTAGAAAGTTTACAACTTATAGGAGAAATTGGGAAAGAACTTGAAGTTACCATTCAGATTGATTATTGAAAGGCAGGTTGAGACAGCAGTGAAAAAAGAAGAATTTCAGGCATGGGGACAGCCTATATAAAAGGTACATAGGTCAGAGATGGAATGTTATACAAGGACCAGGAAGGCAGTTTGATTCAGCCATTGAATACTTGAAAGAGTGAGGTGAAATTATCCTGGTTAGAGCCAGATTTCCAAAAGGAGGAATTTGTAATTGTACAGGGAACTCCTGAATCTTGAGCCAGCGGAATTTCAAAGTTTGGGCATGTAAATTGGGCAGCTCTTCAGAGAATAGGTTGGTGGGAAGAGTTTGAATGTAAGAACAAATAGACAGTTTCAATAATCTAGACAAGAAATTTTGAGAGTTTTAATTATGGTGGTAGTGATGTGAGTTGGGAGGAGATGAGTATAAGAGAGAATTGAGATTGAAGACAAGATTTGATAACTAACTGATTGGATATGGGGCTTCAAAGTGGAAAAATGAATAGAACTAGGGAGATTAGGAATAGTTATGTGTTCATAAAGAAATAGAATGATCTGTTTTGGACATTTTGACTTTGAATTGCCTAAGAGACCTACTGCCAAGTGGAGTCAACCCTGAACAATATGCAGTTGGAAATGCAGGACTGGAGCACAGAAGAAAGATGAAGGAGGGCCTTATATATAGATTATGGAATCATCATTTTTATTTACCAGGTGTTTTGACACAGATGTAATGTTGATTATACTGATTACTCATTGAAAATCTTAATCTAGGAAACGGGTTATTTTTACCTTCTGAATCCAATTCTCCCTGTGCAACAAGAGAACTGTTCAGTTCTGCAAACATGTATTATATCTAGGATATACTGCAACATATCTAATATATATAGGACTGCTTGCCATCTAGGGGAGGGGGTGGAGGGAGGGAGGGGAAAAATTGGAACAGAAACAAGTGCAAGGGATAATGTTGTAAAAAAATTACCCTGGCATGGATTCTGTCAATAAAAAGTTATTATTAAATAAAATAAAATAAAATAAAAAGTAAAAATAAAAAAGAAAATCGCTCCATTTTTTTCCTCTAGTCAACTTATTTCCAATAAGGAAGTTTTTCTAAGCAAACTCAATCAACAATTTGAGATCTGGACAAGTTTTTACTTAAACAGATGAATCATAATCCAAATTATAAAATACTCTCTTTGCTTTACAGTTAATTTCCTAATCAAAAAAATTTCAATCAACTTAATTTTTTGTTATGACTTTAATATGGCTTTCTTAAATTGTGTAGTCTTATGTTCTATTATTTAAATATATAAAACTTGTATATTTTAAATTCCTTTTTATGAAGTCCATTTTAACATACATCATTTGAAAGAATTGAAGCCAGGATAGATAATATAAACAGAGACCCATAAAAATTGAAGGGAAGGAAGAATATTGACTCCTGATTAGTAAGGGGCAACAAAACTTCTTAAACTGTCAATCAAGACACCTCACATAGAATCATGAATTTCCATGTGGTGGTTGTGAAATTATGATTTATTATCAGTAAATGTTTGATTTGTATTCCTATTTTGTATATCTATATATCCTGGATTGTGTAAAAATTTCTCTGGTGAAAAGGGGTTACAAGTGGAAAAATTTTAAGAAGTCCAGGTACAGAGGAAAGAGAATTGAAAGTGGATTTGATGACTTGGTTTTGAATCTTGACTCTGATATGTGATTGTGGACCTATAACTTGATCTCTATGGTCTTTAATTCCTTCATTTGTACATGCTAAATTAGGACACTTGCATCTTTACCTTAACTGAGTTGTTATGAAGCAAATACTATGGAAATGTGAGTAGGATTTAATTAGTGATAGCATTTACTACTATTTATTACTAATTTAGCCTCAAGTACTTTTAATACTAGTGGATGCTGTGGATATAGTCAATCATTTATTAAGTGCTTAAAGGGTGTCTTTGTGATGTGATAAGCACTGGGAATGTAAAAAAAAGCAAAAGCATGGACTCTATTAAAGGAGGCATCCATGTAAATGATAATTTCAGAAGAAATTTACTAGCAGTGGGGGTCTTCTGGGAATGGTCTCTTGAATAAAGTAAGATTTGAGCTAATTCTTGAAGGGAAGCCAGGAGGTGGAAAGGAGTGAGAACATTTTAGGTGGGGGAGAGAGTCCTTAAAGAGGTACAGAGTTCTGTGTGTGAGGAGCAGAACAATTAGTGTTGTACCTGGAAGAAAGTAAAATATAAAACTGGAAAGGTCTTTAAAAGCCAGCTGATATTTATAATTGAACTTGGAGGTAATGGGGAGCCACTGAAGTTTTTAGAAGGCAACATGATCAGACCTGTGCTTTAGGAAGAGCAGTTTGGTGGCTGAATGGAGAGCCTGATATGGGGAGAGGTTTGAGGCAAGGAGACCATCCAGAAGACTATGTATGAAGTGATGAGATTAGTGACAGTATCAGAGGAAACAAGAGGGTGTTAATGAAGAAGGCAAGTAAGCCTTTGCAATAGATTGGCTTCAAGGAAGGCTAAACATGGGAAAAGTTGCAAGCTTGAGTAAATTGAGGATGATACCAAGTTTAACCTTGGATGACTGGAAGACTATGGTACCCCTGTTAACAACAGGGAAATTCAAAAGAATGGACATTTTGGGGAATAGATAAAGGTATAAGATAATAAGGACTATAGAAACATTCCCTATCCTATTTACTTTCTTTGACTTAGCTGAGTTAACCAAAACCCAAGATTTTGAAATTTTTTTCTTTGAAGTTAAGTTTTTATGAGTTAGTAGAAGTCAGAAAATGTATATACTTTTAGATGGGAAAACTATCCAAATTTCTTGTAAACTTCTAGTGAAAGTGGGCAGATGCCTGGGTAAGCATGCAAAAAAGTGGGTAGACCTTTGATTTCCATTGCTTTGCAGTCCCCTTTACTTATTCCCTCCTTGCAAAAATGAAATGCCAGAATATACTTCACAGGATCATAGCTTTAAAACTGGAAACCTAAGAAATTCTCTGGTTCAACTAATTCATTTTACAGATATGGAAACTGAAGTTCAGAGATGTGATCTGGATCCTGCAGGTAGAATTCCTAGCTAGCACTCTTGGTGAACATATTCCCTTCCTCAGTAACTGTTGCATAGTATTATTGTCTTTTTTGTCTCAGTTTTATTTTATATAAACATTAATGGATATAAGTGAGTTCATTTTATATGTGCATTAGACTGATGGCTGCTGAGGTTCCCTCTAACCTCTCAAATTCCATGATGTAAAGGGAGCCAGTTTAAATAATGTACCTCAACATTTTGTTAGGTTTAAGAAAACAACATTGATTTTGAACATAATTCTTCAAAAATTTTAGCAGGTAATCATATGCATAAAGTCAGTTGGCAAATATATATAGCTTGTGCTTTCTTAGGTGATCCTCTTCAGGCATAACATTTTTTTTCAAAATTGAGTTTAAAACTATAAACTTTATACACACTGATTCTATAGGATATTATCTTATTTGTAACAGGAGACATTCACTTAGTAGCATGGTTTGAAATCAAAGGATCTGGGTCTGAACAAGTCAGCTGCTCTGTGTTTCAGTTTTCTCATCTATAAAAGGCAGGTTAGACCTAAAGAATTCCCAGCCCTCAATCTATGATTCTGTGAATATATTAACCACCTACTGTGTACTACAATTACTTTTAGGGATATAGATTTGTTTAAATCTCTGTGCTGCCTTCAGGATGCTTAAAATCCAGTTAGAGGAAGAATAGGTACCAAGGCTTGGAAAACTTTGTGACTTCAGAGGGTATTGGTAAAAAGTTATCAGTGGATTTAGTAGGAAACAAAAAAAGTAAAGTGTGTATGTGTGTGTGTGTGCATATTACTCCCATAGAAATAGAATTATAGCATAACATTACTTTTTAGGGTGCTGGAGAAATGGTAAATGAAGCTGCCCTTGCCTTGGAATATGGAGCATCCTGTGAAGATGTTGCAAGAGTTTGTCATGCCCATCCGGTAACTATTTTCTATGTATAATTTACTTGTAGAACTTTTTTTCTGCTACCACATTATCTTCTGTTCATTTTACTTTTGATATTTCTTTTTCCCTTACAGACTGTATCTGAAGCTTTCAGGGAAGCAAATCTAGCTGCATCTTTTGGCAAAGCAATCAACTTTTAAAATGAAATGTACTTCTCTTCTGAAATATCTGAGACTTTCGTGGAAGGCTTCTAATGTAGAAGACTCACAGCTCTGAGACTTTTTAGGACTGAATTAAGTCATGTCTTTGTTCAGACAGTAAATATTTAATAAACGGGTTTGGATGAAGCGAAACGATCCCACAACTATATTAAATAAATTTAATAATCATTCATTTTCTGTGCATTGAGTACTGCAGAATTAAAACTTTAAAGGACAGCAGGTAACTACAAATTTGGTAAGAATTTACATAAGCTTTCTGTAGAATTCCAAAAATTGTTTAACTATTTTCACCCACAAGCAATTGTTTCTTCTCTGAATTCAGTCAGTTGAATGTACTTGCATTGGTGTAGCTGGACTACAGTATGTGAAGTTAGTTACATTTAAAGATAGGTGGATGTAGTGACTTATACTTGGTTTTCATATTGGAAACAAAATGAATAAAAATTTCAAATATGTAAAATAGAATAGTGTAAATATAGGAAATAAATGTTAATCATTTAATTTTTATTTAACTGTTGAATTTTTACAATCCAGAGATAGAAATATTTGGGGAAAAACTGGAATTTCCAAGGTCACATCATTATAAATGAGAGCTATTAAGTACATTCAGATGACATTGCTGTAATCTAACGCCAGGCTTTTGGGGTTTGGGAGTTAGTTAACTAATTGAAGACACAAGTGTATTAGGGTGGAAAGTAGAAAAGAAAATATGGTAATAAAAGAAGCTTAAAAAGTTTAATTTAATTTTCACTAAAATGAGTTATGACTATCTCTGGAATGTAATTTTTTATAAGGTCTTAGATTTTCCAGTTCAGTCTTGAAAAAGAACAATTATCAAATCAAAATATTTATGCTAAGGGTTGTACCTTCAGTGTTTTCTGCGTTTTGAGAAAATGGCAATAATTCAAATGACCATTTTTGATACATGGATATATGTTCTATGAACAAATCTGAAAGTAGGTGGTGATCTATTGGAGGAAGCCACATTAGCAAATCTCTGAACTTGCCTGTTCTCTTTTCTTAGTTATTTTATTCATTTTCCAGTGTATATAGGAAATAGGCAGATAAAGTGTTTTTCTAATTCTTTGTGAATTATTGTTTCTAAAAATGCTATAAAATATTATATTTGTTAATGAAAACAAAATGACCATTTTCCACTTGTAATAATTACCCTTAGAATTATGCATTGTTAAATAATAGTTATATATTGAATACTAAAGGAGAAATAGGTCTGTACCTCATGTAACAATATAAATTACTGCTGTCTTTAGGGGTGAGAAGGCATTTATTAACTTTGGGGTAAGTCAAGAAAGACCTAGAAATTATTATTTTTTTTTTTTGGCTGAGGCAATTGGGGTTAAGTGACTTGCCCAGGGTCACACACCCAGGGTACTTTAAGTGTCTGAAGCCAGATTTGAACTCAGGTCCTCCTGAATTTAGGGCTGGTGCTCTATATCCATTGTACCATCTAGCTGTCCCCAAGACCTAGAAATTTCTAAAGGGAAAAAATTTATAGTGGTGGTTCAGAATGCAGTCAGAATGAATATTACAGGTTATTTTTAAAAGAAATATAAAAATGAAATGTAAGTACTCGGGCTGAGTCTAACTCAAATTTTAGTGGCTTAAGTTTAGTTCTTCAGCAGATTTGGAACCTTTGACACTTCTTGATTTTATTTGGTGACATGGAATGGTAAGATATAATTATTAAAGATTTACTTCTTTTCCTTTTAGATATGTACCAAGGTTACTCAACTTTCAGCCACATAATGGAGTATTGGAACTTTATTTCAAATTTAATTAAATCGATAGGGGAGAAAGGGAAAAATTACTTGGAAGAGAGTTGGCATGATTAATTTAAAAAAAAAAGAAAGAAATCAGAGATGTCAAACTTGGGCCCAAATAAGATTAAAATGACATTTGAAAATGTTTAATAAAATGAAAATATAACCTATATAATGTATGAGACTAAGATATCTGAGTTTGACATCACTGATAAAGGCCAATGCCATTCAAATTCAGACTCCACATCTAGCACATTTTTTTCTAGTCTTAATAATTGTGATGGAAAGATTTCCCTTTTATGACAGGACCTTCATATCTCAATACCTTGGTTTTATTTGAGGTGTATTTGGTATGAGGAGGGAGTGCCCAAGTGTTAAGTCACTAGTTTATTGTTTTGAACCACAAATTTCTGAATTTGTCCCTTTTAGCAAAGTGGAAAGAAAAATCAGCATAACTTTTTTTTCTAGCATAGAAATCCTTATTGCTATTTTCTTTTGAAACTGGAGGTAACAAAATTAAAAAAAAAGTTAAGGAATCACAGCCCCCATCATTGAAGTGTTCGTGGTTATAATAAGTTTTATAAAACTAAATGAAACTCCAGTTTGATTAAAAATAACAAATGTAACTAGATGCACCTCTATACAAAAAGTGCATTTGTACTTTATTTGTTAACTTCATTAAAAAAACATTTGGTAATTAAAAAAAAATTAAATAGGCAAAGGTGGACATCGTTTCATTTTAACATCATTGTGTTAGCTACATTTTTAAAAAATACAATTGATGTAATACTTTGGTCTCAGCCATTTCTGTTCCTTCTGGCCTTTGTTACAAACAAGTGCTATAAACAGCAACTTTTTGGCTTATATCCTGTAGAAGTGAACGGACTTCTTCTTCTAGTTTCACCAATTCTTGAGCTTTATCTTCTAGATATTTTTGATTGTCTTCATATTTTTGCTCCAAATCTGTAGAGATGGAAAAAAAGTAAGTTTTTCCTAAACATTGAATTTAACTAATAATAGTTGTGTATTTTTAGATGAAAACAATCTTTTAGATACTAATTCTTGAAGGTCCTCAAAAATTTGACTCTTTATAAAGATTATTTTAAGCACAAGGGGGAAAAAAGCTCAGACTTTTTTAAAAAAAGTAATAAATAATTATCCTTCCCATAGTCCCAAATAGCTCTTTTTCTAGAAAGATTTACCCTTCAAAAGTTGCAGCTTGCTGTTTGCTTGGGCAAGCAGCATTTTAGCTTCATTTTGTAGCATTTCTGCTTTCTTTCTGGCATCAGCTGATTCTTCTGTTTTCTTGGCTATTAGGTTTTCCACTTTTTTATACTTTCCACTAAGTTCACTGTCAAGGACCTGCAGTACCAAGTTTGGACACAAGGTGGTAGTTAGTGGCAAAGTCATATATCAAACACAAACATCAGATTCTGCAAGGATCAGGGAAGAAGATTCAGCTTACAGTGAAACCATTACATTAGGGTAAAACTGAGGTAGTACACTCTTTCTGAACCTGTTCATCTATACAATGGCTGACCATTTTGGCTGTTGGTGAATCAAGTGGCTTAATAGACATAAATGCTGGGTAAAGTGATAGTACAATGAAACAAACATTACTTGTAATTACAGATTTGGTCAGTTCAGTAAAATGGAAATGCAACTGGACTGGAAGTCAGAAAAATTGGGTTCATGGTCTCCTGTGACTAACTCTAGCCTTGAGTTTTGTCAGCTGTAAAATAAGTTGGGCCAAGTCCTATACCATAAATCAAAGATGTTTAGGTTTGGTCCTACTCTATATTTTAACTAGGGAATTGGCGGGGAGGGGTTAGCCAACATAAAAACCATCAATTTTCAGAGCTAGATTTAGACATTAGATATGCCACTGAATTTCTGAATTCCTGTTAGCTTGAGACTAGGGAGCACTCAAGCTTGGAAACTCTACAGATCAGGCTTATTTGGGACATTGATACAGCCAATCCTTTTTTTTTTATTACCAGTGGGTGCTTCTCAAATTCCATTTTGTGATTCTTTAATTCAAACACCACATCAATTTGTAGAAAGGCACAGATAACACTGAAACAATATTTTGAAGTTGCAGGAGGACACATGATTTAGGCTAGTAGGAAGTAGGACTAGAGTTATAAACTTCTCCTTTGAGAAATACAAACAAAAGCTAGGTATATGGAAATGTAATTTTAAAGAGCTTTGTTCTTCACCATTTCATGTAAATACTGTCTGAGCAAAAATAATAAATCCACCAGCACCTGGCAGGAAACTAAATACAATGAAGAAATCTGTTTTAGAGTGTGCTTTTTCCCACAGTATAATTTTTTTTCCAAAAGGTCTAGGGAAGCCCTCAAATGTGAAACATTTAAATCTATGTGTCAGTGATACCAATAATAGAGCTTTTTTCCATTTAAAAAAAAAAACAAAAACTAGAAAAGACATTAAGGACTTAGAGGTGATAAGTAAATTGAACTGGACTCCTCAAATTTTAGAAAAAAATTACTCTTTGCTGAATTTATAAAACTAAGGCAGCTTCTTTCTATTGTTAGTTAGTGTTTCATTTATCACAGTAGTTTTTGCAAAAACAGAAGGGAAAGAATTGAATTCTACTAAGTAGCCTTAAGTGACAAATTTTTAGGCAGATTCTATTAGGGGCTTCTGGGTAATGGCAACTCCCTTGACACCAAAGATATGTATTTGTAAAACTTTACTTACCTTCTTAACATCATCTGTACTTTGTTTTACATTATTCACTACTTGTCCAATGTAGTCTGCCTCCCCAGCGTTCTGAGCAGCCTTGCGCTTAAGTTCTTCAACATTCCTTTCCAGCTCGCTTATGCGCTGAGAGGCATTGTATAATGTTTCCTCAGATGCTGCAGTTTCAGACTCGATCTAATAATAAAATACAAGATTCATCACTAATCAGCATAAGTGGTAGGTAGGTAAACATCTTTTACATAATTTTTAAGCATATAAATACCTCAACACACACAGTGTGTTAGATTTGGCAAACCTTTGTTAGTATTGTGGTGATGGGGAAACCATTTCATTTCCCAGAGCTTCAGTTTTTTTAATTGCAAAATGAAGTAGTTGTACTAAATGTTTTTTAAGTTTATCCAATTCTACATCTAGGTGTCAATGAGACCAATAGCTGTAGATTTCAACATTAGTATGTAGTCTTTGTTGGCTGAAAATTACCCACTAAAACTAAATTCCATATTTTAAAAATGCTTTCAGTGTGTCTTATTTTAAAAGACAACTCTATTTATTTGGGGCTTCTGATGGTTTAGTCTGAAGTTACAAATGAAATATTCCTTAGTCAATAAACAGATGTTTGGCAATAAAGGAACCAAACTATAGGTTGACAGGACCACAATGGGTCCTGAGAACACCTGCAAACTTTGGATTATCGTTTAAATAGCCTCATGTTTTTATTTTAATAATGAATGAGGGATTAATTTTGAGATGACCACTCCTTAGAGATTTCCAATCAGTTATTAAAAGTAAAGAGAATAAATGCTCTCCCAGAATCACTCACATGCACAATATGTTCCCTTTCAGTAGCAACATTTCTGTTGATGTTATAGCTCTACTTAACCTATGAAGTTTGCTGTAGATACACTTTTTTTTTTTTTTTTAACTTTAAATTGGACCTGCACTTTCATTACCATGGGAGAACTCCCAGAGAAGCACCCTGTTCTCTCTACTGGCAGATAAGCTTCTGAGAGGCTTTTAGAGTTGATGGGGCACTAAGAAGTTTCATTAGTGACTAACCCAGGAGATACAAGTCAATCTGTTAAAGAATTTGAACTCGGGACTTGCTTGCTTTGAGGCTAGCTCTCTATCCACTCAAACACATCACAGTGACTTAAATATGCCAAATTTTGCAAAGTTTTAATAAATCACTATGAAACCAGATTTTCTCTCTGGCTCATTTGCCAACATATAAAGCAAATTGCTTATGGACATATAAGCTCTACTAAAAGCTAACTTAAACATTTACAAATTTTGTACCTGGTAATCATGTGAAAATAAAATAAGAAAACTAATGTAACTTTCCTAGTTTTCCGATTCTCAGATTAGAGCTTTATTACAAAATTACTCTGGCCATTCTAACTAATAGAAGAATCCCTTCTAACAAACTGCTCAAGTCCTAATTGCGTCCATCTTTAAGCAAATTATTTCACATTTGAATTGCCCTGCTTTGACAAGTAAAGACAATTCTCTTAACTGCTGGCAGAAACTTGGGACAGAAACAAGAACATAGCTGGTAATGAGAACTATTCATTTCCACTGGGAACAGAATTGATAATTACAAGGAAGAATTTTTTTGGGGGTGTTGCTAAATCATGTAATAAGTTATAAAAATACAGCATAAAGTTCTTGGAGATTTTTAATGAAATTAGGTAGAAAGCAGTCTGGCAGAGATGACTGACAATTCCTTGTAGCCTATGAGTCCTTGGTTGATTTGAAGGTGAACATTTGCGGACATGGAGGGATAACCATATATCACTAAGTTTTATGGTCAGAAGACCTGGGTGGGAAGAGGCTCATCGTCCATAGTTGAACACTCGTAGGTGCTGAACTATGAGGCAACCTCTTCTAAAACTGGAGGGGGAAAAGATTCTGAATCCAACTGCTTCATAAAGTAAAAGCCCAGTTAAGTGGGGTTCATCCTGTTATTTACCACTTCTAGAATGTACTTTGTAAAACTGACTGGAAGAAGGCTAAACTTGTGTAAAAACCAACTTACTAAGGAATTTTAATGCCTATTAACAGTTACCTATCAAAGCACATTGTTAATTTAAAAACAAATCATGCTCAATAAAGAAATAACTATCCATTTTCTCTTTTATGAGTGGGACAATTACAGTTTCTTTTTCTTCAGAAGCACCTTACTGGCTAGACATTTTATCCATCAAGGATGAGAGCTGGGAAACCAGTGGAGAGATGCTTTGGTCTCTAATATATTCTTCCCATAAGAGTTAGTCTTATGAACCATTCACAAGTGACCCGAGGATTTTTTTTTATCTAAGTTGCATTTTTAATGCCTTGGCTTATCATTGCCATTACACATACTTATGTTTATAAAATTCTTTCTTAAAAAGTAGTATTCCTATTTCTGAACTTATTCCCCCCTCTCCCCCCAAATATCCTCAGAAAAAAAGGGTTGGGCCAACCCAAATATTCCCTGCTCTGGTTTGTTTGGAGAAAGATCAATACCAGTGTCACCAGAAAGACCTGTTAATATTTTCAATTCTTTTTTTCTTTACCTGCTTACACTGACAGCCTCAAAGTTAAAAAACAACCCACTACCCAGAACTGCCTCAACCACTGACAATTGTATTTGCTTACTGAAGTCAGTAGGTTCTGAGTTCCTTGGATGTCTTCATCTGCTTGCTTAATGGCCTTTTCTGCAGCAATCTGAGCCTTTTCTGCTTCTTCCAGGGCTTCCTTGACCATGTCTGCAGTGTCTTTAACATCTGTTGCGCTTTTGCTAAAACAACAAAAACATCAGATTTTTATATGTATTTCTTCTCAGAACAAATTAAAAGTATTCAACAATAGTCTAAAGATATATGTTAGAAATGCCATTGGTTTTAGACCAATTGCTACAGCAGGATTGTCCTACCAGAGATTCAAACCGACTCCACTAAATGCCATAAGAGTCCCAGTTACCTGGCCTTCTTCGCTTCGTCTAAGAGCATCTCTGCCCTGGCAATGTCCCCAGCACTTTGCTGTAGGATGACTTCCACTTGGGAAAGGCTTTCTACTCGTTCCCGAATATCTTCAGTTAGGTTCTGCAGCTGCTGTGGAGTGCTGGGCATCTCCATTTTCAGTACTTCATTAGCCACAGCCTCAATGCTATCCAGATCAGCACTGTCCTCTGGAAAGGAAAGGAGCCAGCATATGTGACCATAAGTTCATTTAGTATTTATAGAGCACATATATAGAGCACATATAAGTGGGGTTATATGTCCTCCTATATGGCACTGTGTAGCAGTTAGACCATGTGACCTAGTGTAAAAGAGAGATTTAGCTTCAAAGTCAGGAAAACGTGGGTTCAAATCCAACCTTTGACACAAACTGCTTAGCTATTTAGTCCTTCAATGCTCAATGCCAACTCTAAATCTATAGGTTGTAGTTAACTTTTTTTTTCTTACATGACTCTTGGAATGTTTTAAATAACTAAAAGAAATGTTAAATTTCAGTTAAAAGTTTTATGGAAATGATTATAATTTTTTTCATTCAAGTTTATAGATCACCTGAAGTCTAATCATGGAACTTTTAGGGGTTTATGGACTCCTGGTTAATAACTTCTGCCTTACAAGAAGGTAGCACAGTAGATAGAGCACTAGACTTGAAGGCAGGCTTCAAATCCTGCTTTACACTGCCCAGTAAGTAGGCAAGTCTCTATTACTTTGAGCCTCAATTTTCTCATCTTTAAAGTAATGTGACAGTACTCAAACTTTGAGGTGCTCATCTTAACCTACCAGGATGAGACTAAATAGTAGGATGTCAATCTGGGAGTTGAGTGGCCCATATTCTGGTTTTAATTCTAATCTAAGAATAAAGAATCTAAGAAAATGGACCCTGAATAATTCTGTTAGCAAGAAATAAGAACTGGGAAGTACACTATATCCTTAAGTCAATAAAATGTAACCTCTTCAAAGGCAGGAATTTTTTCAGTTTTCTTTGGCTTTTCTATTACTACCAGTGTCTTGCACATAATACTCTGTAGGTGATTTTGATTCAATCAATACACAAGAGTAATCTATTAAAAATGCCATCTGACATTAAAATTTTGATCCAATGAAGATTATGACATAAAATCTAAAGATACTTTTCTCACTGGGAAATGCCCTTGAAAACAATTTAGTACAATTTCTCATCTTGGAGAAGAGGAAACTGGGGGCCTAGAGAAAACAGTTAACAGCTGTATTCAAACCCAGATTCAGTAGTATAACCTTTCCTTCCTACTAAAGCCTGAGGCTTCCTTCAGGATAAATGCTTTTTATTCAAAGTCTTATGCAAAACATGAAAAAGATTCAGAATGCTTCATTAGGATTCAGAATGCTTCATTAAGCACCTACTATGTGAAAGACACTATGCTAAGTGCTTAGAGCTTTTGTTACATATGTATATCAAACCTTTTTTGTCAGTTAGGTTCTAATGATAGAGCTCAGAGTTTCTACTCTTAACAATGAATCTGCAGGATCTTATTTTGACTTCTAGTTTTTCATTTTGCTTTTTTGGGACAGTATACAGAAGTATATTTCAGAACAGCAAGTTTTTTACTATTTCAACTAGTAAATTTGTCTTTTGTATATCTAGATTTTTTTTTTGGACTGAGTTTCATTGGCACATTGAAATCCTTCTTCCCCCCTTCTCCATGAAAATATTTTCTTTATCAGTGCACATCTGCTACCATTTCTGCAATTTGTGGAGACTTAGAGAATTAGCCAGAGCACTGAGGTATTCAGTGGTTTAAAACCACATAGTTTCTCTGAGGCAAAACTTAGTTATATGGCTTTCCCTGGCTCTTGAGATTGGCTCCTTAATATCATGAGGACTCACATGTGTGTATCACTGCTAAATAACTTTCTGAAGCTTATCAGTTTAAAGAAAAGGGAGAAAAATTATTATCTAAGTAGATATGTTATTTTCATTTCTTGTCAAATTCATTTCTTTTTAAATTAATGCAGGCTTAGGTTTTACAACTCAATCATGAGGTTTTTTGTGTGTGATTTATTATTTTAGGATTGGGATGTTTATTTCCTATTCAACATCAAAATGGAAACAAGGGGATAATAAAACATTTTTCTTACGAGTTAGAAAGTTTCGAATTTGCTTGATCAGATTCCTCAGATCCTCATTGCTCTTGTCCACTTTTTCTTTGGTGGCATTAGTTTTTAGTAGAACCGCCTGGGCACTTTGTTTTGCTTCATCTGCCCTTAGTTTAGCTTCAGAGACCTAAATATGGTACATAAAATTAAAAAAAAAATCACTCCAACAAATATTTTCTGAAACTGCTGCTCCTTGTGATTTACAGCGGGGTTTGGGAACTAAGGCCAAAACTCCTAAAGCTTAATATCAGCATCTAGAATTTCAGGCCATTTGAAAGGGATATTTTCTAATTCTCTATAAAGAGTTTTTGTATCAGCAGGGAGCTCCTCTTTGAAGCTTGTTCTTTCATGTTATTAAAATATGTAACACTTTTAAGTCACCAACAGAAAATATTGAGACCTACAGATAAATACCAATTTTATGGAGTTGGCACTTCCAAGAGACAGGAATTATTAAGAATAATTATTAGAACATTAAAGGGATCTTGTCATTGGCACAGTCTAGAGTTGAAGGCCCCATAGAAGCCCTTAGGAATGTGGAAGACATGTGAAAAGTGCATCATTTCCTCTTCATTTTTCTGATGAAGAAATTGAAACTCAGAAGGGTTAAACCCAAAGTCTTTCATGAAGGGAGGAGCAGCGGAGAAATTGGTTCTTGTGTGCTGAGACTCTTGTGACCCCAATCCTCTGTGTATTTTCACTGTATCACATTATCTGGCTTAAGGTAGAGCTAGATATTCCTTCTTATAAAAATGATTAGCTGGTGAAAAGTTTCTTTCTGGTCTAGCTAAATGGCTCTGTGTTCATTGGGCTTATGTTAAATTACAATCATTGAGATTGTTCTGGAATCAACACCGTTCACTTGAGGGATAGTATTTGAGCCCAGAAACACAACTTCTTCAGCTGTGTGAATAAAGATCTCACTCACCTACTCATTTAGAGTGTGATACATGGCTGGAAAATGTCCATTTTAATCAATAATCATTTAAACAGTATTTTTCTTCCGTCTCCATCTTTTCCCAAGTTTTCCTTCAACAATAGCCAAAGGCTGCTCATGCTAAGTTACCTACCGTCTTTGAGAGTTGTTCCACCTCGGCCAGGGCACTGAGGACATCTCTGTCGAAGTCCATGGCCTTCTGCCAGGCATTATGTGCCACAGTGACCAAGCCATCACAACCAGGCCCACCACACTTCTTTTCCCCATCATCTGTCCTGCAGTTTGGCCCTCCACATGGTGTCTCAGCACAAGAAGCCCCTGGAGGAGTTCCACAAGTCTGCAACAAGTACAGATCAGGTAGAATATTTCAGATACTGAATCTTCTGCACAGTGGCTATGTAGACCTTAAACACCTTGGTAATGTCCAATAAGTATAAAGAAAAACACAGTTAAAAGAATGGACAAAGAAAAGATACATTCAGAGATTCTTGAAATAAACCTAAAAATTCACCAGTAAAGGATAAGGAAATCCCTGTGGCCCACATTCTAGCTCTGTTGACAATTTGCATTCCATCTCCCACCACCCTAAACAAATTCAGTTAAATTCAGTACAGAATGACTAACTAGAGGCCTGCCACTTGAACATAAGCTTAGGAATACAAAAATGAAAAATGATAGCCCCTTCAAGGAATTTAAAACCTAAGGGAAGAGGGAAAGAAATTGCTTTGGAACCCAAAAAAGGGTTTACCTCCAATGCAAATAATCTGTAGTCTGTGCTTAAGGGGTCCTATTTAGATGATGGCTAAGTGAAAAAAGAATAGGGCCTCTGTATATCAGTCAACCAGTAAGTAATCACTGAGGAGATAATGGCATTGTTTGGCACCTACTTATTGAGGTTTTTTTTTTTTTTTTGGACTAAGCTAAAGAGGAGATTCTTGTCTCAATTGTTACCTAGCCTTAATCATTGAATGGGTACAGCATCAGTGAAACAGACTTGTGGAAGATCTTAAATTAAAAAGGCCAAGGTCTCCCACTGCAACCAGGGCTATCTCCAGTCGCACTGATTTATATCTGGCCACTGGACCCAGATGGCTCCGGAGAGGAAAGTGATGCAGGTGACCTTGCCCAGCCCTTCCTGACTTAAATCCATTTCATTTGAAAGTCCTGGAATCACCTCCCTGATGTCATAGCCCTCTTAGAGAACAAAGAACAAACAACAACTTTTAAATGCAATGGAAACTGAAGAACTGAGAAAACACTTGGTTTGGGGGAGGTTTCATAGAAGGAAGGAATGGGATATACTCTGTGCCTTGGTAGGGCTTGATTAGATGAAGGGGTGAGGAAAAGTCACTCTAGGATGTATGTGTGTGGGGAGGTGATGGCAAATTGCATTAGGAATGACTTATAGATGATATAGCCATAGATAGATCTGGAAGAGAGGGCATCTAGTCCAACTGTCATTTTGCAGATGAGGAAACTTAGACCCAGACAGATTGCCCATTGTCACAGAAAGAGTGAATTGAGATGCTGAGCCAGACCTCTTTTCACTGTATCATATAGTCAAATATATTATTTTCAAAAAGCTGCTTTCATTCCTACCCCCATCCCTCACCCCCATCTACATCTGCCATCAAGGCAGTGAACATGAGACTCACCTTGATTGCCATTCTTATTCAGCAGTGACAAGAGTGCCTTGGGATGAATATTGAGAAAGTACCTCCTGAGTGCTATCACCTTTCTTAAGCCACTTTATTAATATAAGTATGATCTGAAAGATAATGTGGGCTCATTCTTTGGAGGATTGGAAGTAAAGGAGATAAGTAGTAGGAAAAGAGAAAGTGATGATAGGTGGCAAACACTGAAAAGAAGATAATGGAAATCAAGAAAAAGAAGATTCCATTTCCCTCAAAAAAATTTACAGATCTCTTTCTTTCTTTTGAACTATTCTTTCTTCATTTTAATCATTTAAATTTGAAAAATTTCTAAATATATTTAATTTCTTGCATTCAGACTGAACCAGTGGCCCTAAAATACATTTGGTTTATTTCACATGAAATGCTTGAGAAATAGAAAACTGAACACTACATAAAACATTAGCTGTATTCAGGAGGAGCAAAGAGGCACCAGGGATCCTTTCCTGGAAAACAGCCTGACATTTAAATAGCTCACCCAGGTCTGTTTTGTTTCAAGAGACCCTGTGAGACAAGGGTAAAGGGGAAAATAGAACAGAACAGCTCCACTCTAGCCAAATATATGCAGAGATAAAGGACAAGGTGTACCTGAAAAATCAAGAGGAACATATATTCTGGCACTTCATGAGAGGCTCTAGGAATCCAGATTTGTAAGTAAGGAATGTCACACCTTATAAGAGTAATTTTGAAGAAGAGTTTCCATTGGCACTTAAAAGCAGTAGGAAATAATATATAGTTTGGAGTCAGAGACCCCATTTTGTCACATCAAAATAAGAATTCTCCAAAGGTTTTGTAGCTTTTCATTACTTTAGTCAACAGAAAATGCTGTTTTTATTTTTAATATCTATTATGGCATAGTCAGTAGAGAGCCAGAGCCCTAATCAGAAAATCTTTGCCTTATACCAACTGTGAATCCAAGCACGTTTCATCTCTCAAAACTCTGGACAATGTTGCAAAGAAGGTACCAATCTAGTTGGTAGAAGGGGTTTCTACCTGGGAATTCTCTGTACAGATGAAATCAAACTAACAATCTAGTGAAGTAGGGAGCAAATACTGAAAGGTCACAAGGATGCTGAAAACAGCTGCAATGTAAAACAACTTAGCCAGTCTATTAGTGGATTTGATGAAATTCACAGAAATACGCTGAGTCTTCATTTTCCTATCTGAAACAAGGGTATCTATTTCACTTGGATGTTGCACTAATGTCTGTGAAGCTCAGGGAATATGGTGGAATTCATCCATGAAAAGTGCCATATTGAGTATAACTTTTGTATCATATTCCCAGTACTTAGTACAACGCATTGACACAAAGTAGCATTGCCACTTGTCTGTGGAATTGAAATGAATTTGTCTTCTCAAGCAGCACAAACACAAAATCTAAACCTCCAAAGCTTACCTCTTCAGCTACTGCAGAAAGATCCAAACTCTGTAATTTGCCTGCAAGTTCATCTAGAAGGCGGGACTGTTCCTCCTGTTTTTCCCTGAATTGGGCCTCTCTTTCCATCATTAAGTCTTCCACTTTATTTCGAGTAAGGGAGGATTGTTCTACAGTGCTATTGGGATCTGTGGTGGATGCATTCACTCTTTCCTCTGCCTCAAGAGACATCTGAAAATATTTGGTAATACTGTCCAAAGCTCCTATGAGATTAAATGAAAATACTCAAAGTTAATGTTGATTTCTTGTATTGTCTTGCCTTATACTTCTTCCAAAAAGAAATGAAATTCTCTATGAAAAAAGAAGAGGAAAAAAAAACCCCAAGAAGCAAACAGAATCATGTAATTTCCTTTTCATAAACTTAATTTATTCTTTCATCCATTCTATCCCTGCTCCCAAACAATACTCAAGCTGAGCTCACATGATGATGAACATCTGAATGAAAAGTGAAAAATTAAGTCAGTTATTTGGAATAGTTTTATGTGATACTAGATACTGAATGTTTGGAAACATCTGGAGGACTGGCATTGTGTAGATAAAACATCCGGTTGGTTGACTTAATGTTTCACTTTTCATCCAGATGTTCTGTCGTTGGGTAGACAGGGCCAAAGTTAACATTTGTAGAGGCTGATTGTGTACTCAACAGTGATGGGTAATGTGATATAACATAGACTGGGATTTCTTTTGCTGTTTTTGGCACCTCTAACTGGCCTGCAAAGTCAATAAGCTAAGGATTTGCAACAAAAAAAAAAATTCCTGACTAAGCAACGTCTTAAATTTAAAGTGACTTGTAGAAGTATCAATTTAATTCCAAAGCTGTGCAAGAAGATGCCTACCCCCAAAAAACTAGGAGGGTGGGGATAAGCTAAAGCCACTAACCAGAAAAACAGGAAATGTGAGTTTTACTCCAGAAATTGTGCCTCCAGTTGGTCTTTGTGGGGCCTTTGAGAAATCATTTAGACTTGTTGGGCCCCATTTCCCACATTTGGCATATGGAATTTGTCATTCTCATCTAAACTATAAGCTTGATGAGAAGAGCTAAGAAAACAGAAAGCTCTTTATGGTGGGGGGTGGGGCAAGTGGGGAGGTGAGTCACTGAAAGGAAAGATTAGTTTGGTATTTAAACAAATTCTCTGTGTTGGATTATTCTTTATAATAATTCCTTGACACCCCCAAAATCACAACGCTTACCACGAATGTCTGAGTTTTTGATAAACTCCAGTTGTTCAGCAAGTTCTTTTACTGTTTTGTCCAAACTCTGTGCATCCATTTGCAGGGAATCCAGCTCTTGGACTGTGTTGTTGCTTTTTGAGGCTGTGTCAGATAACTTTGCTTCAACCTCCGACATTTTTTCTGTAACATCTTTGGTTAGCTTCCTGTGGATAGAAGGTAAAACTGCTCAAGCAAAATAAATGCAATTTGATTTCTTTTGTGATAGATTCTTTCTGTGGAGAAAACATGACCAAGAGTCATGCAGAATAAGTTGTAGTCTGTACTGTGAGAAGGGGTATGCACACAAATGAGTAATTATGGCTCTCCCAAAATTCTGATGAACATTTTAGTATTTCCTGGCAGTGAGGTTCTTTCAGCTTGATAAGGATTAAAATCAACTCAGCAAACAATTAAATTAAAACCAATTCATCTTCCTTGAAATACCAGTTTTGTATATTCTTTCTCTTTCTCTCTGTTTTTATACTAGATCTAAAATTTAAGGCAGTGCTGTCAAGTAGAAATAGGGGCCACTAAAGCATCCACTGATTTAGAAAACTACATGATAATTATATCTATATTTTATTGCATTTTTGTTTCTCTTGCTAAATATTTTCCAATTACATTTTAATCTGGCTCACACCTCCTTTGTGAGTGTTGTAAATGGTGTGTTTGACACCTTTGATTCAAGAAATTCCTGGTGAGGAACATTCCTTTACACACACAGATCTAACTTGTTCTGCTATTTATTCAAATTTTAGAGAACTGCTTCAGGGCATATAGCCAGTGTAGGTCAGAAACAGAACTTAAAGTTGGGAAGTTAAATGGCACAAGTAGTTGAATCTTATATCTAATATTAATACTAGGATATTAGACAAGTCACTTAACCTCTCTGAACCTCAGTTTCTTCATCTGTAAAATGAAAGAGTTGGATATGATGATGTCCAAATTTCCTTCCAACAATTTCTTATGGTTCCAGATTCTGAAGTTGGCTCTCTCCTTATGTCATGCTACCTTGCTATCATATAATGTTATTTTTAAATCTTTCAATGGTTTTATTTTCTTCCCAAAAAAATGCCATTTCTTTGAAGAAAAAAACAAAATGAAAAGCTCCACTCAGCTGTCTTGTGAAGATTAACCATTTAAGACAAATTCCAAAATACTACTGTCATACTCTCAGACCACAGCAACAGCATAGATCAAAGTGTGGAATACTCCAAACCATACATAATTTGTTTCACATCCCACATAATTACAAATGCATTTTTTTATTGCTACAAACTCAAGGGACATAATAGACTCCATTGTTAAACTGTACCCCCATTCCAAAAAACTCTTCTCAGAGCTCCCAGAGAACTTTCTGCCAACAGTGCTTTCAAGATGGAGCATATGGGGAGGAAGCCATACATCCCACCTCTAGGAAGACCAGTAAGTGGCAGTAAAACTAAACTTTTTTTCCTCCCCTTTAACAGAGCTCCATATAACTTCCTTTGTTCCTACCCAAACAAACAGCTCTTTAAGAGTAGAAGAATTCCGTGAGACTTTACATAGAAAAGAATGCAGTGTTCTCAGATTGAAATATATATGGCAAAAAGAATGATGAAAAGATTGCTAACTTTAAAGAAAAAAACAATCTTGTCTCATATCTTATTTTCTTTTGAAACAGAATGGTCAGTCTTAGGTATGTATCTATCTACATGTATACATATTCAGCAAGCTACGTTTACCATAGAGTCTATTTATACATTCCTTTTGGGGCCTCATAAGTCTTTGCAGCATGTTTTTGTGAAAACTAATTAATTTTAAATGAAGAATTAGCCTTAGTGCTCAAAATATACATTTTTGTCAGTCTAGCTTTGAAGCACATCAATAGATTTTTTTTTTCTTGAGAAGATCAGACCATAACTAGTTAGGCAAATACAGCATGCAGAATATAGCTGTTAGAAAAAATGTAGTCCTGTAACAGACCTCCTGGCATCCTCTCAAAGAATAACAGATTGTGTTCTTTCCTCAGAGGAAAACTAGAAATCACAGAAGAATCTTTGAGTTCATGGGCTGGCAATGGGAAAGCTGCTTTTCAAAAAACTTGTCACTATTACATTCCAAAGGATAAAACCACTTTAAAAGCCACATTGAAGTAAATTTCTCCTTTAAGTGCATTACTGATTTACACAGAACATCTGATGACTCCCTTGATTAATAATCTGGTCCCATAGACAGAATTCTGGTCTGGCAATTCAAAGACCACTGCTCCATTCCTGGATCTCTGGCATATTATATTTTAACAAGTCAATTAGGTCACTTTGTGACTCAATTTATTCTTTTATCAAACATATTTCCTTTACTCCTTTTTACTTTTATAGACATTATATAAGGCTGAATGAAAAATTATAGAATGAAAGCATATTAGAGCTGGAAGAAGCCTAAGAGATTATTTTATAGATAGGTTATCATGGGCTTCAAATGAGATCCATATAAAGCACTTTACAAATCTTAAAATAATATATATTATATAAATGTGCACTGTGCATTATTTGGAATATAGTAATAATAATAAATGTTCAATCATTGATTGATGAATCATTTCAATCCCTATTTTTGTTTAGGGACACAGATAGAAATGGCCTAGGATAATCCTCCTCCTTCATACTTAATATCAGTGGACTTTTGAGAGGTGGACAAATGGCAGATTTTAAGATAAAAATTTGAATAAAAATTTCAGGTTTTTATCTCATCTTTGGACACACTAAAAATATTTTGGCTTAGATAAGATAATATATACTTTTATCCTATTCCCACATGATTTAATTCTCTTCTATTAGGTCTGTCCATTTTTGAAAACTTTTCACTCCTGTGCTTTGGAGGCAATATATATTTAAAAGTGTGATACTTATTTTAAAAAATGTGATTCTTAAAAAGAAAAGTAGGTAAAGAGTTTCCTGGCAACTTTCTGGTCTTTGTCTAAGATTGAAGTAATAGTACGAACTCTTCCCATTACTCAGAAGTTACTCACTCTGCCTCCTCAAAGAGATTTCCAATGTTCTTCAGGGGTTCTGCAGCTGGGCTCTGGGCGAGTATACTTTTTATCTCATTGACTTTCCTTTCCACAGAGTCAACTGTCTCTCGGTAAGGCCCAATCACACCACTGATTTTCAAAGCCTTTGCTTTCTCCAGGAATTTGTGGGTCCTGTTGGTCAACTCAGAGATGATGACATCCCACAATGCAAAGCACTGGTGGCAGGGAGTGCAATCAGGAAAGATGCCTGAATACCCACGGGTGCACTTGTTGCAGCGTGCCCCCTCCACACCCTCAATGCAAACACATTGGCCTGTGGACTGGTCACACTGATGTGTCTCGATCCCTCTGGGGTCACAGTCACAAGCTAGAAATGGGAAAAAAAGGTATCAAAAATTATATGCAACAGCAGAAGGCACCACATGAAACCCCCACAGGAAAGAAGGGTCTTTAAAGATGGCTAGATGCAGGACCAGATAAATAACAATAAACAATAAAGGATCCTGGAATAATTTCAACACTAAAAATTAATTGGGACAACTTTTTAGAGACACAATACAGTTGAATCATTTTCCTGGGGACTTGAGCACTTTGGTTTTTAAAATTAAGTGTATTTTTCTATGATCAAAAATTCATAAAAATTTAGAGTTGAGAGGAACTTAAAGAAGGGCATTGAGTTCAACCTACTCATTTTATAGATAAGAAAACTGAGACTCAAAAAGATCAATTTATTTGCTTAAGATTGCCCTGGGAGTAGGGTGGCAAAGCCAAGATCTGAAGCCCAATCTTCTGGCTTCAAATCCAGTCTTCTTTCTGCTATAGCACACTTGTAAGACTATGATTATAAGAATGGAACTGGCACTGGAATGAAGGAACTTATCTGAACTTTAAAAAGCAAAAAGACTTTCCTTTCTCCTTGACTTCAATATTAAAAGAATATTATGTAAAACCTTGTGCTCTTTGCTCAAAAATTTTACAGGACAGTTAGCTCCAATCAAGTATCTAGATTTCTTCCACATTTGCTTTTTACTAGGACTTTAATTACTGAGACTTCTAGCTCATCATCTTTGGTAAGAAAAGCCCATTAGCTTTGGAACTCTGTTTCTGCCCCTGTGATTGGAGGGTGCAGCTACAAACTTCAAAACTTCCATTTAAGGGGGGGGAGCTTGGCTCAGAGACTTTCTTATATGGCTATCCTACTCTGGGGCTTCTTCACTATGCTGAACATCTTTTTACCTGCCTCTTATTTAGCTTCCTTCTGTGAGTCATCCTTCAGTACTGTCACCTGGAAAATGAGGATAATAATAGCACCTACTTCTCAGGATTGTTGTGAGGACAAAATGAGATCATATTTATAAAGTACTTTGCAAAATCTTTAAATATTAATGATGCAATCATCATTTGTTCAGTCATTTTTCAGGAATGACTGATTCTTCAGGACCTCATTTGAAGTTTTCTTGGCAGAAATACTAGTTTGGCATTTTCTTCTCCAACTCATTTTATATAGAAGAAAATTGAGAAAAAAGTCAAGTGACTTGCCCAGTCTCATTTAGCTAGTAAGTGTCTGCACCTGAATTTGAACTCAGGATTTCCTGACTCCAAACTCAGCACTCTATCCAACGTGCAACCTAGATGTCCTACTACTCTTGTGAAAAAGATAGAAGAAAAGAATTAGGCCGTAATACAATCAGGTGGATTCAAAACTGGGGTGGATGGCAGGGCTCAAAGAGTAGTTGGTAATGGTCTAGTGTTTCAATGGTTTTTTTTGGCAGGAGATCTTCAGTGAAGTGTTCCAGAGATCAGTGCTTGGGCCTATTCTCTTTACCATATTTATCAATGAGTTGGAAAAAGATTTAGGAGATATTCTTAGGATCCTGACTTAATAGAGCACCAAGTTGAATCTAAGAACATGAAATTCCATAAGGACAAATGTAAAATCTTGCACTTGTGTGCAAAAAATAACAAGAATATTAGTTTCATAAGTATAAAATGGGGGAAGCATAGATAGTAATTACTCTGAAAAAGGTCTAAAGATCTTAGTGGTCTACACAATCAATCTAAGTCACTAGTGTAACACAGCAGTCCAAAAAAAAAAAAAAAAATCAATGTGATCCTGGACTGAATTAATAGGAACAAGAATGGAAAGACTGTAGGAACAGGAATGTCTAATTGTGCACTGCACTCATTTATCCACATTCCCTTGCCCTTTGGTAATACAATTCTAGAAAGGAAATTTGATAATCTGGAGACCATGCAGAGGAAGATAACTAGAATGACTAGGGCTTTAAGACAACACCACATGAGCAATAGTGGAAAGAGCTAGGCAGTATATCTCTCAGCACTGTCGTGAATTTCAAATGAGCTAATCTTAAAGGGTTTAGCACAGTGTGTCCGGCACACAATAAACTCTATATAAATGTTAGCTATTTATTGTTATTATCGATTCAGAAGAGTAATATTAACACGGCAAATAACTCTAAACAGCTATATTACTCTACTAGACTCTACCAGAATACCTGGTCAAAGGGTTACCTATAACATTAAAAAGTCATCTAGAAATATTAACAGCAAAGAGGTTTGGTTTTTGTTTTTGTTTTTTTAAATCAAGCCAAGGGCTAAAGTCTAAGACAGAATAGTCAGTGAATATTTTGTGGAATATAGTTTAATTGCCCTGGGACTCTTTTGATTCAAAGTCTTTAACTGTGTCCTCTTTGCCAAGAAATCTTTTGCATAGTATTCTCAGCTATTGGCTAGGATTTAAATGGAGTTTACTCAGCTTATCTGAAAGAACCTCTTTTTGCCCATATCTATATGTGCTGCTCTAAATGGCATAATAGAAATAGGGCAGGAGATGGAGAACTATAGTAGGCATTTTAGTCCTGCCAATTAAATAATACCACTATCTAGTATTCTGCAGAAGAATAAGGCACATGATGAGAATTCCATTTTGATGGATAACATCACCTAGCCTTGATATTTGGAAATCACTTCTCCTAAACTGATAGGTCTTAACTAAAAAACTCTTCTCCCACTTTTCTGGGCTCTCTGAGGTTAATTTTCCCTGTTATCTTTTTTAGGTTACATATTCTCCCCTACTTCCTAAAAAAGTTGTGTGTATGTGAGTATGTGTGTGTGTGTGTGTATGTGTTTTGGGGGGCAGACATTCTTAGTATGGATTAAGGAACAGATTTCAAATCTAACTACAGTCTGCAACACATAATGAAACAAATAGAAAGGTTACTCAATTTGGTTGAAGGGAAAAAAAAACCTAGCTCTTTTCTTTTGGGCAAGTCAAGCAAATGAGTGAAAGACACTGTTAATCAGTTGAGAAGATGAGGATAACCCTGGTCATGCTTCACTGGGGGAGGAGGATGACAGATTTCAGTCATGGTACAGATAATCTTTTGGTGATTAAACAGGAATCTAGGATGCTGAAACCCCCTTGCAAAGGAAACCCATCTTTGAGAGAATGATCCCATACATCACGTTGGCAGTTGGAAAGAAATCATCCTCTCAAGTGTGACAATACTTAAATAGAATTTTTTAAAATATGAAAATTGAAAAGGCAATGAAATGTGCAAGGTTCGGCATTTGATTAAAAACATCTGAATAATGAAAATGACATACTAGTATCTGAAGAAGTGAAGAGAAAAAAGGCCCATTTTTTTATTTTTATAGTAATGTATAAAGAATAAAATAACCTCATCATCATCATAATGAAACGAGTTCATATTTATATACTGCTTTGAATTTTGCAAGCTGTTTTATATACGTTACTAGTAAACTGCAATCTACAGTGGAGAATGACTAGCCTAGTCAATCTCTGACATGAATTTTATATTCTTTAAGCAAATTCCTTGACCTTTTTATATCTGTTTCCTTATCTGTACATTGAGTAGGGATGGATGAGACTAAATGGCCTCTAAGATCCCTACATC
The DNA here is from genome assembly GCF_016432865.1 of Antechinus flavipes. Taxonomy (NCBI): domain Eukaryota; kingdom Metazoa; phylum Chordata; class Mammalia; order Dasyuromorphia; family Dasyuridae; genus Antechinus; species Antechinus flavipes. The sequence continues at coordinate 141,341,342 of NC_067402.1, read as the reverse complement.
TTTATGATCCATGGTCATTATTTCTTTTAAGCTTTTACACAATAACCATGTAAAACAACTTCTCTAATTATTGTTATCCCCATTTTGAAGATGAGAAAACTGGAGAAAGGACAAATGCTTTGTATATTAGTGTGACAGAGATGAGAAGAAAGGCAACTATTATATGATGGCACTGTAATAAGTACTTTATAAATATCTAATTTGATGGGACCTAACTACAATCGCATTATCCTCTGTATTATGCTGCTTTCCTAATTTCTGCTTATAATAAAGCATCACTGATGATAACAACAATTAATGATAACTAGCATCTATGTGACAATTTAAAGTCTATAAAGTACTTTATGAATATCACATTTTATGTGGTAAGTTCTATTATTATCAACCTTTTTAATTCCCTTATTTTACAGATGTGAAAATTAGTTTGGATAGTTAAGTGATTTATCCTAATCATGTAGCTGTTAAATATCTGATCCTGAATTTGAACTCAGCTTCAAGGAATAGCATTATTATTTAACAGTGAAAAATCTCTAGAAGTATGATATTAAACAAATAGAGTTTTGTTTGTTATTGTTTGGTTGTCATGTCCAACTCTTATATAGCACACCAATATGGTCCATGAGGTTTACTTGGCAAAGATACAGGAATGGTTTGCCATTTTCTTCTCCAGTGGATTAAAACAAACTGTTTAAATGACTTGCCCATTGTTACACAAATAGGAAGTTTTTGAGGCTGGATTTGAACTCAAATTTTCCTGATGTGCTGAGGCCCAGCACTCTATGCACTAAACCATCTAGCTGCCTCAGTAATATAGTTTTATTACTTTCGGGCATGTACAGAAACCATAAATGCTTGGGGTTCCAGCTTTACAGATGTATCAGAATTTGTAATTTAAATGACAGATATATAAAGTAGATGGATATCTCACAAAGTATTAGAGTTAGAAGGGATTTTATTACTGAGTCCAAATTTTAATTTTACAGATGATATTAAAGGGTTTTCCTAACATCATATATCTAGATAGCAACAGAATAAAGATTTCTAAAGTGCTTATGAAATTTCATCAATTTAAACAATTTATTCCATTTATAAATTTTTATACTATTAATTCATACAGAAAATACCTTCCTTCCCAACCCCCTCCCTTTCTCTCTCTCTACCCCCTTCTCTCTTTTTCCTTCCTTCCCATAATGCAAAGATTAGCTTTTGCTTACTCACTGACCAATGTCACAGATTCCAAATCCACATAATTGTCTAATAAGAGGTAGTGTTAAAGCACCTGGAGTCTGAGAGGCCTGGATTTGAATCCCACTTGAGACATTTAAGAGCTATGTGAACTTCAGCAAGTCACTTAATATCTTTGCATACGAGAGGTGTAAATCTCTGATCCTATGAATTTAATGAGTTTAATTACATAGTAGATGGCAGACACTGAGTGAGGGAGCCTGGGGTTCTGAAAATGCGGGCCACACGGCATCAGGTAAGGCACTTCTCAATGCAGTAGGCTTCTCTCTGATTCTAAGTGGCAGAGATGTTACCAACATGCCTTGGTAAAGGGAATTCCCTCACCTGGGAATGGTATAGCAACCACTCTCCACACCACTGTAAGCACAGATCCGGTCCCTGTCTCCAACCTTTTGCTGTCTATTAGCCTAAGTTTTGGGGTTTGCCTGCGTGTTGATTTTATTTTTGAATTTTCCCATAAAAGAACTCTCCTTTTGTTACACTGCTTTATGTTTCCATGTTGTCAACTTCTCTAGAAGCTGTAATTCTATCTTGGGTGGGAGAATACCAGTTCAATATTATGGGACTTAAAAACGATGGTTACTTGCCAAGAATGGATTCCTCCCATGAAATGCTGCCAGCATCAAGGATCTATTGCGGCATCTGTTCTGGGGAAGATATGTCTAGGCAAGTATTCCAAAGGGAAGCCAGAGCTCAGGTCCTCTTGAGGCAGCTGAATTCCCTAGAACTTCACACTTGAAAAGTCAGAGTCAAATTCTGCAGATGGCTGGGACACAGTTCAACTAATGTTAACAGTTGATATTGGGCTTATTTTGAGAGGTGACCTAATGACTATCCTAAAAAGTATCATACTTTAATATCACCAGGGACAGGGATGAAAAGCTATTACAGATATAGAATCATTTCTATGCTTATCCCATTTCTAGAAATGCCTTTCCAATTGGGTCACGGGGAGGGCAAGTAGTCTTTGTAAGAGGAATGATCACCAAAGTCTTTTCAATGAAAATCATATTTTCATGGAGGTTAAGTAGAATGCTCAGTTTACAGCTGCACTTAAAATACCCCATAGATGCTAAAATTATACAGAAAATCTTGCTGCAGTGAGTCTAAATGTTGTAAATGGGCTTCAATAAGTAGAATGATTGACATAAGTGATTTTCTTCTGTTCTTGGAGTTCACAAAAGGGGCAAAGGTAGGATAAATGTAAATTAATACACAGCAGGGTGCTTGCTTTAAAAGAGTAGGTTATCTGGTACAAAATTAAATTGGTTCACTTTGACAAAAAAGGGAAATGTCAATATAATGAGCATAGCCCATGGGCTGACTGAAAAAGGACCACTTAGATGTGATGGACAAGGTTAGGTGGATCTAATGGGGATGAGTTTCATATACAACTCTCTTTTTTGTACTTCCTTGTGTACTGAGAGGTTTGGTGTTTGCTTATTAGCATTTAATCCATGCCACAAAAGTATTATAAAGGGAAAAAAGAGAAAATGAAAGATATATTGATATGACCTGAAAAAGAAGAACTGAGTTGAATTTCTTTTCTTTTAAGTATTTCTGAGAGGAAGAAAGAAAAAAAGAAAGAAAAGATTACAGAGAGGAAAGAAAAGATTACAGAGAGGAAAGAAGGAAGGAAGAGGTTGAAAGAGGAAAGAAGGAAGGAAGATAAGAGGGAGGAAAAGATGGAGAGAGGGAAATTTTTAAAGCATCTATTATGTGCCAACCACTGTGGCAATGCTTTCCATTTGACTTCCATTTTACAATTAAGGAAACTGAAGCAGATAGAGGTTACCTAGCTCAGCTAATAAATGTCTGAGACCAGACATGAACTCAAACTCTTCCTGATGCTTATCTAGCCACCTCTAAAGGGTAAAGGGGAATGAAAAAGGAACTTTTAAGGATCAGAGTACCAGGTAACAGTTACTTCAGTGGGAGACTGCAGCCAAGGATAAGGTGATTTGAATGATGCTAAGGATAAGCAACAAACAGGACTGGCTCAGAGAAGATCCAGATTTTTCCCCTTTGGGCACCCTTCCCCTCTCCACGCCAGTGACCCTCTCTTACATGGGCCACAGCGATTCTCTGGCTCTGTCCAAACTAGGCCAAAGATTTATAGTTGAAAGGGAAGTCAGATCATCTGCTTCATTTTATATATGAAGAAACTGACATGATAGCAGATGTTGACCAATTTTATGAAGGAGTCATATCAGATGTGGTCTTTATGCTTTTCATCTTTAAAACTGATTGCAAAGATGCTAGTGAATATAGGTATGTAGGAAGGAGGCACCGTAAGAAATAACCTTGGGCCCTAAATGATGATGGAAGAGAAGAGACTAGTCTTCTATTATAAAATATTTAATTAAATAGCTCACAAGTTCATAGATTTAGGTCTGGAAGGTACCTCAAAAGTCATTAAATCCCAACTCCTACATTTTTATAGATGATGAAATTAAGGTTTTCCTCAGGATCACAATACACGATGGAGCTAAGATTCTGAACGTATATCATCTGACTCAAATCTAATTTCTTTCAATGCTGCCTCTCATTTCTTCTTTTATTTTGTTATAGCATTATATTTTATTTTATTCAACAAACTTAATTAAAAAATATAAACTAGCACATATTATGCACAGAGCATTGTTCTAAGTGCTGACAGAGACACATTAGGTAAGATATGGCGTCTGTCTTTATGGAATTTACAATCTGTTATGTTACAGCAGGGGTGGGCAACATCTGGCCCGTGAAATCATTTAGTCTGGCCCTTCCAAAGCAGTCATAGGCAATGATGAGCTGAAAGCTCCCATTGCTTGAGTTTTTAAATTGGTAATTTTGTTTGGCCCACAAATGTTATAAATATCCAAATGGTCGTGGGCAGAAAAAAGGGTTCCCCACTACTGGGTTATAGTAACAAATGTTTGTCAGAAATATGCTATCAGGTGACTTGTGTTGATGGAAGGTTTGCTCTAAATATGACAAATCTAGTATGACTAGTAATTAGGTCATTAGTTTGGCCAAATGAATTAATGCAAGACATCGGAGAGAAGAGTCATGAAACATTTACAATGTGTGTAAGAACACAAACCCAGAATATCTATTTACAAGTAGAGAAGAGGTCAAGATGTTTGGGCAGAACTCTTGGAAAGACTAAACCAGTCAGTATATGTTGTCATTATATTTAAAGGACATGGAAATATATTCTAAGAACTTAGCATCTTGGAAATTCAATCAGGGTATTTGAAGTTGTATCCAGTCTGTCTAAGGTCTATTTATTCCTACACATAATGTTTGCTGGACAGAAATGAACATAATTATTCAGACATAATATACAAAAATTAATTTCATTTGCATGTTTAGACATATAATCATTTCAAATTTCTCAAAAAAATTTCTTTTAGTTATTTCCAAGTATATAAACATAATCGCCAAGCCTCCCCACCCCCTAAAAATGTTACCTCTGTGACATTGGTCAACAGAGCTTATTATGCCTTTAAAATATATATATATATATATATTATATATATATATATATATATATATATATATATATATATATATATATATATATATATATATATATAAAGAAGGTTCAAGAGCAGTGGTGGTGGGGAATGCTAAAAAGTCAAATAATTTATTTACTGGTATTTATTCAATAATTAGTATATTATAAAATGTGTTTGCCACCTTGCCCCCTGCCCTCACTTCCAGGTTAAGCCCATCTTTGCCATTTTGGAAACCTATTGGTCTAGATGACAAAAAAAAAATCCAAAAAATTCAAATTTCTTTTTTTGTCAAGATAAGTATGTTTTTTTCCTCTTAAACTACAATAATCACCATCTTTCCTTTAGGGTACGGAGGTGTCAGCATTCCAATATGGCATCCTCATCTCATCACTGACAAAGACAGCTTCTGTTTTCTGTCATCCTCTGTAAATGTTTTGTGAATAAATTTGTACTGTAAATAGTTTTACTTTCCATCTCTCTCTGCCTGATGAGATGATTTAAGTATATAAGACCAGAACAATTAAAAAAAAACTTTCTGCTTCATTTGGTAGCCTTTTGTAGTAAAATTTCTCTAAGAAGTAATGAAAATCATAGCTGATATTTTAAATTGTATCCATTTTCCATAAGTGATACTTTACTTCAACAGGTTGGGATAAAGCTGTTGTGATCAAAAACATTCACTTCTTTTCACTTTAGTATTTTCTATTAAATTGGGGTTTATTTTGACTTTTTTTCTAAATAGTACATGCAATATGATTGCACAATGGAAGCTGATTTATGTAATAACTACTATCTCTTTACCTGTTTCTTGTCAAGACAACTACATTTTAAATTATTATGTCAATAGGTATTTGCTATCTTCAGTGAAGCTGGAGTTTCTTTTTGAATAAAGTATTCATGATGAACAGAAGTAAGTTTTCTGAGTAATTTACATGCCTTTAGCCTCTTTTACTCCTTAATTCAAAATCACATTTTCCAACATAGTTTAAACATTCCTTTTCTATGATTATACTTTGGTAGTCCATGACCCTAATGCAAAAATAAGTTGATTTAGTTTGGAGTATCCTTTTGAATTCATAGTTGTGACAACTGCGCTAGCACCCAGGATATCTTAGAGTCAGCTGGGGTCAGGATAAGCAAAAGTCTTTAGTCTTTATTCTTGATCTTTAGGAGTAGAAGTGAAGGGGATAGAAGTAGGATCTCTACAACTGCCTTCTTCCTCGTCCACCGCCAAAATGACCCTGGCTTGTCTTACTCTACCCCCTAGTCCCTCCTACAATCCTCTATATACACCTATCATTGAGCCAGCACAGGATAGTGGGAAGGGCCATTTTCCAAGCATATGCCCATAGAGTATTGTCCAGTAGGTAGTTAGCCTCAAGTGCTCAGCTGTCCTGACCTCAGTGCATCAACTCAAGAGTTTCAGCCCTCTACAATAGTGATTGTTGACTTCTCCATCATGGCCCCAAGAATCTCACTATCAGCCTTGGTACTCACACCTCATCAGTACTCTCCATCCTTCTGACTGATGGGCACAGTGCAGAGACTGCCAAAACTTCCATTTTAAGCAGGGTCAGCCATTTCTTTCTTTCATACTAGCACCCCTGAATCACAGATACCTTCCCCATTCCACCTCTCTTTTCAGGTTTCGTTTGAGTGTTGTCTTCCCTCAATTAGACTGTAAGCTCCTTAAGGGTAGAGAGTTTTTCTTTTTTCATATTTTTTTATCCCCAGTGCTTAGTGTGCACAGTGCTTGGCACATAGAAGAACATTAATAAATGTTTATTGACTCACACAATTTCTTGATTTATTTTCTACAAATTTGGAAATATTCATTGCATTTATTTCAACAATGGTCTACTAGCTTATTCTCACACTAAACACTGAAAAATGATTTCTTCTTGCCTTTGGACATTCAGTAAGGTAAACTCCCCTGACTGCTTTAGTCACTTGTCTGGAAATCTTTAAGTCACCTTCCATTTAGCCATAATTTCTTTATACCTTCTGCTTTCATGATTGGGAGAAGTCAATAGAATGTAAGCTTTTGGAAAGCAAGAACTCTTCTGTTTTTGTCTAGATTGTGGGGCAGCTAGGTGGGGTTAGTGGATAAAACACTGGAGTTCCAAGGATCTGAGTTAAAATTCAGCCTCAGACGCTTGCTAGCTGTATGACCCTTAGCAAATTGCTTAACATCTATTTACATCAGTTCCTCATTTGTAAAAAGGGGATACTCTGGAAAAGGAGATTGCAAACCACTTCATTATCTATGCCAAGGGAACTCCTCAAAAGGTCACAAATAGTAAGACATGACTGAAATGACTAAACAACAACAAAAAAGAATATCTAGATTCTGGCAAATTGTTTTGCACATAATAGGTATGTAATAATTTAATACTGATTATGATTTAGTTTTTGTAGGAGGGTTATCAATTTAGTTGTTGGAAGAAAATAAAATGACTTTAGGGACAGTCTAAGATCTCTATGATCTTTAGTATTATCTGTACTCTCTTTTTGGCCATTTGACCATCAAGGAAGATGTTAATAGGACTAAGGTACAATTTGTATTTTTTGGCTGTTTCACAGATCAAGTGGCCAAAATCATTCCTAACCTGGCCAATTTTTTTTTTAAAAAAGTTAATTTCTACATTCAAACTATAAAGACTACTGGTTTCCAAACATTTTTGATTGGGCACCACATCAATAATGTAAAAAATGAGCACGTGTCCTCACTATTTATATATTTACTTATTTATAAATTAGATAGAAATATTACTGTATAATTATAATTATGTGCATTATAAAATATAAACCAAGAGTAATTTCAAAAAGATAAAATAACATTTGACTCTCTAAGGTCAACAGAGAGTCATTGAAGTTTACTGGGTAGGGGAATAACATGTCAGATTTGCTATTTAGGAAAGTCAATGCCAACAGTTATGGAAGAAACACAACTTCTTTCTTTCTTTAGAAAGAAGGGAAGATTGAAACAGGGAGAGAATAGAAGAATATCTCAAAATTCTGGGCAAGAAATGATGAAAGTCTGTGGTGACTATGCAAAGAGACAGGGAAGGATGAGAAAAATGTTGTGGAGACAGAAAGAACAAGTTTTGGCAACTGATTGCTCAGGGATGAGAAATAGCACTAAAATTATCAACCTGGGTGATGACAAGGATAATGTTGCCTTCAATAGAAAGAGGGAAGTTTGGAAGAAGGATTGTTGTTTGTCTCTTGTTCTTGAGGACTATGACATTAGGAGGTGATGTCATAACATGCTAGTAAACTGTATTTAAGGTGGGAAAGGCTATGCAAAGTCACCAGTCTACTTTCTCCTCCAGAGCTGTCTAAGTCCAGTGGCAAGATATAGATCAGAAAGAAGAAGCATAGGTTTGAGAAGAAAGGGGCAGATAATGTAATGATATCAGGTTACTCATATGGTGAGACTTTTTAGTCCCACCTAAAATGAATGGGTAAAAAGGGATTCTAAAACTTTAGGTGGTGAGATTTTAACTCTGCCTTCCTTCTGCTACTTCTTAATCTACATGAAGATATTCTTTACTGTAATCACTTGACTCCTAAGAAGGCAGAATAAATAAAAAGCCTTAAGCTAAGCTCTTTCTTTAGCACATTCAGTGGTGGGTGGATAAAGTTCTCTCTCTCTACTGTAGCACAAGATGGGTTTTGTTCGGACTTGGCACGATTGTCCGAAAATCCTAAACCATTTATACAATAATACCATTCAGCAATTTTTAAATTTGAGGTCTAACGTATTTGTCTTTTGAATAATTATGCTCCATTCCCCATCCCCAAAAGAGAATAATCAACTATTGATTTAAATTCTTCTATAAACATAAAGTTAACTCTATGGCATCAGAAGTTTTAGGTTTGTACATTAAATACTTAAGATGAAATAAAGAATAGGGGATGAGATTTAAGAACAGAGAATTATATGTGAGTGCTTTGGCATAGGTAGACTTTAATAAACATCTGTTGAACTTCATTTTATAATTAATCATAGAATTTAACAAGCCAAGAACAAGTGTTACTCTTATGTTTTCACCCCTTTCACCTTCTGGCTTAAAACTATCTAATTTATCTATGACAGGCAAGTAGTATATGTCAGTCCTTAAATAATCTGTGATCTTTAATGTTTTTTTTTTTTCATTTCCTTCTCTCTCTTCCCTTTTTCCTAAACAGCTTTCTTTCCCCCCTTTCCTATTGCCACTTTTCAACCATCAGTAAAAGTTTGTGAGCTGTGATTTCTCCAGCCTTCTGCATTTTCCTGATGACTAATCAGGACTGCTTTTTCTCCTTTTTGTATTCTATCTAACCAAGGAAAAGATTACAGTTGCCATTAATGAAATCCAGCTTGGTTGACTCGATTCTCACTGTCCTGCCCTGTGATTTGTAGGCTACCATGTTGTATTAATTCAGACATAAAAAGGTGGGTATTATGTAACAAAGACAAATTGTGGCTGAATCATTTCAGTGGCACATTGAATGCTGGACCTGGAGTCAGGAAAACCTCAGTTCAAATGTTGCTTCAGACACTTATTAGATGTACAACCCCACAGAACTTAATTAACCTCTATCTGCCTCAGTTTTCTCATTGGTAAAATGGGAATAATCACACTACCTACCTACATTGTTTTGAGGATAAATTGACAACATATTTGCAAAGCACTTTGTAAATCTCAAAGTACTATATCAATATTACTATTATTATAGCAGCAGAACAACTTCTAAATGGTCTAAGTATGTACATATTTACTCTCATACTTTATAAACGGGAAAGGGCTTTCTAAAATTTGAAGGAAGAGTCATAGCCCATATAGAACTGGACAGAATCTCTGGCAGTGTTCTTAAAGTAAAAGACAAATTTTAAATATGCTCTAGCCTACACTAATATCATTGGAGAGATCAATAGTGTTTCACTAGCCTTGCAATTAGGAGTGAGACAGGGATCATAGAAATCAAGATTTCTAGGAGATCATAAGTACTAAGGCCAAAGTTATATGTATTCTTCCTGGAATGGGGGATTTTAAGACTTTTCTGGGTCTAATTAATACACATAGACCCCAAAAAAGAAATATTCAATTGATATCAGGCTACTGTTTATAATTAAATTAACCTGGATAAATCATTATGTCATCTATTTCTACATCTGGTTCATTTTTAGGCATGCTTCAAACAAACAAAATGTAATCTGATCTAAAGTGGCAAGGCCTATACATTTAGTGTAAAGCTTGATTAAATACCTTTACAACAATATCCAGCATCTTCAGGCAAATCTCATTGTAACTTTGTAGAAAAAAATTAATTTCCAATCCTATTTTGTGCTTGATGCCTGCTCAATACCAACAGTTGTTTCTCATTCACTTCATCTATTACCATTCACTAGCGAATCTCACTTCAGAAATCAGTCTCCTTTCTTCATTCATGTGTTTCCCCTTCTCAAATCTGTTTTCCACAGTTTCCAAAATTATATTCCTAAATCATGGTCATTCTTTAGGCTAGGAAGCTTCAGTGGCTCCCACATATCTCTAGAATCAAATATAAAGTCCGTGTTTGGGGCATTTAAGTTCTTAAAACCTAACTCTAGTCAGTTACATAATACACTTCCCCGTGTACTTTATGTTCTAGTTGGACCTGTCTACTTACCATTCTTTATATGTTTTTCCATCTCCTGTCTATAGCTTTGCACACATTGTTCACATGTATGGATGGCTTTGCCTGTCCACCTGTGCCTCATTTATTCCTTTTAACATGTAGCTCAAGCGCCACTTCATTCCAGAGGCCTTTCTTGATTCCCCATGCTGCAAGTCATTTTGTTACGGTTTTATTTTTATATCCCATAGACTTATGAATTCTTAAACATGTTTAATCTTCTTTCAATAGAATATAAGCTCCTTAAGGGCAGAAATCATTTGGCTTTTTGTTTTGGTATGATCAGCACTCAGCTGATATACAGTACAGTATCACTTTCCAACCATTAGTAAAGGTTTATGAGCTGTGATGTACAGTAGGTTCTTAATAAAATCTTGCCTACTGATTGATTTTATGATCTCAGATCATTTTTTTTTTTTTTAGCATCAGCTGGCAGACCTGTGGACTACCACCATCCTCTTGTTAAAGCTCCCTGTCATCTCCCTCATAATGCAACCAGACTGGACTTCCAAAACTACAAAGTATCCTAGGTGAGCAAGTGATTGTTACACACATGATTCAGCTTAAACAACTAGAAACCAAAGCATTTCCTGAATCCAAAAACTAGTGAATTATTTTTCTCTCTTTGGCTTACTATCTTAATTGCTCTATTAATCAAGAAGCAACCCAGTGTAATACAAAGAATACAATACATAGATTTGTATTCTAGTCCTGACTCCTTTATTAACTGTGTGAGCTTCAATATATGTTTCTACATCTGCAACATGAAGCTGAACTACATGATCTCAAAATTCTTTTTGGGCTTTAATCTTCTATGATTTCAGATTTTTTAAGCCTTATTTTCAGTTTCTACATAATGGACTGACCTTTTTCCCAAATGGAAGGAATGAATGATCAAAGAAATAAAAGGAAGAGGCCTAATGCATACCATAGATCTGCCCTTAAGTCAAAGTTCCTAAAAGAAGGTCTATAATTTTTGACCTAAACAAGTTGGCAGTGTTCCTTTACAATGTCACCCTTCTGATGAATTTATAGCAGGAAGTTTAAAGCAAAGATAAAAGAGGGAAAGAATTCTGAATAATAAATGAACAATTCTCTAATTCAATCTGACTTGGGGCAACAGGGTTTTCATGCTTTCCAACAAAAGTCGACCTGGAGCAAAAAAGGTCAGAAAACCCTGGCAGTGAACCCAATTTTGCCAATGACACATGCTGATAGAATCTGGAAATAAGTAGTTTTGGAGACAGGGCCAAGAGAAAAGTATGCCCTTGGGGGCACTGCAAGGTTCAAACATTTAAAACTAGATTGCAAGTTGGGAAACCAACCTTCCATTGGAAATAATAGTTGCGTATTTGAGAGGTTCTATCTAGTAACAAATCACCAACATTTCCACAGGAGGGAGAGCCACATATGAAGAGGAATTTATTTAAAGGCATAGAAAACACATTTTCCTCTTTAGGGGAAAAAAGAGGCTTTAATCTAATCTAAGATATTGCTACAAACACTCCTGGCTAAGTCTCAATTTTTAAAACATATCAGATGTTAAATTCTGGTTTTGTTCACTATTTGAAGAATTCCTGCTGTTAATGAAGAGATAGATTTAAAACAAAGGAACACAGAGTATCCAGTTTCTAAATACCACATCTTAATCACAGTTTAGCATTATGTAAGGGATCACAAATGTCTTGTTAATTCGAGTCTGTGTTATTTCTTTCTTCACTCAAAACCAAAATAAGAAAAAATTTCCCCAATAAAGGTCAATAGAAGAAAATGCAACAAGTTAGGTATGAGAAACTAAAGAAAATAGTTATATCTAGTTCCGATTTACACTTTTTACTAAAGAATAAAATTCTACAAATACTTTATTTAATTCTTTCCATAAATTTTTTCTCTTTAAAATTCTCACAGAAAATTAATCTACTAACAACCAAAAAACAATTGCTTAATCCCTATGTTGTTGCAACCATTGTGATTCATTTGGCTTTAATAAGTTTTATCCCCTGAAAAAAATGCCATTCTGGTTATGGAATACATTCTCTCTCTCTTTTTTCATCTTTCTGTCCCTCCTTTCTCTCTCCCTTTCATTTTTCTTTCTTTTCTCCTTTTTTTTCCCCTCTCTCTCTTTTGTCTCCTTACCTCGTTTTCCCCCTGGTCTTTACTCCTAGTTGGCAAGCTTAAAATTTCCATTATATACATTTCTTAAAAATTCTCACTATTATCATTCAGCCCTTATAATAGGCAAATATTGGTAGAATGAGGGATGGTGAGATTCAGGCAAGGGGATTTGAATTTACAATCTAAACTACATGCCAGTTGCCAAAAGTCATAGGCTAACACAAAAAGACCTTTTATTTGAAAGCTGAACCAAAGAATGAAAGCATTTTATAACTAGAAACAACTTTGATGATTATCTTGTAAACTGAAAAAGTTGGATTAATGAAGAAACAGGCCAAGATCATAGAGCTCACTGAAGGTAAAACTAAGATTAGCTACCTAATACTCCTAATTTCCATTCAGCAAAACACAGTAATAAGAAGTATTCTTTGAATGTATCATAATCTGCTTTTGTGTAGACATATGTAGGCAGATCCCCACTCTCTGAATACCCTACTTATCAAACTGATGAGAAACCACACGGTTCATTCACTCACAAGATAACAAGAAAAATTCTCTATGTATGAGAAACACAAGTTCCAGAAGGGTAAAAAAACAAACAAAAACTTGGTTTGAGCATGAACCTTCACTGCTCCTCTCTCCCTTGTCCTCCCCTATTTTAAGCAACATCCTTTTCATCAATCCTCCTCCCCTTTCCAACTCAAGTACTGAATACCAGCAAAAGAGAAGTTCATTAACTAATTCATCCAAGAAATGTTTATGTTTGAATGGCTACTGAGTGTCTAGCACAGTGGGGGAACACAAAGAATTCTGCTTTCATGGATTAGTGGAGAGACACGACATTCATAATTAGAAAAAGTCAAAGTAATAGTAACAAAGTAAAATAGGTAATAGTGCAAGAATGTTTCCAAATCTAAATGAATAACAATATCTAATATTTGCAGAACATTTACTACATGCACTACTACATTGTACTAAGTGCAATTTGATCCTTTCATTTATCTCATTTGATCTTCTCAATAACCCATGGTGGTTTATGGTTTATGCTATTATTACCTCCTTTGAGAATGCCCTTTGTCTTAATAAACAGACATAGTAAGATATCTTATATCAATTTTATGTGTCCTTATTAGGTCAATAAATGCTTAAAACAAAATACTGCAGATATTGGGCATCTAACACAATGAATACAAAGAAAAGGAAAAAGGAATTACCTTGGCATTCCACATTTGGATCTCCCCAGAACAGCTCTTGGCACTCATTACAAGTTCGACCTCCAAAGCCAGGCATGCATTGACACTGCCCAGTGAACTGTTATCAAACATACACACATAAAAAAAAAACCCACAAAATTTATTTAGATTTTACTATAAAAGGATGCTTTATATTTTGAGTTTTGTGACTAGGTTGGTGAGGAGAAAAGGGGAATTAACCTATCCACAAATAAATAAATACAAATAATTGTGTTAAATGGATCCATTAGATCTGTTATCTAACTTCTATTTGTTCTTCACTTTTTGTTCTTCAGTTGTTTCAGTCAGGGCTGACTTTTTGTGATCCCATTTGGGGTTTTCTTAGAAACAATACCAGATGGTTTGACATTTCCTTCTCCAGATTGTTTTATAAAGAGGAAATGGAAGCAAAGGGGATTAAAAATGACTTGCCCAGGGTGACCTGGCTAGTTAAGTATCTGAGGCCAGATTTGAACTCATGAAGATGAGTCTTCCCGTCTCTAAGTCCAGCAGTCCATCTGTTGCACCACCTAGCTGCCCTGTCTTTCACTAATGCCAGGTGAGCCTTTTATTCCTGTTGCCCTGTCTCACTCCCAAAGAAGATACTCCAAATGCTCTCTCAAACCTTCTCTTCAAGTTTTTCCCTATTGCAACCCTCTCATGTTAGTACTTTTCCTCTGACTTTTCTATGAAAATTGAAGCTCTTCAATGTAAGTTCCTTTACGTCCATTTGTCCTCATCTCAAAAACCCTGGAGAGCTCTCCTTCCTCCATTCTTCCCTTCAATCCAGATAAGATAACCCTTCTTGCCAAGACAATCCCTTTCTTCCACCTTTTCTCTTTAAAAGAGAATTCATAAATCTATCATTCCTTCTTTCTTCTTAATCTTCAATTTCTCTTTATTTCCTGGCCTCTCCCCTGCTGCCTTTAGATTTGCCCAATCTATCCCTTCAAGAGTATCTGATCTACATTTAACTCCCTTGTCTTTCTCAACCAAAATCCTAGGGAAAACTAGGGAAGCCAGCTAACAATGGTTTTCTCCATCCTGTTTATTTAATATATTGCAGAGTCTTCTGACTTCACTAAACTCTCTTAAATGCTCAATCTCTTAATTTACTCTTAATCCTCCTCCTTCTTGACTTTTCCCCTTTATTTGACACTGCTGACCACCCTCCCTTTTTAGCTATTTTCTCTTCTCTGTTTTTTTTTTTCCTTGCCAACTTTCTCCTGGCTTTTCCCCTACCTATCTCACTCTTGTTTGCTGTTTCCACCATGTTATATTCACTAACTATAAGTGTACCCCAAGGCTCAATCCTCAATCAACTCCCTTATGCAGATGACGCACAAATGTATAACTGATGCTTAATGAATCTTATTAATTAATAGATGAAAAAATAGTGCCATCCCAGTCTGTTTCCAGAGCTTCAGTCCCATATACCTATTACTGGACATCTCAAACTAGAAATCCCAAAGACATCTTATACCTACTGTAGCCAAAAGAAAAAACCATTATCCTTCCCCAAACCTCCTCAATTAGCAAACATCCTTTTTTCTCTCATTTTTCCAGTCTCCTAGGTCTGTAATCTTGGTTTTAACTTTGACTCTTCACTCTCCCTTACCTCATATCTGACCAGTTACCAAATCCTTGCCATTTTTCCTTCCACATCTCTTCCATTCAACTTCTTTCTACTTACACAGCCATTGCCTCATAGAGGTCTTTATCATCATTTGTCTAGACTATTGCATTGATACTCTAATTGGTTTTTCTCACTTGAATATCTTTCCACTTTAATCTGTATTCCAGAGAATCAAAGAATTTGAGAATCTGAAAATAAATCAGTAGTTACCTAGTCCAACCTTGCCACACAAACATCCCATTATAACCTCCCTAATAAGTGATCTTCTAGTCTCTGAAAAACTCCACAAAAGAGGAACCCATCATCTTTTTTAGGTGGCCCATATTTTTGCTTGTGTTATGTTTTCTAGATTTGCCTCTTAGAACTTCTACTCATTGCTTCACACAGTTGACAAAATAATTTTCTTTACAGAGATACGAGTTCAAATCCAGCCTCAGATGTTTATTAATTGTGTGATCCTATACAAGTCGGTTTCCTCGTGAGCTGGACGACGGCAAATCACTCCAGTATTTTTGCCAAGAAAATCCCAAACGAGATCATAAAGACTCAGATATGACTGAACCACACATCACTTCTTTCTCCCCATTCTAGTGGCTCCTTACTGATTCCAGGACATCACATAAATGCCTCTGTCCACAATCTATCTTTTAAGCCCCGTATATATTACTCTTGTTTCTTCACTTTACAGGTGCCCTTTTCTCTGTCCTCAAATGCAGCGTTCCATTTTCCATCTCCAGACTGACTCAAGTGCTCGATCAAATGTATTCTCTCACTCCTATCTCACAAAATCCCTCATTTCCTTCAAGATGCAACTCAAGTAACCCTTTCTTCTACATGAAGCACTTTTGGACCTAATTTGTATTTTTTATTTATACTTTTCATTCTATTTACCCTACATATTTTATATACATTTATGCTATTTATATCATTTTATACTTATTATATTTTAACATATTTATATATGTACATATTATCTCCCAAATAGAATCCCTAAGTAGGGATTATTTCTTTTCTTTTCTTTTTTTTTTAACCTTTGTTATCCTCAATGCTTAACACAGTATTAGATATATTTTAGTCATTCAATTGTTTGGCGGTTTCTTGGCAAAGGTACTGGAATGGTCTGCCATTGCTTTTTCCATTAGATACATAATAGTTGCTTAATAAACACATTAATTTATTGATGAAATACAGAAACATGGATGCTTATCTTCTCCTGAGAAAGGCAAAGCTTATATTAGCTAGGAAAAAAGGTTATTTTTCTCTAAGTGTTAAGGAATCCAAATGGGATCTCAATGGACAAGGCAGTCTTTCCCTAGTAGGCTGCACTTTTGTTTACATCTATTTTCTGCCATGCTTTTATCTGCATAAATCAGAGCTGGAACTGAAGGTCACCTTTGACTGTATTTGAGTTGAAGAGTTTATTTTCAGTGTGTCTCTAGGAAACATGACACTATTTGGCATGACAGTAGACACAGATGTTTGGTCCCCTTTACAGCTGTGCTAGAAATTTGATTCACCTGACCAGAATCAAAAAGCAATTCACTTCTATTCAATATGAGGAGCAGCTTCCATTATAGCTCTTCAATACACACCAGTCACCATGGTATTATGATTTAGAACCAAGGGATGGCTCAAATAGGCACTTCCATGAGCCACAATAATCAACAACTTCTGCCCCCTTACCTCATTGCAGGATGGGCCAAAAGAATGGGCAGCATCACAGCTGCAGGGTTCACATCCCATACCACTGGCCAGATTCCAGGTGTTGGGTGCACAGTGATCACAGTTCTGCCCAATCACATTTGGAAGGCACAGGCATTGACCAGTTATCTTGTCACATTGACAGTCAGAGCCATCACAGTGCTCCTGGACCGTACCCAGATAATTACAAACACATTCTGCAAGATAAGAATAACAACAGAAAGGCAATGGGAAATAGTACTAAGCTTCAGTAGTCTGATTCCTGTCCTGTACCCCCTAAATTCTTTTAACAAAACCTTTAAGAGATAGGAAAGAAGTGAAGGGACTAAATAAAAAAATACCAAGAAAAAAGACAATGACTAGAGTATTAGAAAGATTGTACCTAACATTATAGTCTCTCTGACATTCTCATGTCAACAGGGTAAAGACACTGTAAGAGATGTTAGGGTTCCTTATGTACGATATAGATGAGATGGTCACTGAGGTTCTATGACAATATGACATTCAGGCTCACTATTACTTCTAAATTTATTATTCTACTGTCCTGTGAAGTCTTTCCTAACTACCACACAGCTGTCAAAATGATATTTCTAAAGCAGAGGTGTAAGTATATCACTTTTCTCCTCAAGAAGCTCTAGTAGCATTCTAAACCCTTTAGGATAAAACTGAGACTTGAGAAGGACCTTAGCTTAAAAAGGTCAAGGTTCCCCAATCACTCTGATCTATATCTTATCACTGAACCCAGATGCCTCTGGAAGAGAAAGTGAGACTGGTGAAGGCACACAGAAAACAATTAATAGATGCTTTTTCATTCACTAATTGACTGTGACATGATTTTTACATAAACAAAGTTTGCAGTTTTGATAAACTGGTTTTGTACCATCACCAGCAAGTCAAAAAATATTAATTATGTGCCAGACATTATGGTAAAGGAGACAAAGAACAGGGGATGCAAATCAAAAAACAAGCAAATGGCTGTTAAAATGTAATAATTGTGAATGCTTGCTGTAGATAGCAAAGGGAAGAATATAAATTATGTTTCTTGAAGTGGATAAAAACTTCTCAAGTTAAGTGTGCTTTGTTCCATATCTTCAAGGAATCCAGTCCTGTTCCTTAACATACCAGAGATGTTTGTCTAAAAGCTAGAGCCTCGGGGGCTTGAGTTTAATAGCAACAGGAAGTGACCATGGATAATCTCTTGATAAGAAGAAAACAATGAATTACAAGAGATGGAACAGGCACAAAGCCTGATGCTCTTTCATGGATGTCAGTCTGATTCTGCCCCTTCAATTGAAAGATTCCAAATCGTGAGTAGTCAGAAACCTTAAAAGTTTTTCTATTTGGTTGTTTAATTTGTCCAACTCCTAATCAATCCAGTGTCTGACACATAAATAGACCCTTAATATACAGTTGCAGACTGACAATCAACAATGATTCTGTTCTCCAATTTCCTTCAAGAACTTGGCAAGTTATTTCTTCCTGTCCATCCTGTGCAAACTTCCTATAAGTCTGATACTTCCTCGTACATAGAAGCACTTAATGCTTTTTTACTCACTGATTCAGAGTGATGTACATTTTGCATAAAGCAAATAAGAATATCCATCCAATAGAATGGATGACTTCCAAGTCTTTTACTCATATCATCAACTAGAACTCTCAAGTTATTTATCAATTATCTCTCACTTTTTTCTCATGATCACTCATAAATTTATAATCCAAAAGCCTCTATCATAGCTATTATCTCAGAGGTATCACTCAAAATGAAAACAATAAAGGAGTAGTGTATCATCTTATTAAATAGCTACATAACTAATATCTTCTTTCAAGCTGTCTAGCTCAGCCAATGGGCTGACTGATTCCAGAGTCTTTGAGGTAGAGCAGAAGATTAGGGTGAAAAAGGTAGCAAAATATGAACCGCACAATTCTCCACATTTAAAAGAAATATTACTAGGGGTATTAATTCACATGTGCAAACACATATTCCTTAAATAAATCAGTACTATACAGCTCCAATCTCTGAGGTCAGATCGATAACTGTTTTAATAAAAGCAGAGATTAAGATAGTATTCTGGTTTCTTACTTCTACAATCCTGCCGAAGCGCGTCTCCATAATATCCAAATTTGCAAAGCTGGCAGTTTTCACCCTCAGTGTGATATAGACACTTGAGGCACCTTCCAGTTCCTTTGTCACAGGATTCTGGGTCGGTTGTGTCGATATTGTTATGGCACTGGCACGGCTGGCACACTCCACCAACATCTCCGGGGTTCCCAAAGTAGCCCGAGGCACACTCATCACACCTGGCTCCTGTTGACAAAAATAATCAAGAGCATTTCAGCAGATTCCCTAAAATGTTCAAGGGTCAGGATTGTGTAATGATAAAATGTTGACAAAGACTGAGAAGCATACTTCCACCCTCAAGGAGCTTATATTTTGTCACTGTGAATGTTCCCTTCCACTGAGGCAGGGGGCAGTGTAAGAGCACGCTAAGTATATTTAGTGATAAGAGCACTGGATTTGAAGTCAGAGGGACTGAGTTCAAATCCTCGCTCCTTCAATTCAATTCATATTCAATTAATATTTTTAATTTTAACTAATTTTAAATTTTTATTTAATTTTTAAATATTTTATTTAAACTTAATTTTAATCTGATATGTTTAATTTTAGTGGATAGACTGTACTTTTATGGGAAAAGATGTCTAAATCTAATCATATTCTTATTGTAAAAGAAAAAAACATGGCTGAACCTTACCATTCTACTAGTATTATCTACATTGAACTGTTGTGTTTATTTTAACAGAAATGCAAAAGAGGATAGGTAAAGCTTAGAAGATGTAGGATCACATGTTACAATATTTTAATCCAAGAACCTTCCAAATAACTGGGAAACATTTCTATTTAAAAGCTTCAGTATTGTTAACAAGGAAAAGTGACATTGATGCTGAGTGTTTCCCTACAGGTATCTCAAAGCTACTAGTGTAAATATTTGCCAAGAGCTACACAAGCACAAAAGTCCTGAGTGAAAATAGCTGCAAGGATTAAAAATGGGGAAAAAAGGGGAGTGGAGAATTGATTTTCACAGTGAGTGAGCTAAATATAGGTCTTATTTTAAGTAAGACAAATGAATTCAGTAAGCACCAAAGGATCATAGGTAGAAAGGACCTGTGATACCATATATTCCAATCTCCTTATTTTGGACATGAAGTCAAGATCCAGGGATGAGAAGATGAGAATTGATTTGCCCAAAATCACGGAGGCACTTAGTGTTCTGAGTGAGATTTGATCCTAAGTCCTCTGACTCCAGAAGTTATACTCTTTCCATTAAGATATATAAAACAAAGGTCCAAAAACAATGAGAAAATGGAATATATGTGACACATTGAGGCTGAATATGAGCATGGATAGTCCCAGTCTCTTGCTTTTCCTCTTTTTGCTTTCTATTGTGTATCTGTGACCATTTCATTACTTGTTATCATTATTAGAGACTGGCTAGAGGTAAGAAAAGGAAATGAAACTAAAATCCATTCCTCTTGTTATTTAGTAACCACAGCAAAATATTTGATGGATTTGGGGACTATCCATAATCTCCATGTCACTCCTGTTTCCTGTTATTCATTATTACTATGCATAATCAATGTGTAAAAATGGTAGAAGAATATGGTTACAACTTCCTATGACCTTAATTTTTATTTACTAACTATGAAAATGAAACTATCTGACTTTTGGACAGGTGTGGTAGGCATATTTCACAGAAAATTTACCATTTTGTTTACTCTTTGCCTTTTCTGGACTACAAAGAAATACATGCCTGCCATTTACCTAGGTATCCAGGATTGCAAACACACACAAGCTGCAAAGTAATAGGATCTTGATAACAGGTATTAGCAAACTGTCGTCCACTTTCTGGACCATCTGGGCATGGGCAGGGCCGACAGTGATCTCCTGAACCAATGATAGGGTCTCCATAATAGCCAGGCAAGCACCTAAAACAAGCATGAACCAGTTAGAAAAATCCACATAGAGTTACA
Source organism: Antechinus flavipes (assembly GCF_016432865.1). NCBI lineage: Eukaryota > Metazoa > Chordata > Mammalia > Dasyuromorphia > Dasyuridae > Antechinus > Antechinus flavipes. The sequence goes on along the minus strand of NC_067402.1, from coordinate 141,320,220 downwards.
GAAACTGAGAGGAAGAAATGGCCTCTAATGCAATATTCTCATAGTTAATACAACTAGGTAAGCACTAGTTTTGGCAAATTTACTCTGTAATTTCTTCTTTTGAAAGAGAAGCATATTGGACCTAAATGGCCCCCCAAAAAATTGATGATGGGAGGCTGGTTCAAAGAATGAAAACATTCTATAAAATTAAGTGTTGTTCCAAAAGATCATGAATTGTACTATTGTAAAGGTTATTTTCCTTGGCACTTAGGGTTATACAGTAGGAAAATCTGCCCAGATGCTGTAATTTTATAGTTATTCTTCAAAACTATTTTAAAGAGGGCTTCCTAAGATTTCCTAAGTGAAATCTATTCAAATAGAGCCTGGCAAAAACAGAAATTAGATTTTCCTGCATTCCCTACAGGGAAATCTGAGATCAGACCTTCCCTGTCAAGTTCATAGCATTTGAACTCTGATTAACGTTGAGGATGAGGGGAAAAAAATAATGAGAAATTGGCTCAAACTCGATCTCAGAATTCCAAACATTTATTAAAATTATATTTTATCCAGGCCTAGACTATGATCTTCACTCTTCTCACACCCACTCCCAATCTCCCCCAGGCAAAATAAAACCCTTCATTATTTGAACATAAAATGGCAAGCATGAATAGCAATATCACAAATATTCACACAGGATATCCTTTCAAATGTGTATTCACAATGTGATTGGCTCTGAACTAGAATTGGAAAAGTCATTGCTGTTTTTCCTTTCAGTGTATCCTTCGACTCTCCTTTCCCATCTGCACCCTCTTGCTCTGCTCTTCACCATTTCTCAATAAAATAGGAACAATGAAAGAAACACATGTAGGAAATTTTCAAAAACAGCAGTCTTCCTCATCCGGTCTCTATGGACATGGAGAAATAATTAGCTATAGGCATACATGTGCCTTTGTACACATTGTTGAGGGAATAATAGTGGTGATAATGGTGATAATAATAAATAGTATTTACATAGCACTTTTAGGCTTGCCAAACACTTTACAAGCATTTTATCCTCACAACCTCACAACACCTACTTGGGAGGTAGGTGATATCATCACCAATTTTCATATGAGGAAACTGAGGCAAAAATGTGACTTGCTCAGGATCACACAGCTAGTGCCTGAGATTTGATGTGAACCCAAGTTTTCCTGACTTCAAGTGCTCTTTCTGCTGTGCCAACAGAAGAGAGACAATACACTTCAGTGAACAAAGAGATGACCTCAGAATTAGGAAGATGTGGTTTCAAGTCTGGACTCTGACACATACTGACTACATGACTCTGAATGAATCATTTAACCTTTTACTAACCCAGGTAATTGGTTCTTTTTCTCCCAGAAATTCTTTATACTAATAAATCACAGATACAGAGTTCCCCTAATTCCTATTTCCTCAAAAAGTATTTTAACCTGAATAATTTAATTTGATTCTCACAACAAACCTATAATATATGTGTGTCTGTACATATCTATACACACACACACACACACGTAATGTGAAGGATTATTGTTCCCATTTTAGAGATGAATAAATTGAGATTGAGTTAAGTGGCTTGTTCAAGATCAAATAGTCAGTAAATGGCAGAACTAGAATTTAGGTCTCTTAAGCACAAAATCAGGACTAGATCCAAGGAAGCACCTACCACCATGTGATAATGAACCATAAGACAAAAAAACAAAACACCTTTACAATCAAAGAATCCTCAAGTATGATAATTCAGAATCAAAGTCAAATGTCAACTCTGACATTATAATTTTAAGAAAGATACAATGAGATCCATTTCCTTGTATTACTTGCTTTTAAAATTTGATATGACAGCACTGACTGCTATTCAGGAACTCTCAGGGAAGAAAATCTTAGAATGTTATGTTAGCAAATTAGATTTACAGAGATGCTTGGGAAACTGAGAGCTTAAATTCACAAATAGGTCAGTGATGGCTCTTGAAACCAGGACCTTCTGATTCTGAAGCCAACTTTCTAGTACACAACACCATATTCATTTACATGAATCTTAAGTTCCCTATAAAATAGTTTCTGAATACTATGGTCTTTAATATAGTATAAATATTATAATTTATATTTTATGATTATAATAATATAATGATAAATTATAATTTAGTATAATAAAATGCTATATATTATATAATCATATTAATATTTAATATATTATTATATTTAAACTATAGTCTTTATACTATAATCTTTAAACTATAAATAATTAAAAATATATCTATCTATATCTGTATAATCTTTAAATTATAATCCCTACTAGGGAAGTAGTCCTGTCAAATAGCTGTGATGTTCTATATAAAGCAGAGACCAAAAGGCACATTAGGCTTTCCTCCTCATACTTCACAGTGGTAATGAGTTATATGGAATCATGTATCTTCTTTTTATCTTCTTTTACCTAGTTTGCCAATCACCAAGGAGAGGCAGTGCTCATCCTTAGGTCTTGATTGCATTTACTCAGGAAGAACTAAGTTTAAATCCTGCTTCAGTCACTAGCTAATATGACTATGCACAAGTCATTTAACTTCTGGCTGCCTCAGTTTCCTCATCTGTAAAATGGGGATATAATAATAGCACCTATCTCTTAGGGCTGTTGCAAAGATAAAATGAGATGTTTATAAATAATTTTGCAATCTTTAATGCACCATATAACTGCTAGCTATATCTATCACCATTATTATTTCTTCCTGGGCCCAAAAATTTTGGATTATTTTTTTCAAGGGTTTTTAGTTCTCTAACAATGAAGAATAGAAATCAATAAAACAAAGAAAATAGAAAATGAATTCTGCAATCTGTAGGGAGACACTATTTGCAGAAAGTTGAATTTAATTAGTAAGTCAGTAATGATTTACCACTTCTGAGGTTAGTTCAACAGGCAGCTCTACATACCTTTCACAGTTATGACCTGAAGTGTAGTCCTGACAGCCAAAACATTCTCCTGAAATGGGATCACAATCATCTGCATGCCCGTTACACTGACAAGGCTGGCAGTTTGGAAAGCCCCAATAACCTGGAAGGCATCGGTCACATTGCCGGGCATAGATCCCTTGGAAACAGTGACACTGGCCAGTAACTGGGTCACAGAAGGCATTGATGGAACCTTGCATGTGGCAGTCACAAGCTGAGAAAATAAAGAGGTTAAAAAAAATTCAGAAAGAATTAAGTAGATAATGTCAATCCCCAAGGTCATATTTCCCTATAAAAGACCTACTCATATTGTAAAGCCCCGCTAAATTTCTTTAAGAAGTTAGCTCACTAGTCAATGGCGTAATCCCCACTAATTCCCTAAATCCTTTTTAGGGTTAACCTGCTTTATGGAGTCAAGGGTTCCTTAGAAACCTGTCATGCCTATTTGTATCTACTGCCTTTATAGTATCTTCCTCCTTAATGGCATCTATCTCCTAGTTAATTATGAGTTCTGCTAGGGAACTTGTCTTTTCCCCTTGTTAATTGCTAAAACCCTTTTCCTTGCTAAAAACTTATGGATTTAGCTTGCTTTAAGCAGTGTAATAAAATCTTTGCCCCTTGGGAAAAAAGAATTTAGACAGAAAAGTTACTAGGATACATTAAAGGAATGAAAGAGAATAAGGATTTATTAAGCACCTATCATGTATCAGGTATTATCCTAAATGCTTTTATGAATATTATCTCATTTGATCCTCACAATTACCCTCTGAGATAGGTGCTATTATTATTATTCCCATTTTATAATTGAAGAAACTGAGACAAAAAGCAGTGTCACTTAGCTTCCCCAACATCATCAAGGACATTTTTACTGAGGAAAATCAAAAACTTGGGGGGAGTTGGAAAGGGCTGAATAGGAAAGCAATTTTCAAATATTTTAAAGGTCATCCTATAGCAGTCATTAGGCTGCTTCTGCTAAATGTGAACATAAAACTAAGCCCCATGACTAGGAATTATAGTCAGGGGGATTTGTGCTTTTACATAAGGAAAAAAGTTTTTTTTACAATTAGAGCTGTCCAAAATTGGAATAAGCTTTCTAGTCAATTAGAAAGTTTCTTGGCCCTGGATGACCACTTCTGAGAATCTTGTAGAGAAGATTCATGATTTGGACAGAGATTAGACTCCATGAGCCTTTCCAATTATTTTATAGTTCTACCAAAAACTAGGGTATGTAACTGAATCTGGCTTTGAATGGATTTGGAAACAAATGATGTATTTGGGGAGTGAAAAATCAGCCTTTTGGAAATACACTGATAACAATATCTGGCATTACTCAGTCTTACGGAATTAAAAAAACAGTTTAAATCTTTCCCGAATAACCTACGTTTGCATCCATTGGGGCCAAATCCAAAAGTGCCCGGAGCACATCTGTTGCACGTTCTTCCAACAACATTAGGGCGGCACTGGCACTGACCTCCATTAGGGTCACAGACAGAACTTAAGGATCCCTGAGGATCACATTCACAAGCTGAAAAGCAGACGGAGGGAACAATCTATAAAACAAATGAATTGCACTAAAAGAAATCAGCACACTGTATTGCAAATTCCTTCTGCTACTCCATTACCCTTCATTTGCCTCAATTTTCATTTGCCTTTTTGGTATCATTAGCATGTTGCATTTCATGACATCACCTCTAAGAGGATGGAGAAATAGGGCTATTCAGAGTGATACAAGGCATTCTGGGATAATCCCTATGAGGGCAGCATTTTCAGGTGCCTGGTTTCTTCTTCCTTAGTCTGCATAAAACTCATACATCATTGGTTAGCACATAGATCCTTGGAACAAAGGCCTTAAGATGCACTACATTTAACTCTTATTCTGTATTTTTAAAAAATGGATTCCATTTCGTTCTTCTGAACATATCTAAATTTTTAGCATTTTTTCCTTTCCTTTTTTTTCCTCAGTAGTAGAGTTAAATCTTTGAAAATTCACCATTAAAACTCAATTCTGAAAAGTCTTTCAATGGTACTAAACTATTGAAAGACATGAAAAATAAAAAGAAAGAAAAAAATATAAAAAACTGCCCTGATGTCCCAAGAATCCACCACCTTTACATTTGATATGTGACTAAGTGATAGATACAGCATTAAGCCTGTCAAGCTGAGAGCTATAGTTTTCCTGGTAGAAACCTCACTATGCTGAATATACTATTCAATAGCAGCACAGTCAGCAGCTACTTCCTTTCAGCTATTAGTAAAACGTTTGCTAGCTCAGCAAATGAAACAACTTGCACCTACCCAGTCCTGTCTGGTGTAGCAGGGCAGAAATGCTAAAGATAATGTTCCTACACACATCTGTCATGGGGGTTTTCACCACACTTCTGCTATTCTCCAAACACCGATATCTTTGAAAGGTCTCCCAAGCACTGTTAGTGATCACACCATCTCCTGAGCCTCCAACAGTGAATATATCCAAGGATTTACAGTATGGCATGAGAACCAGCTGTAGGGGGAAAGAAACAATGCTTGAAGGATCTTCTTATCTCATTATACTCTATGAATGATTGATACAAGGCATTCTGAGAAAATCCCTATAAGGATAGCAGTCTTAGGTCCCTGGTTTCTTCTTACTTATTCTGCATAAAACTCATACATCAGTGATTAGTGCATAGTAAGCACTTCACTTCTTTCCATAAGATAGAAAGATTTTTAGAATGAATATGAATCTCTGAAGCAAGCAAAAGGAAAAATAAAGTAACAATAATTACACAGAATAATACACAGAATTTAAATCTACTGTAACTGAAGTAAACAACATAGGTTTAGCTTTCTTTCCATTTGCTAGAAATATATATTTCACTTACTTAGGGCAGCTAGGTAGTGTAGATTTCACTTACAGAATCAATGAGGGTATATGGGCTCTCTACTCCAGCATCAGAGGAGGTGTACTGAGGTAACTCCAACCGCACTGTGTAGTTCACACCTTTCTCAAAGCACACAGGACGTGGAAGGACCACATATCTGTCGAAGAATAAAACAAATATTATCTTTAAGAATTTTAAACAATGGTCAACTGTGTGTTTCCCAAACCATTAGTGAAAATAATAACCAAAGAGATTCTACTACAAGGGAATTAGAAGGAGATAATGAAGCAGCATATTACTATTCTGAAAAAAATGGCATCAGTGTCACACTGACCTGGATCCTGGCGACAATGATACAACCTGGTTGTCATCATCAGGAACAGTGTTACCACATCGGCTACTTGTGGGAATTCTTCCAGGACGCTGTACAGTGATGACAGCTTTTTCCCAGTGATCTGGCAACTAGAATAATTTTTAATGCTCTTATTAGCTCAATGCAATTTATAGGATGTTCTGAACAAAGCATTTGCCAAATCAAGAAACGTAAACATTTTTAGACACCTACAAGGGAAGTCAGTAAACTTCTCATTCCAATGTAACATTATCATTCTATGAACAAAAGGAAAATTCAGTTCTAATAGTATCTCCATCTTGACTTACAGTCTTTAATTTTTTTTTTACCTGTGGTTCATAGCGAATAAGAATGTCATATTCCATGGAATACGGAATGTTGTCGATGAAAAATTCCAAATAGGCTCCCTCGGGTACTCTGACAAAGCCAGCTCCAGTCCAGGAGGGTATGCGATCTTGAATATACTGCCTCTCCACTATGCTGACTCCCTGAAAAATTGTGGGGGGGAAAAAACAAAGAATTACTTTCTATTGTAAACTGTTTCAGTAAAAACATTCAAGGAGAGCAGAGAAATGTAAAGTCACTAAAACTAAAGTATACCTATCCCTTCACAGTCAGATAATGTCTTTTATTCCTGTTGGCTGGGAAAAAACCATTTGCATAAACAGGCTGGTTCACAAAGTATTAGTGCAGTTTAAATTTTAATAAGTTTTGATAAGCTTAAAAACAGCCTGTGTAATGAAAAAAAATTGTCTTTAAATCTGTAGTTACAATGGTTTTAGGGGTGGTTGGGAACATCTCCCATAGCATAAATTGAATAATATAAGTAAAGGGGAGGCAGAAGGAAAATCCAGCTGCCAGGAGGACTTAGGAGGACAATGTACCTCCTCTACTAACTATTTGGGGAAATATAAACTAGTGTAAGTGACTTAAATTGTGTGCTCTAGCTGGTGATATCAAATTCAAGTTAAAATGGAATCTATTAGATTGTATACAAGGTTCCTTCTGGGCTACATATTAACTTAGAATACTATCCATTTTTTCTCTCTCTCCATTGCTTCCTTCCTTCTATATCAATATTTTTAAAATCAGCTAGGAACTACATTTTAATCTGATTCAGGTGCCATAGCTGGATGTATAGCCTTATATGACACCTCTGCTTTAGACCACTCTTTTAAGTCTTTGTACGTTTCAGAGAAGGGAGCTTCTCTATTATAGCAGAGGAAGTAGCATTACCTGAGAGTCTGCTATTGAAATGTAATCAGTGTCCACTCCTACCTCTACCCTATAAAATGCTCCATGAGTCTGGATATTTGTCTGATTTTCAATTGGATTAGATTATATCTTGCTTTATAACTGGCATCTTTGATTTTCCAAGGACAGTGTGGCACATATCCATTCAATTCAGTAACAATTTTAGTTTTGAAGCTCAGTACCAGAAGTTTGGTCAGTGGTCAACATGAGCTTTCTCATAATACTTATGGGAAATGCATGGACATGAATGTGATTACTTGTTTGCATGATTATATACATGCCTATTTTACTGTCAACTCTTCTGTCTCAGAACCTGGGGTGCTATGTTTGTTAGCAATTGCTTTGCAACACAAGTACAGGGTAGTGGATAGAGGCAGCCTCAAATCTAAAAAACCTTGGGTTCAAGTCTCACCTCTGACGCTTATAATTGTTCCAGGAGGATATGGGAGGTCAATGTGCCTCCTGATATTAAGAGCAAGTCTTTTAATGTCTCAGTGTACTAGGCAACTAAGAGGACTAGCTGTGGAGAAGGTGCTAACCTGCGTTGGTACAGGGAATTTCCTACACCAAAATAAGCACAGATCTATTTTTATGGGTTATATTAGATGGTTGCTAGGGCCCCTCTGAGACTTCCCAGACTTCTCCAAATGCTAAGTGCTTTCCCACTTACAGGACCAAAGTGAGCTTCTTCTGCCTCATAAATGTAATGATCCAGAGTTGTGAAGTAATAACCAGATTCCACTTCATTGCACTGCCGACCGATCATATGGGGCCTGCACAAGCACTGGCCTGATTCTGCTGAGCAGCTGAAAGAGAAAATGAAAGTTATACTTCCTACAGATTTTCAGACACTGAAATGTATTCATTAAAAGCTGTTTTATATATTAATAATAATACTAATGATAGTAACAGCACAATTTATATAGGACTTTAAAGTTTGCATAATACATGTTATCCCCGCAATAACCATGTGAAATAGGTGCTTCTATTATTTTTATAGATGATGAAATGGAAGCAGAGAAAAGTTTACAATAATAAGAGTTAACATTTAAATAGTATTTACTATATGCCAAGGACTGTGCTAAGTGCTTTGAAAATTTTTTTCTCATTTGATCTTCACATCTACCTTGGAGGTAGGTGTGACTATTATCCCCATTTTAAAGATGAGGAAACTGAAGCAGACAGAAGTCAAGTGACTTCCTGGAGGATGGCTACAAAGTATCTGGGGCAGGATTCAAAATCATGTTTTTGTGATTTTAACCAGGTTCAATCCTCTATCTACTAAACCATTTAAAAATCCATCATAAAATTGATTGGAAAAAGACACATTTGAAAATAATAGCTTTTCAATGACTTTTAATTTTTCTAAGGATTTGTTTTATAAGGTTCTTGAGTAAGTGGCACTTCACCAATTTCTGCTGATGTCTGTTCATTTATATATCCTTTTGTTTATCCCTATTACCCCAGGAACAAAGTAAAATTAGATCATTTCTTCTACTTCTTCTCTTTTACAACCTTCTCCTATCCCCAACTCAAAAGTTCTACTCTGATGTCTTGCCATGGAGCTGAGAAGACCTTGAGTTTTTGAAGTCTTTGCCAATGGAGGGCAAGATCTGGCAGGTAATAGACTGGGTCTGTTCTTCCATATAGCTCAGTCTAGACTCATCGATAAGTTGGTCTTTATGTGAATGATTCTTTTGGCCAAAGTGACAAGCAACACTCTCTCTTTTTAGAATTTCATTAAAGACATAATTTGGAAATGCCATCTAAAATTTAGGTCAACTTGTAGGAGCAAAACCTCAAGCTCTTTTAAGATATGTTTTAGATTAAGCCATTAAGACAAGTTCCTTCTCATGGGATAGCTTATAACTGTGGTTCCTTCAAATGATCCAAAACTGCATTGCCACATTCCAGCTGTGCTCACATTCCTGTGCACCATGTAGGTGGTTGTTTTCCTAAAGGGATACAAGTTCTTAACATCCCTTAACCAATTCTCAGGAGAGGAAGGCTTGTTTCCAATTAGAACCGAGGCCTCTTTTGGCACAGAATCCCAAGAAAAAACATTTATAGCAGTTTAGGCATTAGACATTACATCATAAATACAAGACAGAATCCTATTTCCCTTCCCAGCAGATGTATAAAGTAGGACCAAATGAAAGAAAGAAAGGATTAAGGAGAAAAAAAAAAGCAACTAAATCCTCCATGAACAACTACCAAAAGTGAAGCAATTATTAGAATAAAGATACAACAATAATAATTAGCAAGCATTTATGCAATACCTTCAAATTTGCAAAACATTTTACATAATCTAATTTTATTTTCTCAACACTCCTGAGAGGTAGGTGGTATTATTATTTCCATTTTATGGATGAGGAAATTGAGGGCAAAAAACTAATGAGTATGTGAGGTAGGATCTGTCAGGTGCTCCTAATTTAACGTCAATCACTCTGTCCAATGTGACACCTAAATACCTAATATGGAAGACAATTCTTAGGTTGCCTTTTTTTTTTTCTCCCTGAAGCAACTGGGGTTAAGTGACTTGCCTAGGTTCACACAGCTAGAGGTTGCTTTTCCCCTAATGATCCACTGCTGGCATAAACCATGAGAACTTTGTTATATGGACAAGAATGGCTGGTCAAGAATAACACCAAGAAATTTGCCCTGGATAAATTAAATGAACTTGTCTTAGTAGTCACTCATTTCCTAAGGATCAATAATTTTAAGTGACTGTCCACTAGGGCATGCTTTCAAGTCAATCAATACAAACTTTTTGAGTAAACTCAAGCTGTTTCATGACTTTAGCTAAATCTCTATAAGATGACTCCTATACTGACTTTCCTAGCCAGGATCTCTTAAATAAGTTCTAATTCTCCATTTCAAATATCTTCACCTGGATATCCTACTGTCAGCTCAAACTCAAACAATTCAACACAGAATTTATTTCATCCCTCTCAAATGGGCTTTTCCTCCTTTACAATGCCTTTTTTGGATAACGACAATATTTAGTATGGTCATAGGATTGGAGATTTGAAGTTGGAAGAGCCATTGAATCAAATACTTTCATTTTACAAATGAAGAAATAGTTTCAGAGGTTACATGATTGTTTAGAACCTCATAGGTAAAACTGGAACTTGAATTTTCCTGATTCCAAAGCCAACACTATATTTATTGGCCATCTATTTCTATTGCCAAGTTCTATCCATCATTTGTCCCTTCAAATTTCTCTTGGATTCATTCTTTCCTAAGTAGAAAAAGTACTATATTTAAGAGTCAGATAACTTGAGTTTGGATCTTGACTCTAATAATAACTAGTTATGTGACTGTCACTTTCATCACCACCAAAATGAGAAGAATGACAATTATACTCCCTATTAAATGGGACTATCTTGAGCAGAGTTCTCTGTAAACTATAAAAAAACATATACATGTATTAGAGAGGGAGTGATGGTAGGATGGAGAGAGAACTAGCTTTAGAGAGCTAGCCAAAGACCTGGGTTCAAGTTCTCTCTTTGACACATTGGTTGCGTGATCCTGGGAAGTCAAATGCATCAAGAAAATTTCTAAGACTATTATTTACAGACAAGGTGCTGCTCTATCTGAGTTAAGAGTTTCCACATTGAGAGTTCCCCATGCCCATGAAATCACACATTCTCAAGCTTCTTGGATAGAGTAAAAATCTTATATAACCTAATCCCATTTTAGGTCCCATTACTCATCATACTAATTTTCTTATCTCACAAATATTATGCTCTTTTGTTTATCTCATACATATACATGTATCATCAATCCTTCTTTCTCTCTATTCAAAGTTCATTCATTTTTCAAAACCTAAATCAATTTCCACTTCATCCCACAAAGTCTCTTTCAACTTCTCTAATATAAATTTTTCCCTTTTTGGACTTGGAGTCAGTGCCGCATAATTCAGTGATCCATTATTTTGCAATGCTTTGTAACTTTGCTTTTTGACCCATTTACAACAATTAGACTGAAAATTCCTCAAAGGAAAAGACCATGTCTTAATATTCCTCTCTTGTGCTCCACAGTATGTGGCAATTATCAAAACTTTTGTAATAAGCATTCAATAAATATTTAACTGATTACAATATCTGTTGATGCTCTCTAGTTTCAAAGTACAGTAAATACCTCATTAAGTCTAGACATCACTAATTTAGAAGGAAGGCATTTATACTATTTGAATAGTTGTTAAACATTTTAAGAAACATTATTTCTATGCTATAAACCAATAGCCTTTGTTTATTCATTAAAATTATACCAGAAACATTTTTATTAGTTCAAGGATAGTGTAAATTATATTCCTTTAAAAATGTTCCAAAACTGAAATTAACTTTCTCCACAATTAGTGAGCTTTCATTGTATTATAATACACCACAATGGGCTCAATATATTAAAATATTTTTAAAAACTTTTTACAAATTAAGCAGCAGCTTTAGATTCTAATTCAGAATCTGCAGATTATACATGGGATGTAAACCATCATCCCAGGTGTTTCCCTTCCTCAATACTATTTTTTCTCAAAGGGTCTGGGTAAAAAAGTCTGATGTTACTAGGATACTCTGTAGATTAAATAATATTAATCTGGGAAGAATCTTTTAAATTGGTGCATCTGGTTCCTAAACCAAGTAAAGAATCTTCCTTCCAAAAGAGTCAGTATTGCCTTCTGGAACAGGTAACATCAATAAAGATAAACTTCAGAATCATAGAACTGAAAAAAGTGTGAAAGGATTTAACAACTGTCTTCTATCTTACCCAAAAAGTAGGGTTTCATTTTTAATCATATCAGAGTTAAGAATCTTCCTTCCTTTAAAGGATCTTTACAGGAAGACTTCTTTCACAATTTTTCTTGGTTAACAAATTCCAGTGTTAACCAATCGTTCCTTTTCATTAGAGAGAATAGACTAGAGGCTAAAGAATAAGGTATAAAAATGACAGAGGAGAAAGGACAGGGGATCAGAGCTTGGAGATGAAAGACTAGAGAGAGGAAAAGCAAGAAGGCATAAGGATGAGAGGAGAGATATAAAAAAAATAAAAAAACTTGAGTGGCATTGAATGATACAAGTAATTGTTGTTAAGACTGAAAGAAGTGTATACATTCCTTTAATTTAAGTAGAAAGATTTTTATAAGATAGCCATTTCGTATTGGGCAATCAATTACTAAATTAACGAACATGTGTTCTGGGAGTCTCAAAAGAAAGAAAGCCAGAGAAAGCATCCAGTCTGGAGAGTAGTGGGTAGAGTACTGGCTTTGGAGTCAGAGGCTTGACTGAGTTTAAATCCCAGCTTGATGATTTGCTACCTTAAATGACCTGAGACAAAGCACTCAGTTTCCAGATCAGCAAAGTAAGAAAACTGGACTTGATCTCAGTTCTAAAATGTACACTCCTATGTTCCTTTCATTGGACTAAGAAGTCTGTGGTCTCCCTTCTTTGTTTGGACAGGATTACTCCCATTTTTTTCTCTCCCTCTGTGGTTTTCTAAGAACTATAAAGTTCATACTGGACTTTCAGATGCTACATGTTATACTCAAGAATACTCCATAATCTATAACAGAGCAAGCCCTAATTAAGAAGCCAAATAGAACAACTTCTTCCCTTTCCACTAGACTACTATGAGCCTGAAAAATAAACTTGCAAAGGAGTCAGATTTTGTGGGTAAGTCAAGCTTGCTCAATGAATAGAGAATTCTTCTGGGAGATAATTCCAGAGCAAGAGGGAATTAACATCTGTTTATTCTTTCATCAGTCACTTGCACTATCTTTACCAGATGCTTCTGCTATATTTTCCAGCAAGACACAGACTAGACAGAAATTCCCCTTTACTCTCAGAACCCCTTGCTTTTTTTTAGACACCACTTTCTACTGAACACATTTCCTGATCTTTCTAAGATTAAACCTCTCTTTTTGTGGAGATCATAAACTTTTCTTGTATTTATCTATGTATACTTATATTTGCACACATTTTCTTCCAGCAATATGTAAGTTCCTTAAGCAAAGGAACTATTTAATTTTCTTCTTTATGTTCTCAAATATATTCCACAGTGTGACACATAGTATTGCTTCATAAAATTCCCATCGATAATTGATCCAGAAATAGTTAAGACAATTTCTATAAAGTTAACAATTCTCCAACCATAGCCCTTGGATAATTTAAAATAAGCCTTTGCATCCAATTTATCAATATTTAAGTATATTGTGAATTCATGGTATACCAAATTATTACAGACATAATTTTCACTAATGGAAGTATGGTTTCAAAGGAGAATTAGGAGAAAAATACTTAAAAGTTACATTTCATATCCGGAGCTGAAACTAACTGTACTTTGGGCAAATTCAGTTGAGAGGGTGGTCAGGTAAAGCACAGGAGTGGGGTGACATTAGTAGTCATAAAAAGAACAGTTCCATTGTAAGGGCAGGTTTCGAGAGGCATAGAATGGCAAAGGTACATGTTATTTGAAGTAGTATTAAAAGAATTGGGGTGTTTATCTTAAGAGAGGACACAGCATAGCACAGGGGCAATAAGAGAGAATAGAGGGGTGAGAGTTATTTTCAAGTATTTCAAAGATTGTTAAATGGAAGAGAGATTAGATTTTTTTTCCTGCTTGGCCTCGAGACAGAACTTTGCAAAAAAGAGACAAATTTACTTTTGATATACAGGCAGAAAAGCCCACTTCTTAAAACTATGCTTATAGAAAACAGAATGGGTTCCCTTAGGCAGTAGGCTAATGGAAACTTCCCTCATTAAGGTCTTCAGCAAAGACTAATTGAATACTTGTCATGAATATTATCTTGGGTTTTTTTTTTTTTTTCCAGGTAAGGTTAAGACTATCTAGCTCCATTCTAAAATTCTGTGATTCTGTAAGGACCACAGATATGGAGACCACAGGTGGGAGGATTCGTTTTTTCTCCATGCCTTTATTCTACTCTATTCAACACCATAAGATGAGACATATTCATTTTGTGCAAATTATTATTCTAGTCCTAAATAATTCTTAGAAGCAGCATAAAAAACTGGATTATTTGTTTAAGATTTCAAAAAGTTATTTGGTAGTCTAATGGGAATTAATAGTTAGCTAATAGACTCAAAGTTTTAAAATATTTTCCTCTCAGATGAGTTCCTCAGTATTGCTAAAATCCACAAAAATAGATAGCTACAATAATTGTTTATGAGTTGTGATACAGGATTAGAAATAAAATTTTACTTACTTATTGTTTAATGATCCCCCTACGTCACAGTCACAAGGTCGACACCCATCCAGATCATTGCTTAAACCCCAGTGTTCTTGCTGTAGAACAAAAGGATGACATGGTTTAAAGGTGGGTTCCTGTAATCAAACTAATGACTCAGCAAAAAATAGGTTATGATATGTTGTGGTCACCCTTCCAATGTATTTTCATTGTGAAAGTGGGAAACCAATAAAAATAATGACTTATTGTTAAAATTAAGGGGAAAAACCACCAATGAATCCTAGATTATGTATAATGATATGATTATATTGAGTAGTTTATCTGATATGAACTAATAATTAATCTCAAGAAGCAATAGAGATGTGAATTCCATTCATTTGTACTTGTGTTTTCCTTTTAGGGAAAAGGGAAAGCTGGTAAGAATTTGATGAACCGATTAAGTTTTTTTTAATGTTTATTGACCTCAAATGACTCGCAAATCAGGCTTGGAAGTAGTAAGTGGAGAAAGTACAGCTAAGAATCATTCCAATGGTCCTCCTGGAACAGGTTAGAATAGAATTCTTCCCTTCCTAAACCATAGTTAGTAGCTGCTTTGTACTTCCAGTTTAAAGTTGAGGAGAAGGCTATGTGTGACCTTGAGTTTTATCCCAAGCACAGAGCAATGGCTTCCAAGACCCAGAGCTAAATTTTCTTTTTAGTATTTCTTAAGAGGCATACTTTAAAACAGAAGCAAGACATCATTCAACAAAAGCCAGAATAAAAAGGGGCTTCTTTAGCCAAGGAAGAAAAAAATAGTTCCCTGCCTAATGAATAAGACAAATGGGCTCATTAATAACAGTTTCTTAGTTTCTTCCAGATTCTAAAGAAAGGTCTAGCTTAATTCTAGATTAGACTAAATCACATTTGGTGTATGGATAATAGAGAATTATAGAGATGAAAGAAACTCTCAAGTTCTTTTAGTTTAATCCCTTAATCAGAAAAGGAGTTAATAACTGAGTCTAAGAGAGGCTAACTGCCTTGCTTAGATCACATGATGAGAGGTAGAGCTGAGTCTAGAATCAAGTTTTAAACTATGATCATTACACCGTATGCCTCTTCCCTCTGAACTTGCTATTTTCGTGATGTAACAATTCTGTCAACTATAACATAAAAATGATATAGTGAATAGGGCAGAGGATTTAGATTGGGCAGATCTGGGTTTAAATCAGAAACTTACTAGCTATGTGACCTGGGCACAAGTTCTTCAATTGCCATCTGCCTTAAGTTCCTCATCTATAAAATGGGTATGATAATAACATCACATGGTGTTCTAGCATTGTTTTTGTGAGGATAAAATGAGGTATTTGTGAAATACTTTGCAAATCTTAAAGTGCTATATAAATGCTAGTTGTTATATCAATTATTATTATTACTTGTTAATACTTATTAATATTAATTACTTAGGTAAACAGATATGATCTCTAAAGTCGCTTTTGCTCGTATTTATGATTGTATTTGTATACCATTTGATGCCATTGGATTCTTTAGGGGAAAAATGTTCCAAATTAAAATTCATAAATTGCACAATTTGCTATATTTCCCTCAAAACATAGAAACCTACCAGACACTGGTCACAATGTTGTCCTGTCACAAGCCGTTTACAGTAGCAATATCCTGTCTCGGAGTCACAAGGATTCCCTCCAGGGAGAGTTCCCAAGGGGTTGCAAGCACAGGCTTTATTAAAAAAAAATAAATAAAACCAGTAAACTGAATGAATGAGCATACACAATTTTAGTAGCCCAAGAAGGTGTTAAGTAAATATTATTCCAAATGTAAAACTTCTGCTTCCTATGCATGGTATACTTACACTGACACCCAAATGGATCATCAGCACTTAATCCATAGAAGCCTTCTTTGCAAATATCACACTTCTCTCCTTCTGTATATAATTTACACCGGCACTGCCCAGCAATGAGGCCAGCAGAGAAATCAGTGTAGCTATCACAAATTCCACCATTTTGAGAACCAGCTGGGTCACAGGTACATGCTGGAGGGGGTGAGGGGGTGGAGAGGGAGGAAACAAACAAGGCATAGATAATATGATGTTAATTATAAAACTAGGGCTTGCTCAAAGTGTGAATTTCATCCATAGGGTTCAAAAATGATTAAAAATAGGAAGGCATTGTTTGGAACGTGGCCTAGGACTCTGATAGAAAGATGCTTATTCCTTAAACTAAATCCATATTTTAAGATTATTCAAAAAGGAAAGAACACCTAAAAGATAGACCCAGAGAACTGATACTCCTCTACCTACCTTCACAGATATTTGGGTCTCGGATATCTCTCTCTGGATGCTGATAGTAAAAAGGTTTGCATTGTTCACAGTTCCGTCCCATTGTGTTGTGTTGGCAATCATCGCACACTCCTCCACTGATGTTGCCCGTTGCCAAGTAAACGGCCATATCGAAGTGACATGAGCCAGAGTGCTCATTGCAGTTACACTCTGCAGAACAAGACCAATAAGATGATAAGATTTAACTTCCAAAGGAATGCATTCTAAATCAAATTCTGAAAGATATCTTCCCTACCTGTCAACCAGGAGGGGCTGTGTTTGAAATATGGCATTAGATATGGGCAAGAAAAGCATTCTCCTAAGAGTTTATTAGAAACTGAGTTTCTAAATAGTTAAGATTTCTCTTTTTTTTCCCAAACATGATAAAAATCAGAACTACTTTGGTAAAATTTTAAAAGCATAAACTATGTTTTGTTATGTTCAGGACCTGAGACTTGACTATGTAGGGAGTTCTCTGGAAAGGACACTTTTTCTACCAACGTGTATGGCCAAGAATAGCTTGGAAGTTCTGCAGCTTAGTCTTTCTCTGGGGCACCATCAGGTTTATTGAGCCAGTATGCATTAGAGGAGCATCTTGAACCCACATCTTCCTTATTTTAAGACTAGGAATCCATCTACTATACCACACTATCTCTCCCACAAAGTGTACAGTAAGCCTCCATTTACTTTCCTGGGTAGGAAAGAAGGGATCATTAAGAACCATCAGAAAGTCACCTTGTAGAATCACACAAAGAAAACATATAGGTTTCAGGTTGCCCACTCCATTTAGAGGCATGGCTTTAGAGTAAAAATGCTGGAATTATATTCCTCCTTTAGCATCTAACATGGTATCTGGCATTCTCAATAAGGGATAAGGAGTAGACTCCTGATTTTAATTGATCTCAGGAACTCCAGATGGGGAGATTTCCTTTCCCAATATAAGTTGGCACTGTCTCTGCAACTTATAATCTTAAAAGAGTTGCTTAAACACTGGAGTCAAATTCAAATAGAGCTAGAATCCAGTCAGAATCCCTGATTCTGAGCCAGTTCCCTAGTCACTTTATACATTGTTTTTCTATTAGTATATTAATATCATACAATGATGAATTATTAAAATAACACACATGAACATGGAAAAATGTATATAAAAGAACAAATAAACAAAACCAGAAAAGTCGATTGGGTGGCATAGTAGATATATCAAGTGATAGCCTGGATTTAGAAAGTCTTGAGTTTGAATATGTTCTCTAGATGTCACTTCACATTTTTGGTCTCAGTTTCCTCACCTAAGAATGAGGATAGTAATAACACCTACTTCCATGGGTTGTTGTAAGAGATTATAATTACAAAGCACTTAGTATAGTACCTAATATCTAATAGGTGCTATATAAATGTTAGTATTATCATTATTTTTATATAAAGAAAAATGTGTGCAGCTTTAAAAAGACAAAGTTCAAGAGGAAACACAAAGAGGATGTTATCTTAGTTGAAATATTTTTTATTAAATTCTGATTATACTGTCATTGCCCTGATTATATATCAATTTCCTTTTGAATCTTTTAACTTATTTTTGAGGTTAAAGTTTATAATAAAAATAATTTAAGAAACAAAAACAAAAAATTGAGTCCTACTTTTTTCCCTTTCTCTTTTCAGAACTTACTTTTGCATGCGTTACTGTTACGACCTTCAGCTGGCCTCCATGGTAAATCATGGTAGAAGTCCATACACAATTCACAGTTTAAACCTTTGGTATTATGCCTGCACATGCAGTGTCCATGTACCTGGAATAAAATCAGAGGGAAAAAATCATTACAGTGGAATTTCTCATAGGATAATATCTATGAGAACTCATGATAGCAGTAGATACTTCCTCAAATTATTCTCCATTCTGACATAAGGAAGCAAATTCAAACAAAAATGAATTAAGTTTTTTTTTAAAGTCATATCTTCTTTCATTTACAAAATAGTTGGGATTTTATTTTTTTCCACAAAGAAATCCAACAAAAAATAAGAAAAAAAAAAGAGTACACATTCTCTAATACAGACATATGGGAGAAGTACCTTAAGACTTTGTGTATAGCTCTGATGCTTCTAGACTCACTATCATGCCTCACACAATCCAATGGAAATTTTGATGTAATTTGGAGAATATTATAAAAAAACTCTCTAAACCCCTGTGATTAAAATTATATACTTGCCATTTTCATGTTTATGTAATTGAAAAAAAATCAACTTAAATATAGTGAGGAGACCCCAAAGTCTTTAAAGATGAGTCATTTGGGAAGTATAAATAAGTTTGTTTTTGAAGAGAGAAGTCTTGTACTATACAGCAAGGCACATTTTAAACTCCAGGTGTTACACAGATAGGACTGCAATCTCTAGAGCAAGTACATGCACTGGACTTGGATAGCCTCTATCAGTTATTATGAATTCAAGCAAATTCATCTTGAACTCTATTCAGGATGGTGTTTGACTTAAAAGGTGAAAGCAATTACAAGACAGCATTCATAGCATTTCCCACTCAAGTGTATATCTTTGGAGTTATCCATCATTTCCCCAGAAACCTCATGATCTTTTCAGATTGAGTCAAGCTTGGAACTCACACTTCATCAGTACCCTCTGAATGAAGAGCATTGTAAAGAGTTCTTCTCGGAGCCTCCAATTGTGAATACACACAGGAAAGCTATTTCTTCATTTCCTACCACACTGCTGTCCTTTGAATTTCTCCATTATGCCCCTCTGACATACCTTCTCCCCATCATCCCTTTTCACTTTTCTTTTAGGTGCTGCTTTCTCCAAATAGATTGTAAGCTCCTGGAGAACAAGCAATGTCTTTCTTTGTTGTATTGGTAAACCTAATGCTTAGCCCAAAGCCGGGTATATACTTAATACATATTAAGTATCACATTATTAAACTCTGTGACACATCTTAACAAAATAGATCATTTTCTGCAAAAATTTCAAGCAAATATACAAAATTTGCTATGGGGGAATACATATAGTCTAACAAACACAGGTTTTTTAACCTTTTCTGCGTCATGGATTCCTTTTGATTATATGATGAAGCCTGTGGACCCTTTCTCAGAAAAATGTTTTAAAATGCATAAAATACTTAGATTACAAAGTAAACCAAAATTTGGTGCAAGTAAATAAATATTTTTTTCCTCATCCATATTATGGATCAACTGAAATCTATCTCTGGGTCCCTTGGGAGTACATGGGTCCCAATTAAGGACCTTTAATCTAATATCAGTTTAAAAAACATGGCAGTGGAAAGATTCCACAACTCTCATTAGCCAAAATTTTGCCTAAATATTAGCTCTTACAAACTTATTTCAGTAAAATCTAAAAAATCAATGTCAGAATGAAAAATGATTAAGAAATCCATTAAGAAACTAAAGTTAGTGACTCCTTTCACTCTAAAATTGTACAACAGTCAATCATCACTCCACAAACAAAAGGGAGCTCTACACAATAAAACAAGCCAGAAGGCTTTCTATAGGCATTGATCAGACAGAGTTCAAGTTAGCAAGGCTCTGTATCCTAAGGCTCCAGGCCAGAGAGCAGGACATCAACAGAGAGATCCTTGGAAATGACCAGAGTGGTTGTAACCAGTCCAATTATGGCAGTGCTCCAGACCTAGACACCTTTGGCCCAGGGGTTCTGAGTCCCTAGCACTGACCCAAGGGTTCCACTCATGGCTCTGAAGATCTAGCTCTCTGATTTTTCAAAGACCCAGGGGGATTTGACCTCATGAGAAGGAAGCCAGTGTAATAACGCAGGTGACAAGGGTAAGAAAAAACAGAGCTAATTATATCATCCAAAATAGCAGGAAGTAAGACTTAGCTGGCTCTGGAATAAAGCACCCCAATTCAGGAACAGGTGAGTAAACATAAGGTGTGGCTTACCATAAAAAATTATAATAGATTCAGAGATACTCCAAAATCCAACTAAGAAAAAAATAATTCAACTTTCTTCACAAATTCAAAGGCAAAAAAATGGATTTTTTTGCAATGAAGAATTGAAGCAACAGATTAAAAAAAAAAAAACTCACTGGAAAAAAAGAATTGGAAGGAGAATAGTTCAGAATAGAAAGTGGTAGCTTTATTTTAGCAACAAACTATTGGAGAACTAGAATACACCAAACAGAAATCAATGACTCTATGAGTCATAGCAAAAACCCAAAAGATTGGGAAAAAAATACAAGAAAACAAAGGATATCTTCTAACAAAAACAATCTGGAAAAGAGTGAAGGAGAAATAATTAATCATCAGACTTCCTAAAAATCATAATTTAACTGCTCCCCTCCCCCCCCAACACTCTGTTTAAAGAAATAAGAAATGGAAACTGCCCAGATTTATTAGCATCAAGAAGCAAAGGAAAAATTGAAAGATTTCACCACCACTTCCTAAAAGAAATGCTAAAATAAAAATTTCCAATAATATTATAATCAAAATCCAGACCTTTCAAATCAAATTAAAAAAAAGACTTCAAGCATTGAAAAGAGAGAGTTCAAGTACCAAAGTCAAGATCATGTACAAAACCTGGAAGTTTTCATTACAAATAAGAAAATATTTCAAAAGCAAAAGTTATAGGCTAACAACCAAAAATAACTTATCCTGCAAAGCTGAATATAATTCTACAGAAAAGAAAAGGAGCTCTTTAATGAAACATAGGATTTTTCAGCATTCCTGAGAAATGGAACAGAAACTTTGAAATATGAGAGTCCAGAAAAATCTAGAAAGGTAAAATTATTCTATAAATTATAAGGAAGTATTGTATATAAATAAGGGATAACACCCTAATGGGGGAAAACAAGTATCTCTTTAGAATTTTAACATTTTTAAATAAGGAAATAGATTTTTAAAATTTTATTTTAAATATGGAAAAATTTGTTTTAAATAAAAAAACACAGGGTCTACGTATGGATTAGTTCTGGTCTGAGGATTTTAAGATGATAAATTAAAAAGGAAGTAATAGGCATATACTAATGGAGAAAGGAAAAAAGGGTAGAACTTGCTATTTTTTAATAATTTAGGTGTGTGAAAAGAAGTACATACAAACATGGAGGGAGGAGTAGGGGAAATTGAGCATCAGATGAAGTTCTCTCTTACATAAAGTAAGGAAAGATTGAACACAAAGGGCCTAGGGTAAAAAATACATCAAACTGAACAAATAAACAGTTGGGAATGGGTTAAGGGAAGGGGAACAAGAAAAGGGAAAATAATACTAGGGATGGGATGTTCATAAACTTCTTGATTCCAAAGCTGAATTAAAAATTTAATAAAATGAGAGAAAAAGGAATGGAAAACGAAGGGGGCTGGAGTAGGCAGATCAATTGGAAAATTGCCAAAAAAAAAAAAAAAAACTGCTATGACTACAATGAAATATTATTTTTCCATAAGAAATGAGATGATTTCAGAAATTGAGAAGTAGTAATTGACAAAGATTAAAATGAGCAGAACCAGAAGAATTTTAAGCAATGACAACATTGTAAAATTTGAGAACTCTGATCAAAGCAATGATCAACCACAATTTTAGAGGACCTATAATGGAGCATACCACCTACTTCTTGACAAAAGTACAGGAGACATGAACTTTTAGTTTTTGTTTACCAAGTTTATTTGTTACAAGTTTTATTTTCTATTTTCTGTTTTTGATTAGGGCTGAGGGAAGGTGGGTAGCAATGGTAATGCTGAGGGGAAAAAAGATTAAAAAAGGAGGATAATTGAAAATATGCAAGGAAGTACAGACAAACAAGGTAATTTTGAAAATAACAGGTTAAATTTATTATATACTTTTAAAATTCAAGTAGAAAGATTCCATTTCATATGCATTTTTTTTTTTGTGTTTTATTCCATATATAGAAATTTCATGGGGGTTTTTGGGTATTTGTTAATTTCAGAATTTCCAAAAAATATTTTACACCCTTATTTCCAAAATAGTAGTTATGATGGAAATAAAGAAAAAGGCAAAAATCAGAAAAAAGATATGTATTTGATACCTCATTTGATCCTCTTTAAAAACAACAACAAAATCCCCACATCATCATAAAGCTATGTATACACCATTAAATTTGCAGAATCACTTCACCACAATGTCTACCATTTGAAAAACCTCAGTAATTGCCAATTCAGAAAATATTGTTAAAATATCATGGAAGGAGAGATAAAGGAAGAAGATAAAAAAGGAAGAAGAGTGGGAGAAACCCAACTTATCAACTCTGTAGTATCATATGGGTTAGATGCTCTTTCTCTTTCAGAGAATGATCAGTTTATGGCATCCACATTAAGACTGGGATGCCTCTGGTTTTTAATCCTCCCTAACATAAATGCAAACACTGTTGTAATTTTTACATCTTTCTAATCTTTGTTGACTAAAAATGCCTACTTTTGCTATAGGCTGAAGCAGCAAATCTCAAAAGTTAATTTGCTTTTATCCACTAATAAAAAACTAATATTAAGAAATTAAACACTCACCACCAGTCCTATCTGGAAAACAAACACACAAAAATCTGGCAGTAGGGAACTGAAAAAAACCCCTGCAAAGTAAAATGCTTAGAAATCACTGTAGAAAGTTTAAGTTAAATTCTAGTTAAAGGATGAACAAAAAAATTCATCTGTAAAAAGATTTAAATTTTAGTGTTTCCATTTTCCATTTTAAAATTAATTGTTTTAGAATGGCAGAATGCACTTACCATTCCTTCAACTTCTTCATTATGACCATCCACTGGAGCACATTCACTGGCATGTCCATAACAGAAGCAATTTCCACGGACCACCATGTCATAAACTGCATAATAGTATTTTTCTCTGATTTCCATTCTGGAATCCAACAGGTTGTCTCCCAAAGTGTGCAATTTGACGAACTTGATTCTTAAGTTGGTGATTTTTAAGAGGTCTGTGATGTAAACCAAAGACACACAAGACTTGGTTGATGGTAATGATATTAATCAGACATTTATGGTTTACAAAATTATGTTATATACTATCTCATTTGGTTAAGAAATAAGGAAGGAAGAAATGAAAGGAAGAAAGCAAGGAAGAAATAAAGAAGATTCTTTTCGGGGGCTATATTTTTGGCTACCATTTTCCTGTCCCTGAGAAGAAAGGAAAGCAAGTTAAAACTGATATTAAGACTAAGTTTTCTCCCATAATTCATATGGCCACATTGAGAAAAGCATAACAAAAACTCTCATTGGCTGGCAAAAGAAAGGACTGTCATTTTATCTACCAAACCCAAATGTCTCTTCTAAGACGTATGATTATGTAAAAAAAGATGTGTAAAGAAAAGGGTGGCAGAGATCAGATTCACAAGAATGTAACATGAAGTCCCTAACATTCACATCACTGAATAGCATACAAATGATTTAAACCAAACCAAATAAAAACAAACCAGAGCAAAGTAAATAATATCCATTCTCACCAGAGAAAACTTCATTCAGGCTGGAATGTATATGTAGTAAAACAAACATACCAAGATCTGCTATGGCAGCAGAATAAAAAATAAACAATTCTAAGCCTACTTTTGTACAAGAAAATCCACGATACCTATAAGTTGCAATTTTTCTACCCCATAATTAAATCTAAAGGGTTATGAAAATTCTCCACTAAAATTTACTCCTTCAGCCCACTGGGGCACAGTGTGTAAGCTCTGGCAGGTTTTATAAACCTGGAGTTTTTGAGAAAGGTTGACAATGAACCGGGTCATCTAAAATTGGCCTAACTGTTGGGAGGCCAGTTATCAAAAGTTTGGCCATCAGGTGATGAATTCTTGGTCACAATGCCTCATTACACTATGTATTAATGGTATGGAAAGTTACCATCAGTGGAGGAAATGCTTACATTAACATCCTAGCTCTTTGCAAGCCCTTGGACATTTTAAAACAGATTCACAGCATACTAGAATAAACTATCCAGAAATTATTCCAGATTGGCATATTTTTAGAAAGCATTCAGGCTAAAATATTCTGTATTGAATTTTAAAATTTTCTTTGGTTTTCCCCACATTTACCAGTATAATAAGTCAAACAAAGAATATTTATCAAACATTGAAACCATCCTAGATATTGGGGATACCAATACAAAGAATAAAAAATCATAAGTTCATTGATTTAGAGAGGCCAAGTCCAATCTCTTTATTCTTAGATGACTTGCCTAAGATAATATGGTTAATGTCTAAAATGAGCTTTGAAGCCAGATCTTCTGACTATAAGTCCACTGCCCTTATCCTCTATGGCATATTGCTTATTCACAAGCATAATAATGCTAAGGAGACATAGTTATTAGAATGAAGGGGCAGATTCTCTATTTTAGATAAATCTTACTTTCTTTTATCCATATCTCTTTTATTTTAATTCTTTAGATTGGCCCACTATACAAACCCAGTTCCACAACTTAAATACCCATGCTAATTAGGGCAATGATATTAGCTACTTTTTAAAATTAGTAACTTAAAAATAACTACCACTACCACTCAATCATCTCCATCAAAGTTTTCTAAATTAATAACTCACTGGTACTCAAGCTGGATTCCAAAGGACTGATTAGCCCATTTGCCCTGTTATTATCCCTAGGTTTTGTGGTCTCAAATTGGTTCCACACTTGAATTGGACATTGCTAGAGCCCTCGGGTAATAATTGTGAATACAAGAGTCACTTTTGCTCTTGGGTGAGTATAAAAGGTATGTTCCAAACACAAAAATACCTTAAGGGGCTCATAAGTCACGCCCGGTTTGCCATGTTGATGGCAAAAGTTGGCTGCTGATTCAGGGAGAAAGTTCACACAATAAACTTAAGCTCTTTGTATGAACAGGACTGTGCAAATCCAAAAACTAAACAAAGAAACATTGGTACTACTCCACTGAATGGAATTTCTGAAAACCAACCTTGAAAAACACTGCCCTGTACAAAACTGAACACACACAAGCTTTGATTGAGGAAATATTGGACAATGGGATAAAAACTTTAAGAGTTGCTGAGTACTTGAGAAGCCCTAGAGTTAACCCTTGTGGAAACACTTAAAAAGACTAAGAGAGCTTCTCCTCCTTTCTTCTCCACTCTATGTTTAATGAAGTTTTGGACAACAATTAGATTTTGCATTTGACTCTAGTATTAACAGAAACATGGCCATTTTTAGCTTTAAAAAAATATTGTCTGGTCCAGAGAATTCTATCTTCACAACATATTTCACAATGGTATTCACAAAGCTACCCCCTAGTTCAGGTCTTCAACATCCTTCACCCTGACTATTGCAATAGCCTAATTGGCTTTTCCTGCCTCAAGGCTCTCCCCTAACCAATTTATCCCTCACACAGCTGCCAAGGTGATATGCTTAAAGCACAAGGGCTGACCAAATCACTCAAAAATCTGAGGGGCGGCTTCCTACTACCTTTGGATTAAGAACAGACTTGTCTGTTTTACATGTAAAGCCCTTTATAACCTGGCTCCAACCTAGCTCCCCAGCTTTATTAAACAGTACTTTCCTTTATGCACTTTGAACCAGCCAGCTAGGCTTTCCTGTCAGTCCTCCCACAGGGCACTTCATTTTGTATCTCTGTAGTACAGGCTATCTGTCTCCCTTGCTCAGGTACACACTCTCCTTATGTCCTCCTCTTAGAATCCTTGACTTCCCTCAAACATCAGCTCAGGCACTCCTCCTCTAAGTCATCTGTATAAATACTTTCCTGGTTCCCCCAGCTGCTAGACTCCAGCCCACAGAATGCAAGCTCAGTGGTGGCAGCGATTTCCATTTCTATCTTTGCATCTCCAGTTGCTAGCCAACTATTTGGCCCATATGGTAGACACTTCATAATAGCTAGCATTTATATATATATATATATATATATATATATATATATATATATATCCCTTTAAGATTTGTTGAGGGAGCTATATAAATTTGTCTCATTTGACTCAATCCATATCCCTGTGAGGTAAGTGCTATTATTATCAACCTCAATTTACAGATGAGGAAACTGATACTAAAGGGTAAAGATTAAGAGGCTTGTCCAGAGTTAAAATAGCTAGAAAGTGTTTGAGGCAAGATTGAAATTCAAGACTTTCCTGAACCCATGTCCAGTGAGAGCCCTGTTTATTATGTTACCTAGTGGATCCTGCTAATACCCTGTTAATAAAATTTTGTTAACTGATTAAGACTGAGCTCAATGAGAATGAGAAAGATAAAAGCTACAAAGGCGAAAGTTCTTTCATTCAAAATTGTACTGAACTGCCTTAAAAAAAATATCATCAAGTGATAATAAAACTCTATAGTGGTCATAAAAAGACCCAGTTACCAAAGTCACTTGAGAATGCATTCCAAAGACTAAGTATCTGTCAATAGGTAGCAGTATATTTTTTGTTTTGAATTTTCTAGGGTTTTTGTGAGGGCACGGGGTAGAGTTAGACAGTAATCCTTGACAACCAGATTATATAATCTTCAAATTTCTAGGAGGCTTTATAGTTCAGTGCCCAGTATATTGCCAGATATACCAAGAACATTCAATAAATACTTATCCAAAGAATAAATGAGTGAATGAAGAGAACTGTATTTCTCACAATATCTTCTGGATTTCAGCCCATCTCTTCCTTCTATATTCCAAACTGTTTTAGGAAGACCCATGGTTTAAAAAAGATCTATGTATAAATGAAGATTAAATAAGGATATCTGCTCCCACCCTCCATTCTCATCACTGCTTTTTGCTTCTGTAGTAGATAAACACAGATGTTTTAAGACCCACATTGCAGCTGGTGAGGAGTCAAGATTTCCAGGGATCTTACCCAAATCCAGCTTCTTCCATTTCCTGTAATAATACAATGCCTGAAGTCTTTCCTAACAATATTGGACCAGGTCATTCCAGTTCTACAGGATGACCTAGCCTTCTCATTCCATTAACAAGAACCCTTTCCCACAATGGGGAGCATGGTCATAGTGGCTACTTGAACAGGCTCAAGGAGGACGAAGGAAGTGATTTGATTGTACTAAGAAGCAAATGCTTTGTTGGCTCGTGACTTTACTTACACCCTTAATCTTCCCAGTCTAAGCATTTTATTTTGAGACAAACTTACTCTGAATTCTTGGACTATAAGGATCTTCTATTTTGAAAGCAGGATCAAGAGCACGGAATATCACCTTTAAAAAAAAAAAAAAGCAAAGGAGAGAAGTGAAATAGTAAGAATTGTCTATGTATTTAGCATAATCAATATCTGAAAGTCACTTCTCAAATAGATTCCCCACTACAAATAGGAATAAGAAACAATGACCCAACCTCTCCTTCAGTTGAAGGCTCAATATCAGAGTAGCGAGAATCACAGATAATATCATCCACTTTTTTCATTGGTCCAGTTGAAACACCTGGGAATGAACTTTCACAGTCATATGCAAAGTATCTGTACACGCCCCAAGTTTTGCCAAAGTCAGATGATCTTTCTATCAGCATTGCAGCAGGCCGGAATGTCTAAAATAATTTAAAAAAAAAGTCACATTTTAAAAGTTGGAATTGTAAGCCTCTCTTTCAAACACCAGAATAAAATAATCCTCAATTCAATAGTCTAATGCTTCACAACTCCCTCTTTTCCATCCTCTCTGCCCCTCACATATTACATGTTATCAAAACTCTCTGGCTAGAATTTAAATCCTCTCCTCGACAGGGCAGGGAAAGAAAGTATGTAGTTTCACGTCCTACCACACAAACCAGCTGAATCTCTTCTTTAGAGAAGCCATGATTAAAGGCAGTCTTTTCCATTAAAGAATTTTTCTTATTTGCAAAGAGTTGCCCATACACATACAGAAGGCATAGTGAGTAGAGAGACTGATGTATTGTACTGAGGCCCCAAGTCTAACGGGCTTGCATTGAAATCAGCAAGACCAGGGTTCAAGTCTCATTTCTGACTACATAATGGTTTTATAACAATGGGTGAATCATCGAACTTCACAGTACACTAAGTCCCAGCTTCTTAAACTTCTTAAACTTCCCACAGGGGTTTTGTAACTGAAGGTGGGGGTTGCAGAATTATGATTTGTTATTTGTATTTATATACTATTTGTGTATTTGATTTGTATACCTCTTTTATATACCTATACCTCAACCAGCAATCTCAATAAAACCGCAGATCCAGTCCCTATTCCAATCTTATACAAAGTACAAGGCACAGGAAAATGCAATAAATAAAATATGAATAAATATATTCACTTCCTAATTAAAAACAAACTTGGCAGAAAGTTGACAAAATGTTATGGATTAAGTGGGACAATGTAACCCTTATTCCCTTCCTTTCCTTCTCTGTTCTTTCAATCTTTAATCTTCACTTTTTAACAAGAAAAGTCACTGGGATCAAAATGCAGAGGACTGAATATTATCCTACCTTGCTGCCTTTTTTGTTTCTTACACTACTTCAACATGTTAAAAAAAACTGTTTAGGTTTATCAGACAACAATATTTTAAATATAACATTTTTTTTTAACTCACCTGTTGAATCCTCTAGGAATCATGACTATTTGACATATGGAAAAACTGGCTTTTGTATCAAGTTAGTCTTGAGATATTTAGGTTGTATTGCCAAAAGCAATAGCCAGGGAATCAAAACAAAGAAACAAAACATTGAACACAGGGGATCTGGTTTGCCCAGTTAGCTAAGAAAATTCTCATTATATTCTCTGAGGAAGGAATCAGAGACACTACTATCATTGGGGGAGAAGGGAATGCAGAATTTTGCAATTAACCACAACTGTTTCTTCTTTCCTTGTTTTTGCTCAGAGTCAATTTTCTTTGTTAATATTTTATATAAGATTTATGTGTCAATATTCATTAGAGAAATTGGTCTATACTTTTTTTTCTCTGTTTTGACCCTACCCTGTTTAGATATCAGCACCATATCTGTGTAATAAAAGGAATTTTTCCCCTTCTCCTATTTTTCCAAGTAGTTTGTATAGTACTGCAATTAATTGTTCTTCAAATGTTTGGTAGAATTCACTTCTAAATTCATTTGGCCCTGGAGACAAAGTCAATTGTCTTGGCTAATGTAGTGCTGGAAATGGAACCAACTTCATGTGTCTACCATAAAAAATGTTTGCAAAGTCATTTGCCTCAGCTTTTTAATTAGGGGCAGTTAGATGGAGGCTGAAGTCAGTTCAAACCCAGTCTCAGACACTTACTAGTTATGTGATCCTGAATAAATCAGTTAACCTTGGAAGTTTTTTCTTCTATAAAATGAACTAAAAAGAGAAATGGCAAACCATTTCAGTATCATTGCCAAGAAAATCTCAAACAGAGTTACAAAGAATTAGATGTGACTGAAAAATGACAAATATCTTCTTTAAAATAGGTAGGTAGGTTTAAATAGGGACCTTTCTTAAAATATTTATCACGAACAATTAGGCAGTAAGATTTGAAAGCTCCATTAAATATGAAACCTATTCTGAATCCTCATCCTGTCTCAAAGATGCCCTTGCATTCTTCAAGAAGCAGTGTGATCTAGTTCAGACAATCTTAGATCCAGACCCAGTTAATCTCTTGATGGAACAGAGGAGGATCTAGCCAGGCTAAGTGACATGATCACACAGATAGGAGCTGAATGTAGTTTCTGACTCCAGGCCCAGTGTTCTTTGTTGTATACAATACTATAGTACTGGTCTTAATGTCAGAATGCTGCCTCCAACACTTACTAGCTACGTGACAATGGGAATGTTGAAAAACCTTTCTGAGCATGTTTCTTCTGTAACATGAGGATAACAATAACCCTAAGTACATATGTTGCAAGTCGTTTTTGAGGTTCAAATGAGATAATATTTGTAAAGCATTTGGCAAATCTAAATATTGGCTAGTATAATTAGTCTTAGTATTATCAAATGGTAAACTAATGAAATACCAGCTCTAGTAGGATACCTGTCATCATTCCGTCTTGTAGACTTTTCCTTCTGCCTTTGCCTGAAATAACTTGGGGTGTAAATAGGACTCAAGGGGAACAAAAGAATAAAATAATAAACTTATCTTCCTTCCAACATGTTCCTCCTTCCCTATGCATAAATGTGTATGTAAACACACACACACACACACACACACACACACACACACACACACATACAACCAATGTACCTTTGTATACCCCTATTTCCAGGGGGAAAAATAAACTATTAAATTATCAACAGTAATTAAACAAAGTTTAAAAGATATTTCACTTTTTATTTCCCATGCCTGGGTAACTGAAATACAACAAAATGAAAATTTCATTTTACTCACTAGCTTTGATCTACTCAATAAAATCTAAATCATAAGCAGTGAGAAGCAAAAAAAAAAAGAAACAAAAGGTTTGAATAACCCAGAACTGACCAAATCCCTGGATAATTTTTTTCTGGAAAATGGCTTGGTTTTCATAAGATTTCCCCTTTTTACTCCCCTTTGACAACAAATATTACATAATCACGACCAGATGTGCCATGAGGATGTTCCAAGAACAGTAGAGCAAGAAGTATTTCACCAACCCATTTCTTCAGTTGCTTTCAGTTGAACAAAATTAATTCTTTTCAAAAATTAACACATTTTCTTGTAAAAAAAAACAGAAGATATTGATTTAATCTAGAATCAATGATTGATTGGGAACCAATTTTTGTATGTTTTGAAATCTTTTCTTATTAGGAAAAAAGACAACCCAACCTTAACCTATTTAATGAGAATTAAGCGTGAACAAATAAACTACTAATTTCTCTAAAGTATAAAACAAAGGAAAATGTCAAGAAGCTTTTGTGGATAAGTAAAAAAGTTCCATTAATTTTCTTCAATCTGCCTTGACTTCAGAATCATAAGCAATGTCTGGGAACTCAGAAATTTTCCAAAGTACTTTAGAAGCTAATGCTACCTCAAAAGTGCTTTTTACTGAATTAATTATTTTTAAGGAAAAAAAAATCCAATCCTCTCTTCCCTTCCCTGACTTCTTTTATTGTTTTTGTTCAATTTTTTTCTTAAAACTATGCATCTCATACACTATTTTCAATTGTGAAGTTTTATCACATAAATGACTTGCTGCCTCGTTCCATACTATATATTTCTATTTGAAAAAACAAACAATTTCTCAGATTTCAAGGTCAGGAACCAACCATACATAGGTCATTTCCCACAGAAGCCTGTTGTCTCACAGTCTCAAACCAAATGTGTTTGAATTCTTTCAGTGGCATTAAATAGCTCTATAACTATGGGCAAATGACTTACCCTTTGTAAAATGAAGGTATTAGCTTCAGTGACCTCAATTTCCTTATCTGTTAAATGGAATAAATAGCTACAGAGTATACCCCTCACAGGGTTGTGAGGCAGAGATAAAATAATCTATGTAAAGGTATTTGTAAACTTTAAGGAGTGTTAGCTATTACTACAATTACCCTGGTTGAATACTTTTCTCCTTAGTATACTGTTATTCCCATAATATTTTTTCAGTCTGTCTTACTTTTTATACTTAGATGTAGCATTTGAACAACTAAATGGATATCTATCCAGATGACTTTTACACAAAAATGTACTGAGATGAATTGCATTTGTAATCAGGCACCTTTCTTTTCCCTCCCCCAAAAAACACGAAGTAAAAGGTCACCATAGTAATAAAAACATTTCTAGTCTTTGTAGAACAGAACTATGAAAACAGTTTTTATGCTTCACTTGCCATAAAGATCAATATTCAGGGGCATAAGTTTAAATTTAACTTCTAGTCACTGAATATGGCCATGTGTTTGCACGTGGGGGAATGGGAAGAGCTGATCAGGTGCTTCTGGGAGAAGGGGGGCAGGCATGGGGGTGGGATGAAGGTGGAGGACTTTCACTGAGAATCTATCCCGTGACACCTCTCTATTCTGTCACAATTCTCTGTTCTGCCACGATCCAACAGCTTCTGATTTGCCAGCAACAGCAGGCATTTATTAGGCGGGAAGGGAAAGGGTCCAAGGAGGGCTACCTATGATATGGGGCATGGGGATACCATATATATGATAGGAATCATGCAGCTTGTGAGTCAAAAAGCAAAACAAAATAAAAACTGCCACAGTCTGCTGAGCCAACTGGCACTGCTTTAATTTCTAAGCCTTAGTCCCTCCGTCACTAAGCAATGGCAGAGGTCATGGGGATAGGATTGATACCTAAGACTGCTGGCCCATAAAGAAAATCAATACACGTGAGAAGGTGGAGTCAAGGTTCCCAACTCTAATGGAAAACAACTCAAGTAATTTCAATGTATGATATAATTAAATGAGAGGTTTCATGTGCATCAAAATGTACTTTTAACTAAGTTGAAATCTATCATTACTAGACAGCTGCTCAGGGAGAAACAAAGGCACTTTGTATATAGACATTCTCTACTTGTGGAGTCACTTTACATTTCCAAACTGAAGGTAAAGAGAAAATTTATATTTTTACACACACACACACACACACACACACACACACACACACACTTGCTTAAAAAGAATTTTTAAAACATTCCTCAAAACTTTCCAGAATCTTGAGAATCAAAAGAACAGATCCTTTTTCTGTTAGAAAACCTAACAATAAAATGTAAACAGAACAGAAACAGGGATTTAATCTCCAGATGTTTTATTGTGGTTTGGGGCAGAGTCAAAGCTGGTTCTATCCATGTGCAAATAGAGATAACTAATTAAAAGTTTTCGACTGAATTACCTTCAAAATGTAGCCTGCTCAGGCCTCCCACAGTTATTTGTCAAGCTTCTTTATTACATCCCTTGTCTTAAAAGTTGTAATGGCATTTCAAGGTAGGGCAATGGTGATATATAAGCCCAGAGCAGTCATCAATTTGGAAAGGGGGATTACATCATGGTCCTCTCTTCTCACCTGGGAGAAATCTATGGATTCCTTACCTTGAAAGTCATGATGAGATGAGTGAAATGGAATTCAGCTTCCAAATCCAGCTGGATGGTAACATTCTCCACACCTACAGAAGAAGGAAGGAAGGAAGGAAACTCTTAAGGTTAACAGGAATGACCAAGAGCAACTTAGCTAATTTTTGTTCTTTTGCTCTTGTTTGCTTCTTATCTATTGACAAGAAATAACAGGAGGAACCTCACAACCATACAGTACGGTTAAGTTGTTAAGTGGCAAAATCCAAATCTTGTGTCATTTCTAGTTTTCAGGGCCCTCATTCTGATTATGACTCTATAGTTGGCTATACTGAATCAGATCACTGCTTGACAGAAATCTGGCATCCAGTTCTGCCAGAAGCGTTATTGTTTGTTTAGGAGGAAGAGCGAAACATCTTCCCAACCATCTGTGCCAAGATATTCACAACAGGGAAAAATTCTTTCCTGCCCACTGTAGGTGGTCAGCTTGCATGCTGGAGCACCAAGACATAATAATTTTCCCTCAACTAGAAAGAAACACAGATAGTTCCTTCTTTTAGTAGACAAAAGCAAGGAAAATAAATAAAATCTACCACACATGTTAGTTATCTTCCAGTTTGCAAAATTGGAAAAGCTAAGAGTGCATTTCCACAATTAAAAACCAAAGTCAAATTAAAGGATCTGATAGGCCCAAATAAATAAATAAATACTAAAATGTCCCCATTCAGGCCACAGCCTGAACAAATTGACCTTTGCCCTATGCCCTAAAGGTCAACGAGTTCCAGCTTTAACACATTAGAAAAAGTCACTCAATTCAGAGGTAGAGACTACCTTGAGAACATACTATAGAACCTAGCAATAAGAAAAGACCATCTATTTGACTGGTGCTCTTAGAGATCTACTCAATATTTCTAAGGAATCTCAAAAGGCAGGAAGATCTCAACATGTCAGAATGAGTCAAATCACAGCATTTTCAGGAAATCACTAGGAACTTTGGAATAAACTTTGTGCATTGGGAAATTGCCAAGTCTATTGAAAGAAGAAGAAGAAAAAAAAGAGTGGTCATTGAAACGGATATGAGTTAATTGAAATGCCAAAGAAAAACATTATAATCCTTTATAACCAGCCTTATCTAATTTATTTAAAGAGTCTTAACATAAACTTAGTTGAGACACCTACTTTAAAGCACTAATGGGACCCAAGACATTAAACAGTAGAGAAGTGGCTAGCTTTCCCAAAACTTCAACATAGATGTGTTATATATTCTCTTTTTCATTTTCTCCTTCTCCTCCATGAGAAAAAAGACAAAAAAAAATTTTTTTTTTTTTGAGTCAGGAAGCATCCAAGATAATGATGGTCTTCTCTGCTCTCAAAACTTCCTTCACACTTACAAATTGCACTACTAACTAGACAGGATCAATCAAAAGTCCTTGTATAACTAAACTACTTCCAACATCTGGCTACAATAGTTTTAGTTTATCACCCCCAAGAAAAATGTTTTCTCAAGGCAACAGAAAGAAAATAAAAATCAAATTCACGAAAATGCTTAAATGTGAAATCTCAAATTACAGGGGAGAAAATCAGGTAATAGTAAAATTACTTTTTACCAAATAGTAAAAATAAATAAATAAAATAAGTATTTCTATAGAAATAACAAAGGCTGTTTGTTATCTTTATCTAATATCCTGTAATATTGTCTCAATTCTGCCAACTCTATACTACTTTACTTCTGCTAAATGGGCTTCCCTTTGCCCTTAATTTGCAAAACTCTTCATGCCTTGGCTGTAAACATGCAAGACTTTCTCAGGAAGAGAGCTATAGAGAAAAGCAAACTAGTTCATTGTTTATATCATGAACAAACAAGGAGGGGACTGTACTTTTGGGAATATATCCCAAATAAGTAAAAAACAGAAAAGACTCCATTTATACCAGGATGTTTATGGTAGCTCCCCTTTTATTTTTTTATTTTATTTATTATTATTTTTTTTGTGAGGCAGTAAAAATGTGGAAACATTTTATCTCCAATATATCTTATCTCTACATGGTGTCCTCCATTAGATGGTGAGTTCCTGGAGAACAGAGATTTTCTTTGTACCTCAGGGTTTAGCACAGTCCAAAGCACAGAGTAAGTAAGTGCTCAACAGATCTTTGGTGACTCAACTATTTGGAGAATGACAGAGCAAATCGAGGTTTAGGATTGCAATGGAATACTATTGTGCCATAAGAAACAAAGAACAGGAGGAATTCAGAGAAACCAGGAAGTGGCCAAAATGAACTGATACAGAGAGAATTAGGCTAAGGAGAACCAGGATAAGAGAATCATAGAACAATAGCTCTAGTGACAATAATGTAAATGAAAACAAGATGAAAAGCAGCCAAACTCTGGAATGCAGACTAATTCTATAAATCAAACCCAATCCAGATAATAGATGATGAAATGCTCCTCCTTCTCTAGATAGAATTACATTCACAGAATAAAAAATGTAAATGGTAGGTGATATGCCAGAAATCATCTAGTTCAACCTTTCATTTTCAAAACTGGGATGCCAAGAGGAGTCATACATAAATGATAAGTTATTGACAGACTAGAACCCAAATCTTCTTATTTCTTATCTAAAACTTTGACTAATCTATATTATTTTCTTGCCCTGAGAACTCGGACTTCTGACAAACAGGGGTCATATAACACTCAATCATAAGCTCTTTCCCTTAGGGAGTATTTTCCCTCACATAATGATAAATGGTTATTTGGATCTCAAAGCTTCTGAGGTGTGGGGGCTGTAGTGCAGGGACTCAGTTAAATCAGGCAAAGCCTGGAAGCATTTTTGATCACAGAGAGCCAGGCCAATGAAATAGTTTTTTTATACACTTATTAAGCTTTGATGTGATTTTCTTCAAGAAAAAAAAATTCTTCCCCAAACCAAAAAGGTACCACTATTATCTCATTTGCTGCTATTATCCATTTCATCATGCTTGAAATTAAAATGTGTATTCTTAACATGGGTTTCTCTTTATAATAAGCATAATTCTTCAGTGTGGTGAAGCAAATATAATGCAGTCTTTGGAGCCACAATGATTCGAATTCTAATCCTTCAGAGACTTGGTAACTATTTGTCCTTAAGCAAGCCTTGTCTGTAAAACAGGGCCAATAAAAGCATCTATCGCACAGTAACAGTTTGTAATCTGAAATCTATGAAACTGTTTTTTTTAATGTTACAGTTTCAATATAATGTGTTTCTTTGTAATCCTATGAATTTTATTATATGAATTTAAAAACATTATTTTGAGAAGAGGTTCATAGATTTCATCTTTGACACAAAAAAGAGTTAAGAACTTCTCTAATGAGATAATGTGCATAAAGTATTTGGCAAACCTTTTGATTAATTTAAATGAAAATTATTTTTATTGTTATTTTGACTAAAAAATAAATTTAGCTTGTAAACATGTTTAAAGTATCCCAAAGTGGTAAAAGTCCCTGGATTATCTCATTGTTGAAGACAGATTCTTTTAATTATCTAGTGTTTTCTCAGTGTTAAAAATTCTAAATTTAAAAAGAGGAAAAAAAGTTGTTCTTCCAGTCAATCTCTAACTTCCTATTTCCTTTGCCTCCCTTATTTCTCCTCTCATTGTCACTCTATTTTAAATTGCAATGCTCTGTATGAGTCTGAGGACAGCAGATAGTATGTAACTTGTTTCCCCTTAGTCTACGATGAACTCATTTGCTCTATCATGAAAAAGCACTTTCTTGAAGAAAATGAAGGCTCCAAGGAGGAGAAATCTGATTTTACCACTCAGGAATACCATCAGGAATCTGATTTTAGCACTCCAGGCAATAAATCTGCCAAAGGCCATAATTACAGGACAGAGAAACCAACAAATAATTATGAATACACAGGAGCTCTTAAATCCAACCAAAAGTTACCATTTTCTCTCTATGGAACTTGTTCCCACACCAACCACATACCATTCTCAGATTGCCACCAAATCTTGAGGCGGTTTGGAGCAAATGTTGTAACCACATTTTCAATGAGATGACTATCAGGGTTGAATGTCTCATGGTAAGGATCCTGAGAATTGCATATGAAACATTTTTTGTCCTCCTGAAAAAAAGTTAAGTGGGTACATCAGTTGGGTGATTCAATCAATATTCTTTTTTAAAAAAGCAGAAATATTAGTGACAAATATAAATGAGCTAATATTATTTTTGTACCTAAAGTCATGTCTTTTCATAGCTGGTACATTTTTAAATTAAATAACAGCTGAAAATGCCGCCTCTCCTTGCAAATAAAAGTTCAAAAGTAGGACATGATTTCTACAAACCTAATTTAATTAGAATATATTTCTTGGCTTAAATTTTAATCCTACTAAATAACCTGAAAAGGCTTATTCAGTGGTACAATTCACAAATTGACTTTATAAACATATCAGACATTTGTTAGTAAGAGTGATGTTAAAAAAATAGCAATAAAAAATTAAAAAATTTCAATACGTGTGTGTGTGTAAATTCACAAATTTACATAGAGATATGGAAAAGCCATATGGAGTAAGCTAATGGACATTGTTGGGCTTGAAATCAGAAAGACTAATCTAGTTTAAATATGGCCTCAGACACTTACTAGCAGTGTGACCCTGAGAAAGTCGCTTACTCCTGTTTGCCTCAGTTTTCTCATTTGTAAAATGAGCTGTAGAAAGAAAGGGCAAACCTTTCCAATATCTTTGTCAAGAAAACTCTAAATGGGGTCATGAAGAGTTGGATACAACTACACAATAACAATGTAGACAAATATTAAACAAGTAAAACGTTTTTTAAAAAGTAAACTTTAAGAGGAATAACTTATTGGGCTTCTTGAGCTAAAGTCCACAGGAAAGCAAATCAATTAGAGGGGTGAGAAAGCACTGATTGTAAGTTGATTAGGTCTGCCTTGGAAAGTCAGTTCGTTTTCCAGGATTTCCTCAAAAGTAAAAAATAGAAGGGCTGGAATAGGTGACACCTGGAGTCCTTTTGAGTTCTGGGTCTACTACTATATGATGCTAGTTTGATAAGTCCTGGGAACTTCAGAAAAACAATAATTAAATTTTGTTCTGCTCCATTACCAAAGAGTTATGGGAACAGGAGAAGGAAAGCAAATTAAAACTCAAAGATAACTGAAATGGTGAAGGTAGCTTGGAAAGAGTTTATCCTCTATAGATAACTATTATTATTAGGTTCATTCTTGGAAAAGCCCAACATACAACTGGAATTGAAATTAAATTCATGTTCTAGAGTGGAGTACCACTGGGCCCCTTGATTTTTAGTTACCCTGGTAGCTGAGGCAAGAGTATTAAAGGTATAAATGGAAGAAGTGAGGTTTGGGGAAATGTTTTCTCTATCTTCCTTGATCAAATGTAATCTCCTAAAGAGTAACTGCCTTTTAGCAACCATACTGGTAAAATGGTTTTAAAAAATAAAAAAAAATTCACACAATTTCAAGGTTTACCATCTTAATTG
Organism: Antechinus flavipes; assembly: GCF_016432865.1. Classification (NCBI taxonomy): domain Eukaryota; kingdom Metazoa; phylum Chordata; class Mammalia; order Dasyuromorphia; family Dasyuridae; genus Antechinus; species Antechinus flavipes. The sequence continues at coordinate 141,280,990 of NC_067402.1, read as the reverse complement.
TACAGTCTGACTCATGACTGTGACAAAACTTTAGGAACGTAGTCACTTTTTATTTTAGAATGGGATGGGAATCTGTTCACAGAAACCCCCCCTGCAACCGAGGAGAAGCTAGTTTATTTTTTCATAGTAAAACCAGATATGTCCCTAGGAAACTTATCTTACCTCAAATTTGCATGTTAACAACAAAAAAAGTCAACATCAGTTACACTCATTACCATGTAGTCAAGGAAATTAGTAATGGAGAACAATTACCAGAACTTTAAAAAAAGGAGGAGTTAATTATAGCCTCTCTTCTAATCAGGAAGTGGTCTAGACAACTCTGTATAAACCTGAAAACCAATGAATGGAGTCCACTTTACCACATTCTTTCAGGTCTTTGGAATGGGTTTTTTCTTCCTTTTAAAAGTCGGACATCAGTGCAAAGCTATAGTCATCTGTTTGTTCTTCTGAAGAGCTAATATGTTCTACTTAAGAGCTAATATAATACTCAGGTAAGGGAGGGGATTTCTCAAAGTAATAATGATAGTTCAGGATTGAATTTATTCTACATTTGGAACAGGAATCATTTATTTACTGTTATCCTCCACGTCCTTCTTTTTAAAATAATGAAAACAATTTAAATATTTTATTTTGTTTTTTGAAAATGTTAAGCTTTTAAAAAATGTTTACCTAAAAATGTAAACCCTACTGATGAAGAAACATGTTTTCCATCTCCTTGACAGAAAATTCAATAAAAAGATGGACTTCAATTGAACAACCAGGCATATTTTTGGATACAACTCATTTTGTTTTGCTTGATTCTGCAAATTTGTTATAAGAGATTTTTTTTTTTCCTTTTCCAATGGGAAAGGAAGAAGAGAAGGGTGGAAAAGAAAGAAAAAAATTAACTTAGAAATTTGAATTAAAATTTATAAATGAAAATATCTCTGAAATTTAAAGTTTGAGAGTGTCTTCAGAAGCAGACTTCAACTTTCTGGCTACATTTTTTTTTAATTTCTTGTTAGGGTGGGGTCCTTTTGTCTTCAAAGTATAGTATATGGGACACTTTTTTTGAAAAACAAAATAATGGGGTGGGCAGGTGAAATATTTAACTTTGGTGCGGGAATATGAAGAATAAATGAAGTATCAAATGCCCATGTCATCACTACCCTGTCACCATCTAAATATGAGTTGAACCCAACTGTGGATTGTCTTCTGTGATGAGATCTAAAGAAGGGGGAAGGAAAGTTTGTGTGAAATTTGGCAACAATGAAACTACCAGTCACTATTCACCTCCCCTGCCCCGCCCCAAATCAGATGTAAGGAGGAGGGAAGAGATTACTTGAATTCAAATTTTTTTTAAACTCCAGTTTCTCAGTGTTTCCCAATTCAGGGGAAAAGAGGCCAGGCTCTCTTTGCAGTGGGACAGGAAACATTAAGCGGATGCAACTGTGCAAACACATTGAGATGGGGCAAAAGGAAAGGCTTCCAGCCGTACTCTCCCGAGGCCCTCCCAGACCTCCAGCTTCCTATTTAGGTAACTGGCTGGCGGAGGAAATCTGGCCCTTTTAGTCCCGCGGACTATGGGATTCGCAGTCCGGTGAGCGCCGCCTGGCAGATCCCCAGCCTCACCTGGAGGTGGCTGACGATGCAGTAGGGCTCAGGTTTGTGCAGTCCGCACGTGGAGGTCACTGAGAGTTTCTGGGCTCGGCCAATAAGCAGGTCTCCCGTGGCTGGATAGCAGCTGCCCTCTGCACAGCCATAACTGTACTCGGGTTCTTGGGCGTGCACACAGACTCCCCAGAGAGCTGAGACTGGGGAGTCAGGCCCCCGATAAGCAGGCAGAGGTGAGAGGGGTAGAGAGGAGGAGGGGCGCACGAGAGTAAGACAAGTTAGAGATCGAGAAAGGAAGAAGGTACGGGAAGGAAAGAAGCATGGGGGGGGGGCAGACAAGAGGTGAGAGAGAGGAGGCATAAGGAATGTTGGGGTTCCGGGAGCAGCAGAAGAGTACAGACAGATGGACGGGGAGAAAGAAGTGAAAGATCGTGGCAGATGAGAGAGAAATAAAACAAGAGGTCAGCATTGAGCACCACCTTCCAAACATTCATTCACACACACTCTTTTGACCCCCCATCTTCCAGTCTCTGGGAAACAGCACTGATCTTGGAGAGACCCTGTCCCCACCAGAAATGATATTAATTGCAAACTCATTAAGTCGATTTGCTAACTGCAAAGCGCAAGGAGGCTGCGAATTTGCTCGCGTGTGTGTTTTCTAAGGACGCCCCGGGGAGCGCATTAGCACGTCTCCTTCCCTTAAGCCCAGAGAGGTGGATCTTTAAAAGGGTGGAAGAGGTAAAGAACTTCGCAACTTTCTGGTTAACATTTCGCCATAACCCGAAGAAGGAAACGACCGGCTAGCTGCTTTTTGGTACTACCCAGAAGCGAACATCAATCGCTAATTAAAATCATACGGGGCGCCAGGCTATTCCCAGGATAAGCCTCCTTCGTTCCGCTCTAAGCAGTTTCCCAGGGAAATAGACTACAGGAAGAGGGAGAGAAAAAGATCGCTCTCAGAATCCGAGCTCGGGGTTTCACAGCTCCCGCCGGGTAAAGGAGCAAATCCAGGAGAAGTAAGAGCTTAAAGGTAAAAGGAAGAGCCACGAGCGCCGAAGAACCCGAGTTCTGGCTGAAGTCTCAAGCTCTCCACGCCCAGGTCCCGCCGCCTCGCGGCAGCTTCCCTAACTGAGGGAGAGTGAATGGCATTTGAGAACAAACGCTTAATTTCTAACTCAAATTCCTCCTCCGATTCATTTCGATTCCCAGCAAAGCCTGGAAAAAGAGTTTTTCCCCCCTTTCTTTCCGCTCTCCTTTTCCCTCCCCCATCTCCACACCTAAGTCCACACCACCAGGTACGAGTCTTCAGAATTACCTAGGAAACCGAAAAGGTGCACCTGGAGTAATCCCATCTCCTCCCTTCTGCTGGAGGGGAACTGCAGAAGAGAGAAGGGAAAAAAAGCTGCTTGTGGATCCGCCTGCCTTCTCTCTGCAGAAGTGGGGGGGAAAGCAGAAGGCAAATTAAAAGATTAGAATGAGGGGGAAAGGGGTCGCTCTTCCCCCACCCCCCCCCCCACCCCTACCCGCTGCTTCCAAGAAATGGGAGGAGAAAAAAGAGAGAAGGTGGAAAGGGGAGTTAAAAGAAAGAGCACAGAAACTTTCTTACCCCAAACTCACAGGCTTCTTCTCCCAGCTCCTTCCAGCCCCGGAGCCCAAAGAAGGGAATTAGAAAGTTTAGCCCAGGGAGGAACAGAGGGAGGCGCCTTTGCTCATGCGCACACGCTGGAAGATGGGGGGTGAGGGGGCGGGCTGGCGGGTGGCTGAGGTCTTTGGAGAAGCTGGAAGGCTTGTAGTAGTGTTCCCACGTTGGAATGTTCCCCCTCTTACGGGGTTCGTGCTCATGCTATATGCACCCTGCCATGGGGTGCCCCAGCTGCCCCCTTGGAGCAGTAAGTTTCCGATCCAGTTTGTGCGCCTCGGAGGATGCCCAAGAGGTGAAGAGAAGCAGTCCGGGATAGGAATGAGTACTGTCTGGTCTAGGAGATAGGTCCTGGGATGAGAAAGGGGGGTAGGGGAGAAGACCTACCACGGACTCATCCATTTACATTTGTAAGAGGTGAGTCACTCAAACGAAACAAAAAACTAGTTGGAAGCTAAAAATTCCCTAACAAGTAACTCTCCCAGGGAGATTCTTCTTTACCTTTCTAGAGGAAGGATGGAGCAGGAAGAAGACAAAAGGCAGATAAATCTTTTGTTCCGTGAGCCAGAGAACATTTTTAATAACGATGTTATGTATAATTCTTCTCTTTTTCTATCAGACCTAGTGTCTGATATAGAAGGGCACTTCTGTGCACTTTCCTTTCTGTTCTTATTGCCATCATCCCAAAATGGAGCCTTTCCCCCATGCTCGGTGGATTACTGCAAAAGCCTCCATCAAGTCTTCCTGCCTACCTTCTCTTCTCTAATCTATTCATACAGATGTCAACCCTTCATTTAGAAACCTTCTATGGATTTTGTTTAGGGGGTAAAGTATAAACATCTTTACTTGACAAGCAAGACTTTCACCAAGCTGATGCCATTCCTTCCTTCCCTTCTTCAGCCTTCTCTTGTATATTACCCTCCATGCACTGTATGTATCAGCCAATCTGGATTTTCTATCCTTTTCTAAAGGCAATTGAACCTTCAACTCAGTGCTTTTGCTCTTCTTACTCCCCACCTATCTACATTTTCCTTCTTCCCAGTTTTACCAGTTGAAGTCCTAACCATCCTTAAAGCCTAACCTAGACACCACATCTGCCATGCAGGCAGAGATAGCGGTTGTAGTTAGTGATTTTAACACGTCTCCAGATTCACTTTTGTATTGTCATGTATGAATTATTGTTGTTTTCCCCCTTCCAGACAAAAAGCTCCATGAAGGTAGGACCATGTCTTAGCATCCTTTGTCTTATATCTTCCCTCTAATCTATGCAGAGTTGGTGCTTAGTAAAAAAACAAACAAACAAAAAAAGACATATTTATTTCCATTTTTAAAAGGTACTATTTACTGATAGCTAAAAAACAATCCAGATAATTGATGAAAATATACTTTTCCCTCAATTACTTGGCTATTTCAGTTAAAATGATCTTGCTAGTCTTTCTTGCCCATATCAGGTAAGTATATTAGTTCATTTCCACTTCTTTTCAACCCATGTTGACACATCTACAGGTAAATGTCTTTTGCTAATAAACTCAATAATTCTGAATTTCACTCTTTGGGAAGGGTTAGAAGATAAGCACTAAATCTGATTTCATTGGTAGAACTTATAGGAACTCACAGGAGAAGAAACTCCTTTCAGTGTAGATCACCTTTTCTATCACAAGTCCCAAGAAGTTACCCAAGTCACATGGCTAGTATATGTGAGAGGCTGGCTTTGAGCCCAGGAATTCTGGTTGCAAGGCCAGCTCTCGATAATCTGCCTTTTAAAAAGGGTGATTCTTGTGGATGGCACTTCTTCTCAGAACAGAAATGGCAATGGGGAAGATAGTGGATCATGGGAAAATCCTAATGACCAAGTACCCTCTGGAAGGATTATGCTTACCTACTGACCTTTAGCTTAGTCCTCCGAGTAGGTGGAGCAGAGTGAAGTGGATGATTTTCTCAGTTTGCTGAGTTGACCAAATTCTGCTACTTTATCCAAGGAGAGAATGAAAATTCATTTACATTTCATGTATTTTCTTTCCTCCTGCTGCATGTTGCTAAGGGCATTTGTGGGAAAGGTAAATGTCTTTTTTTTTTTCTCCAACATGAGTTGGTTTGCTTCTCTCTTCATTAATTATTCCGGAAGATGGTGTTGAGGGGATAATTGGTCAGTTTTTAACTGTGACTTTTTCTTCTGACCTAATTATTAAACTGCTGGGGTTGCAGCTGCAGAATGGGGTACAGGCTGGTTTAATTATTAAACAATACAGTCAAGCTACTATTAACAGAAAAGTTTCATTCATTTGTAAATGTCCATAAGTGGCTGTCTGGAGACAGCTAATCTAGTGATAAGATGTTAATTATTCACTATATCAACATTTTGCTTGTCTATTTCTCTCTTCCAATGACTATTTATAGGGATACTCAATTTGAGCATATTGAATACAGAGGATCATATTCCAAGTCAATATGGTGTTATTAAAAGAGAGAATAGTTCCAAGACTGAGAAAGACCAGCATTCAAGACTTGTCTCTGATATACTTGCTCTGGGACTAAGGATGCATCCTATACTCTTTTAATGCTGAGGCAACTCTCTAAGACTAAAAAATATGGATGAATCCCCCATCAGAATCTATGAAAGACTTCCCACACCAGGATTTTTCTATGCTGAATAAATCACAGCAGGAGACTAAAATAAACAGACAAAAGATCATGGCTGAACAAGTAGTGGTATATGATTGGAATGGAATATTCCAAGAAATGATAAGTCAATGATTTTAGAATAACATGGAAAGACTCGCATGAAGATCAAAATGAGTAGAACCAAGAAAACATTTGTATGCAATACCAACAATATCAGAAGATCAACATTCAAGACTTATCTCTGACAAATACTTGCTCTGAGACTGAAGATGCATCCCTTTCAATTCTGAGACAATTTTCTAAGTCTAAAAAAATATGGATGAATCCCTCTTCAGGATCTATGGAAAGAGTTTCCACACCAGGACTTTTCTATGCTGAATAAATCACAGCAGGAGACCAAAACAAACAAACAAAAGATCATGGCTGAATAAGTATTAGTATATGACTGGGATGAATATTGCTATGCTATGAGAAATGATGAATCAGTGGTTTTAGAAGAATATCTTGCATGAAGATCAAAATGAGTAGAATCAAGAGAACATTTGTATGCAATAACAATATTTTTTAAGAGCAATTTTGAATGACTGAGCCATATAACTATTGTAAATACCCAAATTAACTACAAAATACACATGAAGATACCATCTGCTTCCAGAAAAAAGTAATGAGTAGAAATATATGTAGAATAAATTTATATATATGCATATGTGTGTGTTTAATGGCAGGCATCTTTGAACTGTGGGAAAGAGGGAAGAACATTAAAAAAAATTGTATTATACATGTAAATAGAATAACAAGTGTTACATAGATTTTCAGTATCATACAATTTTTTTTATTATACTATGTTATAGAAATGCTTGTTCTATCCCATAAGTTAAAAAAAATCAAAACAGTTTGATTCTCCTGAATTGATCTTATTGCTGACATTGCAGTGGTATAGTAAAAAGAGTATGTTGGACAAGCTGCTTAACTTTTCTTGGCCTTGGTTTCCTTGTGTGTAAAATGAAGGGATTGAAGTAGATAATCTCTAAAATCCCTCTAAATTCTCAATCTATAATTTTGTAAACTTTTGATCTTGAGGATTTTACATGATTTAGGCTCCCAAGGTTGCATTTTACAGTTTCTTATCCTTAGACACGTATAATCACTAGTATCTTTATAACCAGCCTTAAAGGATAAAAGAAGGAAAAGAACCTGCCCTTGTTTCCAGAGGAGACCTTGACACATGTCAAGTTTTGGGGTGGGATGGAGTGGGACTGTTTCCTTATCATGAGGGAATTGGACTAAATAATCTCCAAATGAACTACCTGTTCAGTTTCAGGTGGTCTTATACTTTGCCACCACATTGTCAGTTGTGCCCTTTTTAACTTTAGTGTTTTTCCTTTACTGAAACTTCCACAAATCTTTGAGTTAAAAGAAATATATGAAATAGGTCACATAACATCTTATAAGTATTTGACAAAACCTCTGATGACATTCCTGACAAGTGATTATCCAGCCATCATTTGAAAGGCTGTAATGAAGAAATACCCATGGCCAAATCTTGAATTCACCTTTTAACTTTTAAATAATTCTAATAATAATTAGAAATGTTTTTCTTTATATCATGCTTAACTTGACTACTCTATAACTCCCATTTATTTTTCTTAACTCTGCTCTCTAGAATCAAGTACAGCAAAATGAATCCCTCTTCTTCAAGGCCACTCTTAATTGTCTGTGGGAAAAGCTTACCATATTGACTTCCCCAATCTTTTTTTCCTTTTTTCCAGATTAAAAACCACCAGTTTTTTCAAATAATCTTCACGTGTTCTGTTGATCAGCCTTTTCTGAATGAACTCAAGTTTTTCAGTGTCCTTAAAATGTAAAGTCCAGAACTGAGTCAATATTCTAGATTTGGTTTGAGAGACTTGTTTTTTTCTGATACATAAACCTAAATTCACTTAGGTTTGGGGTTTGTTTTTGCCTGCCATGTTAACACTATTGACTCAGACTGAATATGTAGTCCACTAATATCCCTAATTTTTCCTTCATATAAACTGTTATCTACTTAAAACTATAGTTGTGCAGTTGATTTGGTCCATCATTTAAGCTTAATGAAATTTGAAAAAAAAAAAACATTATTTCTAGAGACATAGATAGGTAGATAAGCTGACAAAAATTTGCTTTGTGCTAGGCACTATGCTAAATACTAGAAATAGAAATAATAGGAAAAAAACCCCCAATTCCTCCCTTCAAAGAGCTTACATTCTAGTAGAAGAAGACAGCACATAAAGAACCAGAAGAAAAAGAAGGGTTGGGAAAATACTTATATGTGAGCAAGGTAGGCAATTGGGGCTTCATGAGATGACCTGAGATTAAAAATGATACAATGCCTTGTTTGAATGTTTATTCAAATAATTCTGATAGGTGAATTTTTGACTCATTTTGCTAGAAATCAGATCTCCTCCATCACTTCCTGGCTATCTCCATACCATATTGTGTGTCAGGGCACATAGCCCATCTCTCTCCATTCCTTTCTAGTTCCCCTTTATGTATTGTCCCCTCTACCTCTTCTCTTAGAAGTCCTCAAAAGCAAGAATTGTTGCTTGAAATAGGAGTTTAGCCAATCACATTTAGTTAATTCACCCATTTATCTAACATTTTTGTTAGTTTATCCTGACTAATTTTATGTCACTTACAGATTTAATAAGAAGGCAATCTATCCTTCCATCTAACCTGTTCAAGTTGTTCCCAGATTTTTCCTAAAGTAAATTTTCTTCTAGCCATAGTCTCAAAGAAACATCACAATTTGCTAGCTCAGATTCATTTTAGGAATTCTAGATTCTTTTCTTTGAACTGAATTCTACCTCTCAATTACAGCTATATCCTGAGAAGCAGAATGGCATAGCAGAAAATACCCAGAATATGGAGAAGTATCCTGTCTCAGATATTTCCTAATCTATTGCCCCTCCAGGTCTCAGTTTCCCCCTCTGTAAAATAAAGAAAGGCATCATGATTAGAGGATGGAAAACCTGATTTAGAGTCAGGAAGACTTTGATTCAAATTCTTTCTTGGACAAGTATTGGCTGTAAGAGCTCAGACAAATCATTCAGTGCCCCTAGCAAGTCCTTAGGACTATAAATTGCTTAGCAGGTGCTGAACAGCATTAGTAAAGGGAGTTAGATTTCCCACATATAGCAATGAAATTAGAAGTCTAGTAAAAAATAGAGATAATATTTACATTACCCTGTTGTCATTGTGTATAATATTTTCTTGGTTCTGCTTTCTTTGAGAACCTCTCCTCTCCCCCCACCCCCCAATCAGAAGTTGAAGCATGGTAAAGAGTAAGCATGTCTTAACAGAAGGGATATTAGAAGACATTCCAATATCACTCTTATTCCCTTTACAGAAGAATAGATTGAATTTATTTTCCAACTTTTTTGATGTGTTAACCATTTACACTGATTCTCCTGCTCTTTTTCATGGAAAAAATACTGTTTCTTATATGGTATGGTTCTCTGGGAACAGAAAGGGAAGGGATATCAGGAAAAATTATGGAGATATAAAAAACATTAATTAGACTTATTTAAAAAATTGCAAAGTAAAAATATGTCTATTCATACTACCTGCTTCACAAATTTGTGAGATTTTTTTTACAGATCTTTAAGTTCTATACAAGTTAGTTATTATTGTTACATTGATATATGTATAATGAGATACTTTATGTTTTTATTACTAAAACTCCAAAAGGTGTGCTCTAGCTCATCACACAGATTTCTTTTTCTTTCCTTCTGTTCATTTGAATCTGTCTAACAATGATACAATCTTTTCATTTAAAGGACTGAAGAATTTTACAACTTATATAATTGTGAAAAAAAGATTGCAAACTTTTGGTCTCTTTTAAGTGAGAATGACTATTATCCCCCTAAAATAGTTTTTTCTGGGAGAAGAAACCTTAAAAGAGTAGGAAGAATTTCAAAATCTCCTTAATTTTAATATTAGAAGAACCAGATATGTCAATTGATGCAACATTTCATATTAATTTCACTTTGAAATAAAAATTTTCATCTTATCTCTATATTCATTACATTATGGATTTTAAAATTGTGATGCAGCTTGGTATTTTGAGGTATTTTTAAATTCCCATCTTTCCAGTGGATAATATTAGAATGCCAATTAGCATTTCTCACTTCTAAATTGTGAATTCCTCCCTTCCTTAAAAGGGAGCTGATCTGTAGATACATTTGGCCCATCGGGTTTTGCCCTCTTTCCCTTTTATAATGGACTTGGAGTAAAGACTTGGGTTCAAATTATGACAATCTTTTGGAGCCCAGTTTCTCCATCTATAAAATGGAGATAACAATACCTATATTCACAGGATGGTTATAAGGCTCTAGTTACATAATGGATAGATAGCACTTGGCAGAATTTAAAACATTATGAATTGATTATTAATCCAATTAAGTTAAGTTAAAAACAATTCAGAGTACTAGATACTACAGCAGGGATTCTTACTTTTTTGTGTGTCATGGACCCGTTTGATGGTCTAATAAAGCTTCTAACCTCTTCTAAATAATGGTTTTAAATGCAAAAATAGTAAGACTATAAGGAAACCAATTATATTGAAAAATAATTATCAAAATATTTTAAAAAATAAGTTCAGAGATCCCCAGGTTAATGATACCTGTATGACAGGTATTTTACAGAGGAAGAAACTGATGCTTACAAAAGTTAACTGATTTATCCAAGATCATACAAGGATATACATATGTGTGGGAGATAAGATATAAACGTAGGCCTGCCTCACTCCAAGTCCAGAATTCAGTCCAGTATGTCACATTATCTCCAAGCCTTCCTTGAATTACCATGGAGAGGGTCTCATTGGGCCTCCTCAGCTCTCCTGTATAAAATGAAGAAGAAGGACTTAGATGATCTCTCAGATTCTTTCCAGCTCTAAATTTGGGAACAACAATAAAAAAAAATAGAGCAACAGTATTTAAATCTGGGAGGATCTTCAGGATTTTGGAAATTTAAAAAAATTAGCTCCAACAATCTTATTTCCTGGTTGCAAAAAGAGCCTGAATCTGATTTGAGCCGTAAATAGTGATTAAACATTTAAAAACAGATAACAAAACAATACACCTTTGTCAAGAAACAGCAATGAGCTACTATATTGTCTGTGCTTTGCCCTGGTGAGACCAAATTGGGAGTATCGCATTCAGTTCTGGGTGCAACATTTTAGGAAGGCAGTGATGGGTTGGACAATGTCCAGAGTAGGGCAACCATGATGGCAAAGATCCTTAAGATTAAGCCACATATATGGTTTAACTCTCTTCCCAGAGCTATTCAAGCAAAGGTTGCTTGAGTATTTGTGGACTATAGCTGTATTTTAACTGGTGTTATTATTCAGATCGAGGTTGGACTTCCAAGCTTTTGAGGGCCTTTCATGATTTCCACTATTGACTCAATGTAGTATAATAATAACTCAAATTTATATACTGCTTTAAGGTTTGCAAAATTTTAAACTTTAAACATGTCATTTCATTTGATCTTAACAACATTGGGAAGTAGGTGCTATTATCCTTATTTTAAAGATGAGAAAATTGAGGCCTCTCCAGGAATCTGAAGAATGATTTAAATTTTGGTTTTCCTGATGACAACTTCCAGACTCTTCTCCACTGCTAGCAAGCTGTACATAAATTAAATAGTAGCCTTAAAGAAGAAAAATGAGTGAAAAACAAGTAGGATTTCCTTTAAGCCAGTGGTTACAATTCTGGGCCTCTTTGACAATCGGAGAAACCTATCAGTCCCTTCTAGAATAATATTTTTAAACAAATGAAGGAAATGCTAGACTTTACTTGTTGTTCAGTCATGTCTGACTCTGTGATTTCATTTGGGGTTTTCTTAGCAAAGATACTAGAGTCATTTGCCATTTCCTTTTCCAACTCATTTTACAGATGAGGAAACTAAGGCAAACAATCTTATCTAAGATTAACCATTACTGAGTATCTAAGGTCAGATTTGAATTCACCAGTATAACTCTTGCTACCTTTAGGCCTAGAAGTCTATCTACTATGTCATAAATTGAAAATAAAAATGTAATTCCCTATCCCTATTCAAGTGCAAAGACCCTCTGATGGTCATAGAGCTCCCCTGGTTAAAATTGCTTGGTGAAGGTGATTATCATATGGGAGCTCCTCTAGAGATCAACATTGAATCCATTCACCTGTTTATAAGAGGGACTACATTTAAATCATCTTGGGGGAAAAATAACCATCCATCTTTTTCTCAGAACTTTTTAAGAGTCACAAAGTAAACAAAGCAATCTCTAAATTTATATTTGATTTTTTTTCAAAGTTTTGACTAAAATGGAGTCGGAAGATCTCTTATCAGAGAATATTTAGACATACCCTAAGGGTTGCAAAACCATTTTGTTTCTCCTTCCAAATATGCAGCAAGGTGATACCCTAGATCCAAGAGGAGATATGGTGGCAAGCTGTTCCTCCACTTCTCGCCAGCATTTTCTGAATGTTTTTATAGCTGCATTTTGTATTTAATAGGCATGCCACAGAGACAGCTCAAATGGAGCAAAGGTTTGAGTTCTTTTTCATTGTTCTTGTGTTAAATGGAGTTCAGCATCTGATTGCTAATGTGAAATTTTGAAAATTTGATGCAGAGAGATTAAAATCTAACCAAAGAGCTAGAAAATCTTGGAATAGCTCTTTTAAAGGAAATATTTAGGCTCAATTTAAGTGAAGTCAATAAAGAAAAAGGAAAGTTCCCTCTAAGAACTAAGTATAGTTTATAAATCCAAGTTAAATTGTTCAAATCTACTAACTATTTCTATGGCCTGCTCCTTGATTGCAGAATGAATCACCACTAAGGTATTTAGCGGTCACTTGATTGTATAAGATTGATTTAGGAATGAAATTTAAATAATCCTTTCCCCCAATGGGAAATGTTTACTAAAAATGGTGAAGTCAAATGAAATAAGCAATTAATTACTTGATATTTATTCTTCCAATTCTAAAAAAAAATATTTATTTTGGTACCACACATAAGATGCACTGTAAAAAAGCAGAGAGAGTGCTGCATATGGAGTCCAAATTTCACTTGTGATCCTGATCTGTTGTGTGATCATGAGTACTCATTTTAAGTCTGAGCTTTTGTCTTTTCATCTGTAAAAAGGGATAATAATCTTTAGGATGTATATCAAATTTAGTGTGAGGCTCAAATAGCATATTATATGTATACTTTGCCAGTTTTAAAAGTATTATATAAATTGTATATTAGATTATAAGCTTTTTAAGGGCAAGTACCATCTTTTGACTCTTGATTTCCCCTAAGGCTAAACACCATGGTAAGCGCTTAATACATGTAGATTGAATAAATAAAAGAGTTGTGAAGTGTAATTGTGTTAAATTCAAATAGACCTGAATGCCTGCTAATGAAATATTGACTTGGAAAATCACAAATCAAAATTATCTATGTTGTGTTATATTTTTATTTATTTTCCTAAACATTTCACAAGTGCATTTTAATCTGTTTTGGGCCATATTTGGGGGTTTTGTTGGCCACATTCTGCCTATAGACTATGAGTTTGACCCTTTAAGTGTAATGGATAGTAAGGTGGATTTGGAATCAGGAAGAGGGGGGAATCCTTCCTCTGACACCCACTAGTTGTGTGACCTTTGGCAAATAGTCTAATTGCTCTTAGTTTCAGGCAACTTTTTCTGACTTATTTATTAAGTTTCAAATGAATTATGACCTGATTTGGTAGAGGAATTTCCCATGCAGAGGAAATTCCAGTACTTTATATTATCATCGATTAGCGTTTTCCATTTGACATGCCCCTAGAACGGTTTGATCTTCAGCAAAGCACTTTTCCTCAGATTATTCTTTTGTAAAATAATTGGACTAGAGATCTCTAAGGTCCTTTTCAGTGCTAAAATCCCATGATTCCTATTTTAGCTGCTTTTCTTGTTTTCCCCAGCTCTACAAGCTAATGTGATTACACAGCCATTTTATAAAGTTGGAAGGGAGAAAGAGGAGGAGGAAACTTGTCTTTATTCCATCAATTCAATATTCTAATCTCCTTTTCCTGCTTTCCTTCTCCATATTTCCCTCTGTTTCTCTTAATTTGATATCATAAACCCAGTTTACAATAAGCCACTTATGTTTTGGACCTGACATTAATCTTCTCTTGCTTTTATTGATATTTTACATCCAAAGAAATGAAAATGAGTTTTCTCTTTGCCTTCACTGTCCCTCCTCAAGGACTGATATTTTCATCTATAACTTTATTACACATATCAGAGAATGAAGAATTGGCAGTTCTTACCTAAGAGGAATCAGGAACAATGCCATTTGTTGAAGACCACACCATGATTTATTGATGAAAGCAGTATAGGAAACCTAACTACCAATCCAATGTTTTTATCCTGGGAAAGTGTTCCTTTTAATAACAACATAGCCCTAAAGTGTCACCAAACTCCAATTAAGTTCTGTCCATTTCCAATTAGCAGTTTTTTCTTCTTCTTTTTTTCCTTTTTCCCCCATGATATGATTAAATATTCAGGGGGAAAAAGTTTTTTTTTTTTTCCTTAAGGGATTAAAACCCATTTTCTAGATTAGAAAATTTCATCAAAACTCTTGCTCTTGTTGCTGCCATGGAGTTACATCAGTGTCAAAGAGTCTATCCCACCCATAACTGTGCTTGCATCATTGGAGGCAAGTCAGCACTGGAGTCTCTCACTAGGATTAGGCAGTGCTTTTGGATATTGGGCTGCTTGCCAGACAAAGATGTTGTAAAATGTCTTTGCTCACTTGAAGATTGATGGAGAAACATGACACAGCTGGCAGAGGAGAGGCAAGTATTAACCATCATCCACATAAGGCTCAAGGTCTAGAGATTTCTCTTTCTATAAAATGGAAGCTTGTCTTCTAATTGTTAGTTTTCTCTTCACTAATCAGCAAGAGAGAGAATTTTATTAGGTAAAATTGGAATGGACTTTTCTGTTGAAGTTCAGATTGGGGAATCACAAAAGGAGTCATAAAAATTAAAGGGTGATGGGAAAGTCAGAAAATTGAGTGGAATCTGGGTTATATAATCAAGGGTAAGTCATTTAACATCCCTGAATCTCAATAGTCTTATCTGTAAAATAAATATACTCTCTTTCCATGGTTATTGTGAGGAAGGCACACTGTAAACCGTGTAAATGTAAATGAGGATAGGATCATTCTTATATTTAATTCCAAATACAACTCTGATCATTCTACCATGATATTGCTCTTGATTTACTTCTTTACTCATAAAGTTAAATGATATTCTGCCCCTCAGGCCATGAAATTAATGTAAAAGATATAATCTGAAATCTAGAACCTCAAACTTTGAGCTTATCTGGATCAGGTTAATTTTTTAGGATTAATCCAAATGATCATTCTCTCTTTTGGCCTGGGTTTTCTCCCCCAATAAATTTACTTTGGAAAATCACACAATTTAGTTTATGTCTCATTTGAACAAATGCAACAGAGCATCCAGGTTCCATATCAGTATTCATGATAACATACAAAAATGAAATACAGAACATATTGGTTTTCATTCCATAGAAAATCTGAAAAAACTCCCAGAAACATATGCAGAAAATATTTTAAAATATTCACAAAAGCCTATAAACAATTAAAATTCAGACTCCACTAAGGTTGCTGACATCATTTCTTGCTCTTCTGAGTACAAAGCAGCTTTGAGGAATTCCAGTATTGCTTGGATGTTTAGCTTCTGGAAAAAAATGAAGGACAATTCAGGCAAAGGAGCTCAAATACTCAAATAGATCTATAATCTTATAGATTCAGATTTCTTCAGGAACATTAAAATTATCCTCTTCTCTTTTCATCAGGGTCTTATAGATTCAACACTATTCTGTGTGGAATTTCCCAGGAAATTGTACTTCTAGACTATTTCAGTAGCTTTTTATGTGGTCTTTTTAAAGGCAATCTTTCCTTCTCTAGTCCATCATCAACTCAAATGGATCTATGTTATCATAAATTCAGGAATTCTTTAGGAGCATTAAAAACCCTTTGCATAGATTTAGCTGAGTTGAAGCTCCTTTGCTTTAGTTGTCCAAAGCTCTAAAAAATGTGCTTCAATCTGTATTTAGACTTTCTTGATTCAAAGTCATATTGAACATGATCTCAATACCACCCTTGAAATAAATAATGAAAAAAAGAAATTCTAGTGGTATTTCTTTGGAAATACTATTTTATTTGGAAATAGAAATAACAAAAAACTATACATTTTCTTTGGGGCAGAAGTTTGGTAATGATGCAGATTTCAACCCTAATTTAAGTGCTTACCCATCCTATGAGACTTTTTCCAAGTCTTTTCTTTTTCATATTTTACCATTTAGATGCTATAAATAGAACTCTGCCCAACTTTCATTCTTGTCACTTTATCAGGCTGCTTTCTCTTATCATGAAGTTTATTGATGATGTCTTTTACTCCTTTTCTTTTTTTTTTTTTTTTTTGGTATTCCTTGTTGATTATATGGAGAGACCTGTTTATATTTATCACACTCTTTTTCACTATTCTCAATGAAATCTCAATGAGATACTCATATTTAATTCTTCAGAGGTAATGGTATTACATGTCTTTATAGCAGCAGCATTAGCATCTACAATCCTCCAGAATACCCAAATCCTCCAACTACCAAACTTACATTTCTAAAGTAGACAGTCATATGATAGAAACTGGTATCCATACTGAGAGAAATAACTGATGGAATCTATCTAAATACAGATTGGACCATATTTTTTTAAAACTTCATTTTTCTTGAGGACTTTTTTTGATTTATGTTTTCTTTCACAACATAATTATTATGAAAATATTTTGCTTGACTATACATGTATAAGTTATATTGAATTGCTTGTATTCTCAGTGAAGGGAATAGAGAGGGAGAAAGGAAAAGAATCTGGAACTCAAAGTTTTAAAAACAAATATTAAAATTGTTTTTACATATAACTGGGGACAGAATGAATACTAAATTAAAAAATAAAGCAATCAGTCAGTCAATAATTATTTAATAAATATTTACGATGTGGCAAACACCATTCTAAGTATGAGAAATATGAAATTAAATCAACAAACATTTATTAGTTTATTTTTTAGAAGTTTTTTTTTTATTTTCAAAACATATGCATGGATAATTTTTCAACATTAACCCTTGCAAAATCTTGTATTACAAATTCCCACCTCCCTTTCTTCCATCCCCTCCCCTAACTGGCAAGTAATCCAATATATTCAACAAACATTTATAAAGTGTCTCCTATGTATCAGGCATCATACTAAATGCTAGGGATTAAAAAAAAAAAAAAGGAACAAACTAACTCTTGCTTTCAAAGAGCTTACAGTAAAAGACAAGAGCCAGATTGCAAACAACTATGTACAAATAAGATACAGGCAAAATAAAATGAAGATAACTTTAAATGGATGGCATTAACATTAAGGGGATTATAAACAAAAGGAAAAAAGTCTCTATCTTCAAGGAACTCACATTTGAATGGGAGAGACAACAGAGAAAGGTGTTGCATACTCCAATGTTATTTTCCAATATTTCTTCTCCATCTATCCCTCAACAATCACTTCTTCACTACAAAAGTTTATCACTTCCTATTGAAAATTCATTCTCTCTTCCTCTATAGATTCAGTGTCTGGTTCTCACTCTCTATTATTATTTCATTTACCATTTGTAATAATATATTCTTTTATTTCCACATACCATTTTCTCTTATGTCTTAGTGGCCAAGTTGAGTCCTTGTACTCATAAAGCTAGACTTGGCTAGTTCCTCTTACATTTGTGTACATCTTACTCTCTTACTCTGTATTGTATCATTAAGTTCTTTCAGTGTGCCATCTGTTATACATATACTCACATATATTTATACCAGCATTTAGCATAATGCCTAACACATAATAGGTACTTGATAAATACTGAATCGATGGATAAATGGATGCATGAAAAAATACTTGACAACAAAGAAGAACAATGACATTAACTAATGAATTCTAATTAGGGTTCTGATTATACTTCTGTTGTGAAGGATAACTATCTGGCACACTGTGATTACCTCTGTCAATAGCAGTGTTAACTGAATCTGAATCTTTGCTTTAAAATTCAATTACATAGTGCTAAAATGTAGACATATCATTAATTAGCCTCCCCAGCTACTGAAGTGATCACAAGGTACATCAAGTCTTCACTGCACAATACCTCGGTTGTCATTTTTCTATTTTACAGTTGCTTCTCTCTTATATATTGAATGTTAGATTAGATTTTTGAAGGATTTGTTTTTGTTACTGCTATTGTTTCATTCTTATCTTAATGGATAAGAATTCAGATAGAAATTATCACAATCATTATTAATATTATTTTTTTTCTTAGCCTTTTAGATGGGTTGTAAATACAAATAGTCCTGGTAAAAGATGCTCTCCTGATATTATACTTATATGATTGATGTCCTTTAGGCTTGAAGACGATCTCATTGGTATCACTATGTCAGGGTCAGGATACAGTATGTCTGATTGTGGCTGATTAGATCAATATGAGCTCCGAAGGCTCTACCACAGGATGGGCACAAATAATCCCTATGAACATTTGGAGTGGAGATGTCTCTAAATTTGCAAATCTATGTATTTTATATCCTATGTACAGTTACTTCGGTAGATAAAATAACTGCTACTTATGATTGAATATATGTGTTAGGATCCTTTGTAGGCAGAGAACATCCAGATTCAGGATGACTCTAGTAAGGAGAGGGTACAACAAGAATGATACAAACCACATCTTCATTACACATTATATCCTCATTAATCTGATCTCCTTGGCTTGCTCTTCATTCTTTGAAAGCTTCTCAATCTATGTAGCTTGACCATTGTGAGTATTTGGGATGGGAACATCTATTAACATGGACTTAACTTTGTAGGAATTGATGTTATTATATGTAGGCGATTATGAGCAACAGTTCAATTGGTGATAATGGTCCAGTTCCAGGAGAGTTTATTTGTCAAGTTCTCGAGGATGTTTTAATGTCTATATTTGCAATATTAGGATTTGTTATTTTTCAATCCATGAAAAATACAAACTTCTGATATTTAATTTTAACTACCAGCTCAAGCCTTGCTAGGTTTTCAGTAGATGCTAAACTTTTATAACCTAGAACAATGTGTATATGTTGCCCCATTTCCTTGCATAATTTACCTTGATCACCAAATTCAGGCTCCTTAAAAGTAACTCTTCCATAACTCCTAGTGGCGCTGATCTGGTTCTGAATTGCCATAATGAATTCTCCTGTTTCAATAAACATATGGACCTTTATTTAGTCATTTGTCCAGTACTTTGTCATCAACATGTTGTTGACTGAGATCACATAAACATAACTCATGTAGGCAGAGCCTTTTCATTCCACTCAAGGATCTTAATTGTTGCCTATGCTCCAGTGCAGAGGTTAATGTTTTTTATTTGCATTCAGCAAATCCAGTGACATTTCCATGTTATTAGCATTTACTATTGTTTGATGATATCTGCTTAATCCAAAAATATTCCTATAGGTTTCTGACTCACCTGTTGTGTGCTCCAAGAATATTTATCAGTACTCTTTTTTGGTGAGGAAGAGTTCATCTTTTTAGTGTTGTTTTAGGATGATGGGTTCTATGCCTGATTAATGTCATGTGGGTTTTTGTTAAGATACTTTCAAAGTCTATCAAGATCCATTTTGGAATTCTAAAGATATATGCTTAGATTAGTCTTATGTAGAGATTAATTGTTTTAAATGTGTTTTTGTCATTCAGCTTTGATTTCAGAAAGCTGATTGTTAGCCACCAGCTTTTCTTTGACATCATTTTTCTCAACAATTCTTGCCTGGAGGAGGCCAAGGTATATAGGTTATACAGGTATAGCCTTCAGTCTATTGGGTCAATGTGATCTTTACATCTCAGCTCAAAGCCTTGAGTCTTTATCTTTCTTGGGTATATATTTGGACTTAAGTAGTATTTAGTACAATGCTAAGTCCATTGGGTATCCAGGGCTGTCTTCTACTGGAGTTTCAATGCAAAGCAGATTGTAATTGTCTGAAACTTAAGTCAATTTAGAGAATTGTTTCAGGCTTCAAAAGATTAGATTACTTGCTCATGGTGAGATAGTTAATAAGTATCAGAAGAAAGATTTGAACTCGTTTTTTCTGATTCTATTGTTCCACATTCTAATGTAATGCTGTGTACTATTTACTAAAGCACAGTTTCATTTATATGGGTCACTTTTTATTGCTAGGGTTCCAATAAAAAACAAACAAACCATAGGCTGTGTCCAAAGTTGAAAGCTGAATGCCTTTTTTTCCTAGATAAAGAGAAATTGGTTCATGTAAACAGCTTAATTCCTTTAAGTGATCCAAGAAAAACAGAACTGACCCTGAACTGGGTTGAAAGAAAACTAATTTTTTTAAGGAGAAAAATCAACCCAGTTTACATATTGCTCTCTGTTCAGTGTCTAATCATTTATAAAAACACTTTTTTGTGCTGCTTCTATGTTGAAGAATGGAAGTAGTAGTTAATGTATAACTGCCATATTTAAGCACATCACATTTCTACCATTAATGAAGAGAAATTTTAGACACTAACATTTTCACAATGGGAACAATTGTACTCTTACCTTGAACATTTGATCTTTTCCATTAGCCCTTTTCCCGAGTTTGCCTAGAGTTAAGTGCTCCTGAAAACTGGGACAACGCAGACCTAAAGCAGAGTGCTCTATGGGTCACAAAATGTTTCTCTTTAGGCATGGAATGTTTACACAGCACTTCCTTGCACAAGACCATTAGCTATAAAAGCTTATTTTTTTTTTTTTTTAAATTTCATGGTATGGAAACTTTTGAATTCTCTTTTACATACTGGTTTGGTTGTTAGACCCAGTGGCTCAGTTAAATTTCCATCTCTAATCCTGCCTGGAACATCCACAGAAATATGATACCTTTAATTGGATCAACAAGCTGAGAGTCAAGATAGAGGTTTGAGCCAAATTAAAAAACTCACTTCAAAGGATAAAATTTGATGAGAAGTCTGGACAGCTGTTGGACTATAATATAAAGACATAGCATATGGTTGCTTGAGACCAAACCATCATTTTTTTTTTTTATTACTCATTTCTGATTTTGTAATGTCTTCCTCTGTAACCAAATATATTTTCATTGAATTCAAAGATACCATTTCATAGGTCATTCTGGCTAAACAATTTCATTACTTAACAGCCAATCTTAGGACATCCCCACCTTCTACATCTCTCAACTTAGTTTCCCTCAGGTATCTGCATTCTTGCCAGTTTTAACTTTAGAATCCTGAGAAGGACCTCAGAGACCATCAAACCAACTCCCTCATTCTACAGATCAGAGGTTTTAACCCTGAGTCTGTGACCTTATTTTTAAAAAATATGCTGATCATTTTTTTTATGTAATTGTTTCCTTTGTGAGTTTATATAGTTTACTTTATGCATTTAAAGGCATTATTCTGAGAATAATGACAAAAAGGTTAAGAATCTCTAATTTAGATGAAGAAAAGAGTTAAGTCTCTCAGGTAAGTATCTAGATGAAGAAAAGAGCTGGGTCTCTCAAGTAAGTATCAAAACTATGTCTTTCCACAAGGAGAGGTTTAATTTTTCTATTCAATGCCATACCAATCAAACAACCAAAAAACTATTTTGAACTAGAAAAAATAACTTTGTTATTGTTCAGTCATTTAAGTTATGTGTGATTCTTTGTGGCCCCATTTGAGATTTTCTTTGTAAAGAATCTGGAGTGACTTAACATTTTTTTCCCTTACAACTCACTTTCACAGAAGAGGAAACTGAGGCAATCAGGATTAAGTGACTTCCCAGTGTCACTTAGCAGATGAATCTTCCTGATTTAGGCCCAGAATTATTCTATCCATTATACTACAAAGCTGTCCCAGAAAAAAAAAAAAGGAGATTCATTTGGAAGAACAAAAAGTTAATAATCTCAAGAATAATAATGGGAGGAGGGGAGTGGGAAGGGATAGAGGCCTATCAGTATTATATTTTTTGATTGTTTTAGAAGAGGGAAAACCTAAGCTTATTTATAAACAAAGGAGGTGATAGTAGATTGGTTGGGTTAAAGATACATAAAACAGAGGATATGATTGATGGTGCAAAGTACTGAAGGAGGCATGAGGCATAGAATCAAGGTAACAGGTAGATGGGTTAGCCTTGGGAAGGAAGAAGAAAATTGGTTCTTTAGAGACAGAATAAAAGGTTGAGAGGTTGAGTGAAAAGACAAAACTGTTTTGAAGTCTGGGGGAAGGGAGTCAAAAGAACTTAATTCTAGTGCATAAAAACTATTTCAGAATATTTGTCTACATATATTCTTTTAAAAATTTTATTGCTATCTTTTATTTTTACATCACATTTATTTCTGAATATATCCTTTTCTCTTCCCTCAAAACATCTCTTATAAGAAATGGTTTCCCAGCAAACTGTTTCTAATAAAGAAAAGAGAATTCACCAAAACCTATCAATACATAAACTAGATCTGATAATATTGTCAATATTCTATGTCCCACTTCTGCAAATAAGGGGAATTAGAATATAGGCAGTTTTTATTGATTTTTAACATAGTTCTAAATTGTTTTCTAGTGGTTAGAGTAATTCAGTTTTACCAACAATAGAATAGCTTACACTTATTCTTAAAAGGTATTCCTCAAAAAGAGAACTGGTTCAATTCTCAGGGATACTAAGATTCAAGTTCCTATTCTGACAAATACAAATGAGACAAATCTCAAGTGAATCTTTTACTGAGAGCCTTACTCTTCCAGCATCTTAAGTAACTCTGAGACAGTAGAGACTATTGGTAGAGGGATTTTCATCACTGGGAATTTTGTTTTAGTAAATAAGTCTTTTTCACTTTCAGTCTACCTTTACCACACTGGGAATAGTCATACTCTAGGATCTCTCCCATACTCTCACTACTCATCTGAATTTGTTCCAAATGTTAGAGCTCTTTCCAGGTTTAACTTGATTCTTCTTTGAAGAAAGAAAAATCCAAAAGGAAGACAGACTCAAATTACGTAAAATTAGAGAGGGATGAATACAAGTTTAATAACCAGATTTCCAAATACTAAAACTAGGATTCCTCCTTGAATTAAAAAATAATTAGTTTTAGAAGAAAAGAAAAAACTCAACAAAAAGTACTATTTTATATAGGTGGTTCCAAATGGATTTTCTAGCAACCCATTTTCTGGGCCCAGTATTTGAGTTTCCCCATATTGTTCTTTGTTCTCTTAAATATTGTTATTCTAGAAGAAATAATTTTTTATCTTCAATCTGTATCCTGATCACTGTCCCTTAAAAGGGAAACTGTATCTCAAGCTATGTATCCAAAACTTGATTCTCTCCTCACTGAATGCCAGTTCTACAATGAACACATAATGCAAATAGCAAATAAACCCATTTATCTAAATCAATAGTAAAACAAGAATCAGAGAAAATATGCATAGAAGAATATATATCACACTATACTATATATTGATCTCTCACTGGGACTTGAGTTGCTCAGTTCAATTAAGAAAGTATGTCAGATCTCACCAAATGGAAATTCTCTGAAGTCTCTCTAATGTAACAAGGGAGGAATAGAGATGTAATGGAGGTGCTGGCTCCTCTACATATTAATTTCTTCCAAGTATTTTTCTCTCTTTAGTGATTTGAAGAGAGATGGAAAGATGTCTTCTTTGTTCAAACTGGAAATTAGAAGTCAAACATCTCCTCTCTAGCTCTCATCAACTCTATTCCTCACACAAGTGTGGAGCACTGTGCAATCAGTCTCCACTTGAGGATAGTCTTATGTAATTGACCCTTTGAGTCAAGGGTTATAATGAAAAAAAAAAATAGACAAATATGGATGTAAAAAACCCAGAATTTTAAGAGCTCCAAAGAGGTAAATGATTGCATTGAACATATCAAAGCTGCAAGGCTTTTTGGCATACAAAAATTTTTGTTTTGGTTCTATATTCATGTATCCTTATAAAGAGGGCGATTTAAAAATAATAAATCATATAAACAATTGGAAAATGAAGTATGATTAAGAAGACCATTTATGTTGGAGGGGAAATCTGGGAAATTGTCACTTTTTAAGTGAAAGGTAAATTACTAAGAAGCAGGAAGCTCTCTATTTAAGCACTGAAGACATGGGAAGGGCTTGGACTGAAAAGCTACTCTGAAAACTGTGTCAAAAGCAGTCAGCTTCTAGATAGAAGGCTTCAAGTAGGATTCCTTATTGATCAGACAAAAAAATGACTTTCTTGGGCAAGAGTTTCAGTGACAACTGTTGCCCATCATAAATGCAAATGAGAACTAGAAATAGAGGAAACTTTCTTTCTTCTTCTTCTTCTTCTTCTTCTTCTTCTTCTTCTTCTTCTCTTCTTCTTCTTCTTCTTCTTCTTCTTCTTCTTCTTCTTCTTCTTCTTCTTCTTCTTCTTCTTCTTCTTCTTCTTCTTCTTCTTCTTCTTCTTCTTCTTCTTCTTCTTCTTCTTCTTCTTCTTCTTCTTCTTCTTCTTCTTCTTCTCTTCTTCTTCTCTTCTTCTTCTTCTTCTTCTTCTTCTTCTTCTTCTTCTTCTTCTTCTTCTTCTTCTTCTTCTTCTTCTTCTTCTTCTTCTTCTTCTTCTTCTTCTTCTTCTTCTTCTTCTTCTTCTTCTTCTTCTTCTTCTTCTTCTTCTTCTTCTTCTTCTTCTTCTTCTTTTTTAATAAGAATTGCTGCCTCTGACCTGAGGAGAAGAAGCAGGTATGGGCAGGGAGCTTTACATCTGGTTTGGTATTATAGTAAACTATCTTTAATAGTCAGTATAGTCAACCTTATTGCTGTGAGCTTTATTCTAATTGGACAATGCAGTGTCCAGTTCAGTGAATAATTGGCTGGTCTGGTCTGTATAGCCTAGAGAGGTTTGATAAGTTCTGTAGTTCTTTGGCTTAAAGAAAATTGCTGTTTACATTAAGAGCTAATACTTTCTAAATATCTTTTAAAGGATGATTAATTGAAAGTGCTTTGTAAATGATATATTCTAGTTAATCTCAGAAAAAATTTCTCTAGTTGCAAAGAAATGAGGATTAGTAGTCAGAAGCAGTTATCTGATACACTTATTGTTGAATAAACCTATAATATTGACCTGAACTCTAGTATGTGAATTATCCCAAGTAAAATGTTTTCTTCCCTCCTTATCATAGATATTCACTGTATTGATAGGTGTGTATGAGCTGGGTTTATATGTGTATTATGATATACTTCATTATTTACAGATTTATGTTTTAAACTGTTAATATCTATAATTTATTTTCCTTTATAGTTACAAAAATGGGCATATTAAATATCTTTAAAGTGTCATCACTGATGAATGGCTAGTATATTGATAGAAAATATATTGGGTGGAAATTGAAGTGATAAGTAGGGGAAGAGAATTTCCCCTCAACAGGATGTCCCACAAGACCCTGAGAGAGTTTGAATATAACCTTGTGATGGTGGTCTTTCTCTGGGAAATTAGACTATATTGTGAATCTCCTGGAGAAGTGAGCCTACTTGAGAGTGAATGGTTTATCAACACATACCCTGAGGTAGATTTTACACACACACACACACACACACACACACACACACACACACACACACACGGATT
This sequence comes from Antechinus flavipes, assembly GCF_016432865.1. NCBI lineage: Eukaryota > Metazoa > Chordata > Mammalia > Dasyuromorphia > Dasyuridae > Antechinus > Antechinus flavipes. The sequence continues at coordinate 141,255,440 of NC_067402.1, read as the reverse complement.
AGTGACACTATGAAGATTTTTATTCTCTACTTTGTAAGCATCCCATGAGAAAACTTGTATTCAGGTTAAATGTACAACTAACTCAAAGTACCCAGTGATTTTCTGTAAAAAGTTTACTAACAAGGAGTCAAAAATATTTAGCTTATAAAACAGATCAGTTTATGGAAGGAATAGTTTAGTCATTTTAAAAAAAGTGCTGCAGCTGTGTTTAAGCAAGACAAGAAATGTTAAACAAAAACATTTGTTTTTTCTACTTGAGGTAACATGGTACAATGTTCAGAGCTCTGGTTGACAGGAAATTTGGGGCCTCATCCTAGCTGTTACTAACTAGCTATGTGACCTCTCCTTCCCTTTCCTTCTCTATATAATAAAGGTGGTCTCTAATGTTTCTCTCAGTCCTGAATTGCTATAACTGTAGGAAACTTGAGCTTTCTCCCAGTATCAGAGCAAAAATTTGTAGGACTAATAATATTTTTACAGAGCTTTCATTTCACTCATATGATCTCTCCCTTCACTGGCGCAGATCACAACATAACCACATCTTCTGATCTTATAATTCTTTTCCAAGTTCTTCCACAAATCTTCCAAGAGAATTTGTATAACATTGTGGCAGTCTTCTTCTAGATATTTGGATATTTCATGAATATCATTTCAACAACTGAATCATTCATCTGTTATTCCTCTAGTCAATGCTTAGTCCATTTTTCTGTTTGTTTATATCTCACACATGCTATGTGGTATTTGATACTATTTTTTGCAGGCAAATCATCATTGGTAATATGCTAACCAGTAAATCTTGAGTCTCTCTTCTTTCCTTTGCATCATCTACAATTTTTATTTCTCTTAGCTTGTTATGTTCCATCATTCATAACCACTTAATATTACTAGAAGACAACAGCTGATAAAAAGATGAGCTCTTATGATAGTCTGAAGGAGCAATTTTGGAACACTAAAAACATTGAACAACTAAACTAAATGAAACTCAGTCCTCTCTCCTCTTATTTATTCTAAGGTCAAGTTGATTGTTCTCTTCAAGGCTTGTACAATATATATGTACTAAGGAACCAGCTTAATACATTATCCTTCATAAAACAATTTTGAGTAAGGAAAATGAAAACTGAGAATTATACAGTATTTTAAGATTCAGAATCCTTTACTCATCACAATCCTGTGAAGAAGTACTATGGCGATCATATTCCCAACTTATAGGTGAAATAAAGGCTCTGAAAGATTAAATGAGTTGTCCAACAACAATGTAAATCTGGACTCTTTGAATATTTTGTATGTACTTATTTACCTACATAAATAGGTGTATTTATATCTCCTCCACAGAATAAAGGGCCTCTAATTATTTTAATTTTTGCCTTTGTATTTCCAACACTCACCACAAAGTATGCACTCAATAAATGTTTGCTGTTGTTCAGTCATTTCACTTATGTTTGACTGTTCATTTGAGGTTTTCTTGGTAAAGATTCTGGAGTAATTTGCCATTTCCTTCTGCAGCTTATTTTATAGATGAGGAAACTGAGGCAAACAGGGTGATGTGACTTGTCCAGGATCACACAGCTGGTAAATGTCTGAGATCTGACTTGAAATCATGAAGATAAGCCTTCTTCACTGCAGCTTTGTTAAGCTTGTTAATTGACTTCAAATCTACTATTCTTCCCATTAACTCATATGTAACAGCACAAAGGTTATCACTATTTTAGCTCTTTTAAAGTTTTCCCATTTTATAGTCACTTCTCTGACATTATTTTCCCATCTAAATCTGCATTAATTTTTAATTTTTAACTGATTGGATTTTTTTCCCCATAAGATCATAAATTTGGAGCTGGGAGAACCTTAGAGGGCATCTAATAAGTTCCCTTGATTTTGCAGTTGAAGAAACCAAAGTTCAGGGAGGTTTGATGATGTGCCCAGTATTATGCATATAGCAAGCAGAAGAGTTGAGATCTGAACCTAGGTCTCATGACTCCAAATCTAACCTTGCCTTTCACTGTATCATGCTCCAATTTAGTATGATTAGAAATGTTGTATTTGATAAACTGCTTGCATTTATGTTTTTCCTCCCGTGTTATTTATACCTTCTGAATCCAATTCTCCCTGTGCAACAAGAAAACTGTTTGGTTCTGCACACATATATTGTATCTAGGATATACTGCAACCCATTCAACATATAAAGGACTCTTGCCATCTCGGGGAAGGGGTGAAGGGAGGGAGGGGTAAAATCGGAACAGAAATGAATGCAAGGGATAATGCTGTAAAAATTACCCTGGCATGCGTTCTATCAATAAAAAATTATTAAAAAAAAAAAGAAATGTTGTATTTGGGAGTTGCTTAGATACTTTGCTCTATGAAAAATTTGTTGCCAATTTTTGTGGAAACCTAGATCAGAAAGAAACTACAAGTAAATCAGTATCTTTACTGTACAGTTAATTGTGATGTGTTTGTATGGTTTAAAAGAACTTTAAAATGTGGGTTCGTTGATTTGTTGTTCTTTGTTCTCAGAGGACCAAAATAATGTCATTATGTTAGAATCAAGTTACAGTGTATGGGACAATGACTGATCAGACCAACAAGAAAGTGGAATACTACCACAGTCCAAGTCAATATTTGGGGTGAATTCTCTAAATATGTGCATCTTGCATTTCTTCTGAGCTACTTCAGTTCTGCTCTGCTCATAGAACATAGATTCTCCCTGATGAGGGCATACCATTCTGGGTGGTCCTATGCCAGTGTCTCCCATTTTATGTAATTAATTCCAAAGTTCTTAAGAGAGATCTTGACAGTGTCTTTGTATTGCTTTTTTCTGACCACCATGTGAGTATTTGCTTTGTGTGAGTTCTCCATAGAATAGTTGTTCAAAATAGTTGTATAATGTACATTTGGCATTCAAACAGCATGGTCAGCCCATTGGAACTTATGCTATGTTTGGCAGTTTAGTTTGAGAAAGATCCTCAGTGTCTGATACCTTTCCTGCCAGATGATCTTCAGAATCTTCCTAAGACAATTCACATGGAAGCATTTAGTTTACTGGCATGGCGCTGGCATATCCAGGTTTCACAATAGTGATGCCAGCACAACAGCTCTGTAAACCTCCAGTTTGGTGGTCTAAGATCTTTTCCCATACTTTCCTTCAGAGCTTCCCAAAGACTGAGCTAGCTCTGGCAATGCATGTATCAAGCTCATTGTCAATATGGACATCTCTAGAAAATGTATTGCTGAGGTAAGTGAACTTATCCACAGTATTCAAAACTTTTCCATTTTCTGTAACTGATGGTTCTACATATGGATGATGTGATGTTGGTTGGTGAAGTACCTATGTTTTCTTGATGTTGATTGTTAGACCATAATTAGCATCGATCCATATTTTGTTATGTCATATTTGAGCACCCAATCCATTGTGAACAAAAAAAATCATGTACCAATACTCCTTCCACTACAATCTTGACTTGTAGCCTTTTCAAGTTAAATAATTTACCAACAGCATGGTAGCTGATATCATTGAAGGTGTCTGACAATATAGCTGAAAATATCATGCTAAAAAGCCTGGGAACAAACACACAACTCTGTTTCACTCAACTGGTGAGTGGGAAAGCACAAGAGTATAGTCCATTATCCAGAACTTGGGCAAGCCTGTCATCATGAAACTGAAAAAGTAATTGGCTTTAAAATTGATTGATGACAGTCTGCTGAGAACACTATGGAAGTATTCAGTCCATCTCTCATCTCATGTTCTTATCACTAACCAATGTGGTTCTATCAGCACTGAGTAGTTGAAATGCACCATATATTTTTGACCCATAAATAGTTTATAAGACATCTTTGGAACGTTATTATCAGCATAAAACTGAATTTCAGCTCCTTTCTTACTGAACCAAGAATCCTACATCCCTCTAAGCTTTACTTGTACTTTATTTTCAAACTATACTGGTGTTAAACTTTGTAGAGTTCTTGTTTTTTATTTAGCACCTTCTAAATTTCTCCATCATTTTGGTTGTCCACTCCTTTTCTGCTCCACTGTTGTCAACCATGTATTAGCTCAACTTTTCCTCCAAACTAGCAATGAATATTCCTGTTCAGAGAGGCTCTCTAATATATTGACATTGTCTTCTGTCGAGAGAGGATTAGTCTATGGTTGGTCCAGCACACTGTTACACAAAATGCCTTCATCACTCTTACATCCTTTGTCTTCTTACCATCACATAGTCTATTAAATGCCAATTTCATAATGTTTTATTATGTTTAGGTAAACAGAAGACCGTTAGTGTTGAGTAGGTTACAAGATGCATAAATCTTCAATAGTAAGTGACCACTGCTTTTGCTTTTTCAAACTCTATTCCTCCCAAGGACACCCTACTATGTCTGGTAGTCAGAGTATTAAAGTCACCCAGAATTATAAGCTTGTCTTCTATTGGCACATTGTTTATGAAGGTCTCCAGTTTTTCATAACATTTTTCTTTGACCTCATCAGAGTTCATCATAGTGGGAGCATAGGCATTGATGATAGTGGTATGGCATTTTCTTGCAAATGGCAATCACATTGTCACAAGCCTGTCATTCACTCCTTTTGATAGACAAATAAGCTTGCTGACTAGATTAGTTTTGATTGCAAAATCTGTACCAGCTTCATGGTACTCCCTTTCACTGTGGCCACTCCAAGCTTTGGTGAGTTTTTGCCAGTCTTGTTTCACTTAGGACTGCCATTTGATATCTGTTGAATTCTATCACAATAAGAGCTGTTATCTTTCAAGTCTACTAGATTTTGTAATATCTGTAAGTGTGCACACATTCCATGTACCAATAGTGAGTAGAATCATCTTTACAAAAGTTTTTGTACTTTTTTCACATGGGTTTTGACCACAGGGTGGGATCCCCACCTGTCACAGTAAACAGGTCAGAGTTGGGTAAGCAGCCAATTTTTAGGCCACCTTTTCTATCCCTTCCTCACACCAGGAGATGAGCAAAAGGCTGTTCAAGAGGGGGTTGCTAAATCCCACTGCTCTTTCTAGTAAGATGACCTGATGGCTTGGGCTGCCTGTGTGCAAAGTTGTGACTATAGTTCCCAGTGGTTCAAAATAAAGCTCTACACCTGCTTTGTCTTCACAGGACTTTGAGATATAAAGATGATATGGATGATGTCTTTTGATTTGTGCATAAATTGGAATTAAATGAGGCAGAATTGGACAAAGTTGCAAAGTACCGGGGTTTTTACAGTCTAATGGCAGGACAGAGTCCAGATGACTGATGATGGCTTGAGATATGGTGGATGATCTTGGTGTCTTTGATGTACAACTAAGCTCTGAGCATTCCACAGCACCTACTTCAGCTGCCTTCATGGCCGTTTGAACAAGTTATTTTCATTTACCTATTCCACCAGGGGAAGTCTTTATATGCTTGGAGTAGACAGCACCCCAACTCATCAATAGGTTTGAGATCTCTTGGTTACCCTTACCCTGACTTAGGTTGTCTGCCAAAATGGTTTTCTGGGATGTGGCTACAACTTCTTGGAGCCATAGGTGAGAGTTAGGTGGATCAGGTAGATGGCAAAGTTGGAAATCAGTCCTGAAAGGTCTTGTCAGCCTTTACACTAAAGTTTGTTCTCTGAACAAACCCTACCTCCTAAACTGTACTTTAAAATATACTGATTATATATATCAGAAAAATATAAGCAATATCACCATTGGCATTACCATCATTTATATTTTTATAGTTAAAAAGCACTTTATATATTATCTCAATTGACTTTTACAACAATCTTTGAAGTATATAGTGAAAATATTATCAGCATTTTACCCATAAGACTCAGAGATCTGAAGCAATTTAATTAAAGTTACATTGAAAACTAGTGGAGGAATGAAAATTTGAAGCTAGTTATTTTAACTCTGACTCCAATGCTCTTTGTAATTTCCAAATACATTTTCCAAATGCAAATGTTTGAGAATGGTCTCCATTTGTTCTATATGCTGTGTTTGGAGGAAGCTGCATAGGCTTACTTGAGTATATAAAGATTTTCAATTCACAAATAAAATCACTTCAGGCACAAACTGTTTCTATTAAGGTTAGTTCCTTATTAAAACAAGGGGAGCTTCATTCATCTGAATCGATGCTATATTCTTGCTTAATATTCTTTCATGAGTTGTTAAGTAAACTCCTTCTGTTCAATGTTATATGGTTTAGAAGTATCTCATTTCATTATGATCCCAAACATCAACTACTGCCAAACCCAAACCCCTGGGTTGGTCTCAAACAAGCCTGGCCCAAAACACCAGTAACAGATTTCAGATGGCTATCTCTCTTTTGTTATATGATGCTAAAGCTGGAGGAGACTTTTACAAATGAGGAAATTGAGGGTCCAAACTATGAAATAATTTGCCCATGGTTACATAGGTAAGAAGTAGGAGAAGTTAGATTTATAATCTATACTTTCTGACATCCAACTCAGCACTCTTCCCATAGTACTAACAATCTTCTTTTAAATTTAACAATATAATAATTGGTTAGAATGAGGTCTAGAGAGCCCAAAATTATTAATAAAAAAGAAAACACTGAAACAAAATTATGTAAATGATGTCCTAACAATAAAATAGGACAATTATTTCTAGAAATCAATAAAGCTAAGTCTCATACTTTTATTATTCCCAAAGAATATTATCTTGTTAGAGCATTATGCCAACTGATAATATCTATCACACATTAAAATTTTTTGTTGTTCCGTTGTTTCCAGTCACGTGTGACTCTATGATCTTGGCAAAAAATACTGGACTCGTTTGCCATTTAGTTGTTCACCTTATTTTATAGATGAGAATCCTGAGGCAAACTGAGACAAAAAGGGTAAAGTGACTTGCCCAGCTAGTAAATATATGAGACCAGATTTGCACGCAGGAAGATGAGGCTTCTTGACTCCAGGTCCATTGTCAATAGTCTTGACTTTTGTCTTGTTACTGGACTCTAATGACCCTGGAGGAGAAGTGAGGTTATTAACTTTGTACAGCTCTGCTTCATTCAAATCCAATTCACTCCCAAGTTAAGATGTTAGGTGTGTGTTATCACGGACTGATGCTCTCCAAGAAAGTATGATGAACAGCAACAATCCTAACTCTAGGCCTGGCACTATCCATGGTGACATCTATATGCCCACATTAAAGATTTATAAGGACAATAAATTGAATTTTTTCTGGGTACCAGAATTAATGTGCAAGGGGGAAGGGAGAGACTGGCAAATGAGAACCTAGAGCATCTTGGATTTGCTCCTCCTAGTGCTTGATAACAGAATGTGGACAATATTCCTAGACTAGTCCCAATCTAAAACATGGAAGCTTGGTGAGTCTACATTTGACCTTCTGTGATGGAGGGGTTAATATTGTATGGTGATAAGGAATCTTCTGGTTGGGCTGAAGAGCTAGAGGAGTCAGTGTTTATGGAGGCATTGAGCTAGAACTGAACTAAAAAGAATTAAGCCCTTCTTTGACCTTTGTATTCTTTTCCTTCCTGGATACAAGGGAAGAGTTGCTGTGAACTCCTGGGCAGGGCAGGGGGAGATGTTACCTATTTCTCACCTGGTTGCCGTGTGTCTGAGTGCATGGCCCCTTGGTTTCTTTTTTGTTTATTGATTAGAATTTCAATAACAATAAGAGGAAATATTTATCTGGTGTCAGAGAATTATGTCTTCCTCAAAAATGGATTTTTCCAAATAATTGAAGTTTCAAAAACTATGCACTGAATATCTACCAATTTTAACCATTTTTGATAGAAACTTTTCTAAAATGCTTTTCACATCTCCCTCTCTTATTAAAGAGAAACTACTGAAATACAATAATTTAAACTTTTCTGGATATTTATTGTAAATGTTAGTTATTATATTACATAATAGCATAATACAGAGGCTACTAAATAGTACAATAAGGCTTAATTTATCCTTTGGATTTTAGTGGGTGCCTAGTTACTAGTGATTCTTGAGTGGCAATCAAATATTGTTGATATTGGGATGTGAACCTGCAGTCATGAAGGTCTGAATTTAATACCCATTTCTGACATTTAATAGCTATTCACCTCTCTGAGCTTCAATTTCCTCATCTGTAAAATGGGAACATGAAAATAACCTGTAGCATCTTCTTCACAGGATTATTGTGGGAATCAAAAGTGATAACAAATAGAGAGGATTTTGCAAACTTTAAGACATTACAAAAATGTTAGTTGATATTATTCTATGTCAACTCCCATTATCAGTTATTACCTCTTGGTGCATTGGTTTTGGGCAGCAGTTCTCTCTTCCCGGATGCTCTGCTGAAATGTGCAGTTTCAATCCAAGAAAAATTGAACCTTGCCAGGGAAGCCAGATACCACACTTTTTAAATAGATAGTCCTAACTTATTTCATGGTTCTAAGAATATTGGCAGGTTAGTTCCATGTCTCTCCTGCAGAGTAAAGTTTGAGACAATGCTTTTCCAAACTACTCAGAGACCACTTTTATTTACTTCGGGTTAATTGCTAGGTTCCAGATGTTTGAAGCGCCTGAAATTTTGATTGCTGATAGTAAGGCTTTATTACAACAGCTTCTCAAAGAAATTCAAAGAAATTTCCCTAGGAAATTTAAATATTGCAAATTTATTCTTCAAGATCTCAAGGGAAATAGATTCCCTGTTTCCATCAGCTAAACTCACTATAAGGAATTTCTTCTTTGTATCTAACCATGTTGCATTTAAATCAATTCCCTCTAACTCCACTCTCAGTAGAGACAGAGTCCAGCTGTTCTCCATCTTCCATATGCTTATGTTTGTACATAGTGTTTTTCATACAAGAATATGGATCAGGTCCATGAAGTATAATTCAGCAGAAGGCTAACTTTCCAAATAATGTAAGTGAAATGTGATGTTTTCCAGACAGTGTAAGTAAATTAAGTTAAATTGCATTAATAAGTTGAACCACAATAAATGTTTAACTACAGATTGTGTTTGAAATAAGACAATCCAATCTATTATACTAAATGATATTAACATAATTAAAAATAAAAACATGATTTTATCATTGCCAAGATTTATAGCAATGCTATATGTAAACACATTCTGATTAGTAGCTAAGCATAAGATCAACTTCCTTAATATCCACCCTATACAATTGTAAGTATGTGTGGGAAGAGTTGGGGAATCACATAAGAGTTCTTTACTTGATAGAATGATTGTGAATAAAAGGTATTGTGAAAGTAAGTTATCCTGTTTAAGAAACAAACATTTTATTTGGATGCCCTGCATTTGTTAGAATAAATGTGAACAATAAGCTCAAACAGAAATTAACAAAAATCTCTTACATTTTAGATAATTATATAGGGAAATTGTTTCCATCCTGAATATAGTAATTCAATAAAAATTAAAGTTCATTTGACAGAAATTGCATAAATCTAATTCCATGCTTATTTAAATATACTTGTTTTATGTACCTAATTTCTACCCCACCTTCCCCCTTTAAACAAACAGAAAGGAAAAATGTCAAGAGGAAAAAGCTTCTTGAAAATCTTTTGTTTTTCCTTTCCTATTTTCATAAAATGTGACATTTTTCTGGCTTTAATTCCTTGGCCTACTTCAATACCAAGAATCAGCAGTACAGAGAGTGGGGAATCTCCAGACAGACTGATGTTACAGAGACAGCCCCAACCCTGCTTATCTGATCTCCATGTGTGGTGGCTGTTATAAATACAAATTCCTGCTTTGGGAAGGAGTTAGACAAATGACTTCTAAGAGCCATTCCGATTTTCAGGGCTCTTTAATTCTAAGGAGAGGGCTTTAATCAGCAGCCAGAATATAAGGAAGTAACTCTAACCTTGTAAAATGGCCTAGATGTGGCAAGTAGCATATTTATTTTCTTGTGTGGTAATTTCATTTTTAATAGCTAGGACATGATTTTCTAGTTGCTTTAGTTGATTGACTTTCTCTTGTTTAGCTTGATTCAAGATTTGGATCTTCTTTTCTAAATCTAAAAGGGAAAAAAAACACAACAAAATGAAATTATTATTATTATTTTTTTTAAGTTTCTCTCAGTTCCTGCATTTTTTTCTGGGATGGAGATTTACATACTTCTTAATGACACAATTGTTTTTGCCATTTAATCTAATCTTTCTTTTATTAAAAATGTCAAGGATATCATGAAAATTAGAGCAAATGTTTTGTTGACATTAGAGCTTTTTGGACCTTGATAATAAAATCTCTATAGGCACATTAATCATTTAAAATCTAATACATTTTTGGTTGTTAGAAATGTAAACACAGGTGATGACTATGGATTAAGTGAGTAGCTAGGACAGTATGAAAAATTTTTTTAAATTTTATTTTTATTTCATTTAAAAAACGGCAACATTTATTTTGTACTCAGTGGATTTCTGATCATTTTTGGCTGTGCCTTTGATCTTCATTATTTTAATCCTTTGATATTCTGTGTGTGTGTGTGTGTGTGTGTGTGTGTGTGTGTGTGTGACATAGGCAAGGGACACATGTGCTTCTACGCCCAAACCAGACAGTGAAGTACATGAGTAGAATATTGACCTGTTGCTAGTTATTCTCTACTCTCCACTGGAATCCCTGGAAGCTTAAGAGAGGGGGATACATTAGAGGAAAGGGTATGACTATGGTGGAGAGAGTAAAGTATACCAGTGGGTGTTTGGGTGAGATTTAGATTGAGAAGCTTGGTAGTTGCTGCAGAATAGAGATGTTTGGCTTAAGCTTTTGAGATTTATTGGTTGATTCTTATTCATGTACTTGCTGGATACCCAGCTCTACACTTTCAAATCCAGCACTTCCAAATTTCCCTTCTGTGAAATCTCTTTTTTAAAAATTCACATTAAATTTTTTTTATCTCTTGTTTTTATATTATCTTCATTTATGAATGTATCTTTCCTTCTATTCAATAAGCCATCCCTTGCAACAAAGAATATAAAAGAGAAAGCAGTTCAGCAGAATAATTATCTACTAAGTCTGATAATATATGTAATGTTTCACATGCCCACTTTTGAATAAAAAAAGGGAGGGTGGTTAATATTCTTATCTTTGCTATGGGGTCAAATTTAGTTAAAGTAATTACATAGTTTTCAGTTTTGTTTTGTTTCTTTCTACTTATATTGTTGTATTCATCATGTGTGTTTTTCCTAGTTCTGCTTGCTTGAATCTGTATCAGTTCATATGTCTCATGTCTATGTCTATGTCTATGTCTATGTCTATGTCTATGCATATGTCTAAATACTTGATATTCATCATTTCTTATGAAGCAATGAAGTACAGTTGATTTGGCCATTTGTGTATCTCTCTCCTATTCTTTGCAACAACAAAAAGTACTGGTAGGAATATTTTAATGTATATGAGATCTTTCTTTCAGTCTTTTAACAACTTGGATTATATAGGCATTTCTTTTTAGCAAGCAGTGGCAGAGTCAAGAACATGTGGTTTAAACCTCTTATTGATAAGGTAGAGTGCAAAGTTGGTCTATCCTATTGTAAATGTAATACAACCTACCACTTCAGTGCTCTAAGTGGGAGAAAAAGAAAAAAAAAACAGTGGGATGGATTAGCTTTAGAATCTTAAAGAGAAGAGTTTGAAACATTTTATTTGAGAGGCAACATGGCAGCTGGATAGAGTCCTGTATTTGACAATCAGGTAAATATGGATTTGAATCCCACTTTAGATAGTTACTTGCTATGTGACCCTAAGGACGACATTCAAGCTCTCAGCCTCATCTGCAAAGTGAAAGAATTTGGCTTGGCAGCCTATAATGTACCTTTTAGTGCTAAATGTATACTCTTACTTCTTGTTCCCCCAATCTTAATTACTGATAGCTTTCTGGATGTTTGTGTATAAGGTATGTCCAAGAAAAGTCTGATTGATGTTAATCCTTTGGTAACTAAGTTCTTAGATGAGGATCTTACTCTGAGCCCCCTAACGGTAAAAACCTCATAAATACCTTGGGATGAGACTTTTGCTTTCACATAAAAAATAATGACTTCAGGGAGTATGACCTCTAGATGGGTACTTTTGCTTCCTCAAACTATTGTCTGTTTTGCCTCCTTTCTTTCAAAGCCAAACATGTGGCAAGAATTATTTGTACTCATTATTCCTTTCACTTTGTTGAAATTGTTTTTTGAAGGTCACTACTGTCCTACTAAATGTCATGATCGATGACCCTTTCTCAGGCTTTATCCTCCTTGACTGTTATTTAGTATTTGGCCACACTCTTGTTCTTGGTTCCTTCCTTAACACCCTGATTTTTCTCCTACTTATCTCAACATTTATTTGTTTCCTTCACTAGTTTCTCTTCTTATTCCTACTCCAAATGTTGGGTTTCTTTACTTATTCTTTCTACTTCTTCATCATTCTCTAACCTTTTTTCCCTTGGTAATCTCCATTATCCAAAGCTTTGCTTATCACTTCTATAAGAATGATTCTCTATCCTTAATAAAGATCATCTCTCTCCTTAACAATATTCAACATTTTGGGAAAATGTTTGATTCCTCTTTTCTCTCAACTCCCAATCCAACATATTTTCCAGTTCTATTGATTGTGTCTCTTTTTTTTCCCATTCCCACTGCCACCAACAAAATCCAGGAATGTATCCTTGTTTGTAATATCTCAATTGTCTCCTAAGTGGTCTCTCTGTCTCTCCCCAGTCTCTCCCTTATCCAATTCATTCTACTGTTGTCAAAGTAACTTTCCTAATGTGCAATTCTAATTATATCAACACTGTTGTTTAGAAACCAAATGTTTCTATTATATAATATAGTGGTAACAATAACTTTTAAGCATTTATATATCAGGCACTATGCTTAGTACTGGGACCCTAAGATAAAAATGAAATAATCCCTTCCTTCTAGTAGCTTATAACTATAGCAGGATATAATGCACATATGAAGATATGGTATCCTTTCTGGGCTATCACTCCAACATGACACTCATAAGTCTTCAAGTTGAGGTTACTATTATAGGTTCCAAACTATAAACTACATGCCCCTACCAAAATACTTATTTGAATGGTCAGCCACATTTAGCTCAAAGCAAAGGCATTTACTAAGTTGCCACATTAAGAACAAGAAGTATAGAATACTCTCCCTATAAACTTGAGGTATATTCTCCTACAAATTCACAGACTATCACTGAACAAGAGAGAATATAAACTTATAGGGCATTGGGATGAATCATACATGTAGAAAATGCTAGTGAGCAAGGCAACTCTTGCCTTTGACACTATAGGTTTCGGCTGTCTTTCTTTTCTCCTTGTGTATATCATATATCAACAATTCCACTTTATATAGGATGATAGAACACTTAAACTTTGACACTTAAAAAAAATCGATTTGGGGCAGCTAGATGGTGCAGTGGATAGAGCACCAGCCCTGAAGTCAGGAGGACCTGAGTTCAATTCTGGTCTCAGACACTTAATACTGCCTAGCTGACTCTGGGAAAGTCATTTTACTCCAATTGCCTCAGTAGACAAATAATAATACAATAAATCAGTTCAATTAATCAACTGAATTAGGAGTAGAGGAGATCAGTTAGTCATGAATCAAGTCTCCACAGACATAAATGTACATATAAAACATAAAAACAAATGTGATTTATTGGAGAAATTTAATTGGAGAGAAATTAGCAACTGGGAGGAAAATCAGAGAAGACTTCATAAAGAAGATACCTGAATTGAGTCCTGAAGGAAGAGAAATTTTCAAGACATATATTTTGGATATAGTATAATATAGCATATATTATACATCATAAATATAGTACATATATATTATAAATATATTATACCATAACAGATATAGTATATATACAATGATATAATTTATACTACTATATTATATTCTTGATATATAACATACACATATTATGTTCATAATATGTTATATGACATAAACATATTATTGTATAGTATTAATATCATAATAAAACATGTATATTATATATTATAAATATGTCATATATAATAAATATAATAGTATATAGCATAAATTATACATTATAAATATAGTATAATATAGCATGTATATAATGTCATAAATATAGTATAATATAGTGTATAATATTATATATTATAAACATAGTATGATGTACTAGATAATATATATTATATATAATAGATATATATTATATATACAATATTATGTTATACATATAGTAAATATGATGCATAGTAAATATAATATAATGCAGAATGTTATTATTATTATTATTATTATTGTTATTATTATATAGTACAAGTACAAATATTCTAAGCATGATGGTCAGCCTGTCCAAAGGCATGAAGACTGACTCTCAAAATACTTTAATATCTCTCATGCTGGCATCCTGTTTTACTTTGTAGTATAGTTATTTGTATAAGTATCTTATCTCCCCAGTAGATTATAAACTCCTTAAGGGCAGAGTTTGTGTCTTATTCATCATTTATCTCCATCAGTGTCTGGCAGGATGCCTTGTAGATAAGAGGAATTCCATAACTGATTATTGAATGAATCAGTGGTATGTTCCACTAGAATATGTTCCATGTATTACAGAGATTTATTATGACTTTATTCATACTTTGTCTCTTGTCAAAGAAAGAACTAAGTTATGTATAAACATACACACACACACACACACACACACACACACACACACACACAAATGGACTACAGATACCTTTTATTCGTTGCATTTTTTCCTCTGTCTCTCCTGCCAATTTTTCTGCTTCTTCTTTTAGCTGCTTTACTTTACTGAGTGCTCCCTTCTTGGATCCTTTAGTATTTGTCTTATTTTGAAGAACTGTAAATTGTTTTTTTAGGTCAATGAAATCCTACAATAGAGCAAAGACCATCACCAATCTTCATCATTAGTATTTATTAACCACCTACCAGTAGCTGATCATTCTTTTGCTATGATTTGAAAGTAGACACACAGGAAATAATATTCTAATTAATGTTTGATATTTGAACTATCCTCACATAGATCATCTGTGATACAATGGAAAGAATTCTACATTTGGAATCAGAAGACATAGTGGGAACTTTAAAATTAATACCTGACATATCTGGGGCAATTCACTTAACTATGATTCACTTTCCCCATTTGTAAAATGAATTTATTTGTACTACCTACCTTAGAAGTCTTTTGCAAGAAAAAATTAGGGTAATGAGTGTAAAATGTTTTATGATGAACATCTAGCATTTAGACAATAATTTAAACTTAACAAACCAGGTTACGTGTTATTTCATTTGATCTTTATAACAATTCTGGGAGATAACTACTATTATTACCTCCCATTTCAATAATGAAGAAACGAAGGCTGATCTAGATTAAATAAACATAGATGTGACATAGCTAGATTTAAATTTTGTTTTGTCTGACTCAAAGTCCAGTACTCTTTCCATTGTGTCATTGAGCTACTTATCTGCTTTCAGAATGGGTATTTCTTGGAATTTATAGTCCATATTCCATATATAAAGGATAAAACAATATCAGAGGCAGCATGCTGGATTTGGAGTCAGGATGATGTAGGTTTAACCCCACTTCAGATATTTACTAACTGAGTGAAGAAGCCACTTACCCTCTTCTTAGCTTTAGTTTTCTTATCTGGAAAGCAAGGGGCTTCAACTCTATGATGCCAGGGTTTCTCTAAACTCTCAATCTATGACACAATGATCCTAAAATCAATTTGACTTGATACTCTTTCTGGAATTCTATCTGTATTCTGTCTCTTATTTCTGGGTCTTTTTTTCCTAATAGATTTATTTATTTTTTTAATACACATACTTTATGAATCATGTTGGGAGAGAAAAATCAGAACAAAAGGGAAAAACCGTGAGAGAGAGAAAAAAAAAAAACAGAAAAAAAAAAGAGAACTTAGCATGTGTTGTTTTACATTCAGTCTCCTTAGTTCTTTTTCTGGATGCAGATGGCATTTTCTTTCCAAAGTCTATTGGGATTGCTTTGGATTACTGAACTACTGAGAAAAACTAAGTTTTTCAAAGTTGATCATCGTACAGTTTTGCTGTTATTATATACAATGTATTCCTGGTTCTGCTTGTTTGCTCAGCATCAGTTCATTTAAATCTTTCTATACCTTTTTAAAACCAGCTTGTTCATTTTTTCTATAGAAAATAATATTCCATTATCTTCATATACCACAACTTGTTCAGTCATTCACCAATTGATAGGCATCTACTCATTTTCCAATTCTTTGCTACCACAAAAAGAGCTGCTATAAATATTTTTGCACATGTGGGTCCTTTTCCCTCCTTTAAGATTTCCTTGAGATATAGACCCAGTAATGGCATTGCAGGGTCAATGGTTATAGCCCTTTGGTCATAGTTCTAAATTGCTCTCCAGAATGGTTGGATCATTTCACAACTCCACCAACAATGCATTAGTGTCTCAGTTTTTCCACATCCTCTCCAACATTTATCATGCTCTTTTCCTGTCATCTTAGCCAATCTGAGGAGTGTGAGGTGATACCTCAGAATTGTTTTAATTTGCATTTCTCTAATCAATAGTTATTTAGAACATTTTTCATATAACTATAAAGATTTTAATTTCATCATCTGAAAATTGTTCATATCCTTTGACCATTTATCAACTGAATTTTGCTATTTTGCTATCATAATTTTGCTATTTTTTCTAGTTCTATTAAATTATTTTTTGGCAGTTTGATTGGTATGGCACTGAACAAATAGATCAATTTAGGCAGAATTGTCATTTTTATTATATTAGCTTGGCCTACCCATGAGCAATTGATATTTTCCAATTATTTAGATCTGACTTTATTTGTGTAAGAAGTATTTTGTAATTGTGTTTGTATAGTTCTTGGGTTTGTCTTGGCAGGTAGATCTTCAGTATTTTATTTTGTCTACAATAATTTAAAATGCAATTTCTCTTTCTATCTCTTGCTAATGGGCTTTGCCAGTAATATACAGAAATGCTGATGACTTGTATGAGTTTATTTTATATCCTGCAACTTTGCTAAAGTTGTGAATTGTTTCCAGTAAGATTTGGGATGATTTTCTAGGATTCTTTAAATATATCATCACATCATCTCCAAAGAGTGATAGTTTTATTTCCTCATTGTCTATTCTAATTCCTTTAATTTATTTTTCTTTTCTTATTGCTAAAGCCAACATTTCTAGCACAATGTTGAATAATTGTGGTGATAATCGGTATCTTTGTCCCCCTTCCCCCCCCTCGATCTTATTGGGACAAATAATACTTGCTGTTGGTTTTAGATAGATACTGCTTATCATTTTTTAAAAAGTGTCCTTTATTCCTATGCTCTCTTGTGTTTTTAATAGGAATGGGTGCTGTATTTTGTAAAAAGCTTTTCCTGCATCTATCATCATATGATTTCTGTTGGTTTTGCAATTGATATGGTCGATTATGGTAATAGCTTTCCTGATATTGAACCAGCCCTGCATTCCCGGTGCAAATTCCACTTACTCATATTGTATTATCCTGCTGATAAATTGCTGTAATTTCTTTGTTAATATTTTGTTTAAATTTCTCCATCAATATTCATTAGATTGGTTTGTAATTTTCTTTGTTTGTTTTGGCTTTTCCTGGTTTAGGTATCAGTACCATATTTGTGTCATAGAAAGAATTTGGTAATACTTTTTCTTTACCTGTTTTTCCAATGAGTTTACATATTATTGGAATTAATTGTTCTTTAAATGTTTGGTAGAATTCATTTGTGAATCCATCTGGCCCTTGAGATTTTTTTCTTAGGGAATTCATTAATGGCTTGTTCAATTTCTTTTTCTAAGATGGAACTATTAAATAATTTATTTCCTCTTCTGTTAATCTGGGCAATTTATATTTTTGTAATTTTATATTTTTGATTAGATTATCAGACTTGCTGCTATGCAGTTGGACAAAATAGCTCATAATTGTTATTGCTTTAATTTCTTTGTTATTGATGGTTAGGTTTGCCTTTTTCATTTTTGATACTGGTGATTTAGTTTTTTTCTTTCTTTTTTTTTTCTGATCAAATTAACCAAAAGTTTATCTATTTTGTTGGTTTTTTCATAAAACCAACTCTTAGTTTTATTTATTAGTTCACTAGTTTTCTTAGTTTCGATTTTGTTAATCTTTCCTTTGATTTTCAGAATTTCTAATTTGATATTTAATTGGGGATTTAAAATTTGTTCTTTTTTTAGCTTTTTTAGTTGCATGCCCAATTCATTAATTTCCTCTTTTTCTATTTTATTTATGTAGCTATTTGGAGACAAAATTTCCCCTAATAACTGCTTTGACTGCATCCCGTAGATTTTGATTATGCTGTCTCATTATTGTCATTCTCTTGAATAAAATTATGGATCATTTTTGTGATTTGTTGTTTGACCATTCATTTTTTAGAATTAGATGATGTAATTTCCAATTGGTTTTTAGTCTATCTTTCCCTGCCCCTTTATTGAATATAATTTTTATTGTATTGTGATCTGAAAAGGAAACATTTACTATTTCAGTCTTTCTGCATTTGATTATAAAGTTTTTATGCCCTAATACATACTCAATTTTTGTGAAGGTGCCAAGTACTGAGAAAAGAATGTATTCCTTTCTATCCCTATTCAATTTTCTCCAGAGGCCTATCATATCTAAGTTTTCTAGGATTCTATTAACCTCCCTAGTTTCTTTCTTGTTTTGTAATTAGATCTGTCTGATTCTGAGAGGGGATGGTTGAGGTCCCCCCCAGTATAGTTTTGCTCTCTATTTCTTCCTGTAACTGGCTTAAAAATCTTCTTTAGGATTTTGACTGCTCTACAACTTTCTGCATACACATTTAGTATTATTACTACATTGTTTATAATATTCTTTATCAAGATGTACTTTCCTTACTTATCTCTTTTAATATGATTTATTTTTACTTTTGCTTTATCTGAGATTAGAACTGCTACCGCTGATTTTTTTTTTGTTTTTGTTTTTACTTCAGCTGAAGCATAATCAATTCTGTTCTAGCCTTTTACCTTTACTCTGTATGTGTCTCCCTATGTCAATGTGTTTCTTGTAAACAACATATTGTAGGATTCTGTTTTTTAATCCATTTTCTATTCATTTCTGTTTTATGGGAGAGTTCATCCCTTTCAAATTCACAGTTATGATTACCAACTCTATATTTCCCTTTATTTTATTTTCTCCCCTGTATATATTTTTGTTCTCTCTTTCCACCATCTTTAATTGTATTTTTTTACCTACCATTCCCCCCTTGTCTGTATTTTTTTTACCACCCCATCCACTACTTTATCTTTTATCATCCCATACCCAATTCTCTCACCTTTTCCCCTAGTACTTCTGTCCTCTCTTCTATCCTGCCTCTCCCTTTTCTTTCCTCTTTCTCCTCTTACTTCTTTATAGAGTTAGATAAGTATTTATACCTAACTGAATGATCAAGTTATTCCTGCTTGGAGCCAAAACTGATGAAATTCAGACAAGGCTCATCCCCCTCCCTTTTCCCCTAGATTGTAATAGGTTTTTTGTCCTCTTCATGTGAACTAATTTATATCTCTCCTTTTCTTTTTCAGTATAGATCTTTTTCATTAAGTTAAGCGATAACCCTTATTGTCTTTTTTTTTATGTTGTCACATCAGAATCCATTCATAACTACATCCTCAATTCATGTGATGTCTCCCTTTTTCTCCCTAAGTGTCAGATACAGTACTCAAGAAATATAGATATTGTTTTCCCATTTTGGAATGTAAACAGTTTGACCTTTAAATAATAGATATTTTCCCCCTGTTTAACTTTTTATGCTTCTCTTAAGTCCTGTGTTTGTAGATTAAATTTTCTGCTTAACTCTGTTTTTTTCTAGTTTCATTGAAGCTTCATCACTTCCCCTGAAAAATGATGCTGAGTCTGGGTGGGTAGTTAATTCTTGGTTGTAGTCCT
Source organism: Antechinus flavipes (assembly GCF_016432865.1). Taxonomy (NCBI): domain Eukaryota; kingdom Metazoa; phylum Chordata; class Mammalia; order Dasyuromorphia; family Dasyuridae; genus Antechinus; species Antechinus flavipes. The sequence goes on along the minus strand of NC_067402.1, from coordinate 141,235,563 downwards.
ATGTACTTTGCCTTCTGGAATAGGACATTTCAGGCTTTCTGATCTTTTATGGTAGAAGGTGCCAATCCTGGGTAATCCTGACTGTTGTTTCTTGATATTTGAATTGTTTTTGTCTGGCAGATTGCAGTGTTTTTTCCTTGAGATATGCTAATTCTGGAGTTTCACAATAATGTTCCTTTGGTTTTCCTTGTGGTATCTCTTTTCAAAGATGATTGATGGATTCTTTCAATGAGTATTTCTCCCTCTGTTTATAGAATATTGGGAAAATTTTCCTTAATGATCTCTTGAAGAATTCTATCCAGGCTCTTTTTTTGATCATGGCTTTCATGTAGGCTAAAAATTTTTAAATTGTCTCTTCTGGATCTATTTTCCAGATTAGATGTTTTTCCAATGAGATATTTCACATTTTCTTCCATTTTTTCATTCTTTTTAGTTTGTTTGACTGATTCTTGCTGTTTCACAGAATCATTTGTTTCCATTTGCCCTGTTCTAATTTTTAATGAGTGATTTTCTTTAATTAGCTTTTGAATCTTCTTTTCCATTTGGTTAATTATACTTTTTAAGGAGTTTTCTTCATACCATTTTTTTTTCTTTTTCCAAGCTGTTACTCCCAGCTCTCTCATGCATACTTCTCATTTCTTTTTTCATTTTTTTCTTCTACCTCTCTTATTTGCCCTTTAAAGTTTTTCATGAGCATTTCCAAGAAGTCTCTTTGGGCTTGAGACTAATTGAATCACTCTCTGAGATTTTTTTTGTGTTCATTCTGTTCTGGTCTGAGTTAGTGTTTTGATCTGCCCTGTCACCATAGTAAAGGGGGCACTGCCTCAAGTTTCCTGTGAAGTTCTGAGCTTTGGCTTTGGGCACAGGGGCACCTAATGTTTCTTAGGGAGTTGCTTTGCCTGGTCTGTTCACCAGAGTTTGCTTTCTGAGCTGGGACTGGAAGCTGCCCCACTGATTTGCTCCTCTACTGAGGATTTTAGTTGCTTATTTGCTGTGATTAAGATCCTCTCACAGCTTTCCCAGACTGTCTGACCTGGCCTGAACACCCTTTTCATTCCAATGAGACTGAATTTTCTTGAAGTTTTTTCAGTCTATCTTGAGCTGAAGAGTGGTTTCATTCAGTCAGGCTCTGTTTAGGGACTTGATATCATATGATTTTCGAGGGAAACTTGGGTGAACTCAAGCTGCTTCCTGGCTTCACTCTGCCTGCCTCCATCCCCCTGAAATCCTGTATCTGGGTCTTTGAGGAGCCTGTTCCTCACCCCTGGAATTCACTTCCTCTTCCTTTACGTTTCTACTCCTTAAGTTTTATCTAATGCTCTCACTCTTTTCAAATCATCTTATATATACTTGTCTCTCCAAAGACAAACACCCAAAGTCTTCTCCAGTCCTAGTAAACTTCCTTGAGTCATTTTTTTTTTAATCCTTAGGTCTGAGCACCATGTCTGATACTTAATATTTATTTAATTGAATCATATGTTAAAACATGTAGTGCACAAAGCTCTGTAGGAGCCCAGAGAAAGGATGGATCAATGTGAAACAGAAAGAAAAGGCTTTAGCTAAGGCTTGAAAAAGCCTAGGATTTGGTCTTTTGGGGAAAAAAAAGCAGGAAATTCTTCTAGACAGAGGAAAGAAAGAGGTAGGAATGAACAATCTCCTAGGAACAATCATTCTGACTACAATAGCAGTTATAAGAGGAAGTCTGGTGATTTAAGAGACTTTGGGGGATGAAGGAAGTAGGAATAATCAAGAGGAGCAGAAACAGTAGAGTAGCTTATAAAGGAAGCAAGTGTGAAAAGAGCTTTGAAAAAAAGCAGGGGGGAAAGGGAAAGAGGAGGTATAACAGTATTTAATATTCAGAGCTATTGAAGAAAATAAAGACTGAGAGAAGACCTTTGTGTTCAGATAGGTTACCTCTGAGATAGCAATTGAAGTGAAGGGTAAGAGATATGAAAGTTAGACAAAAGATTTAAGAAGTAGATAAGGAAATGAAACCAGGGACTATAGATTTTTTTTTGGCTGAGGAGTTCAGCTGAAAGGAAGGGAATAATAATAATATTAAAACAGTAACAACACCAACATTAATGTTGGCTTACTTATACGTCTATTGGTTTACAAAATGCTTTCCCTTAAACAACCCTTTAACACAGATGTTGGTTGTTCTGCAGCATTTCAGTCAGTTCTGACTCTGTGACCCACATAATATAGGTACAGTAGTGTTTCATAGGTACAGTAGTGTTAATATCATCTCTATTTTACAAATGAAAAAATAGAAAAATAAATATATGGTTAGTATCAAGGCCAGGACTCTAAAGTCATTTATTCTTATGGCCAATGGGTATTCTCTCCATTATACTGTTAGGATAAGAAATGGAAGGGGTAGCATGGTGAAGCAGCACTACACAGAGAGGCAATATAGTGGTGAAAACTGAGTCAGAATCCATTCTGTAACACCTACTAAATATGTAATGATGGGATGGTTTTTTCCCTTCTATGACCCTTGGTTTTCTCCTTTCTAAAACAAGCACAGTCAAACACATCCTATGTGCCTTACAGATTTGTTGTGAGGGAAGTGTTCTGGAAATACTAGAGAATCTTATAAAAAGGAATTATCATTCTCTAAATTTTGCCTCTGTAACCCAAATGTGAGTTCTTTGAGATCAGCTTCTATTTCCTATTAATAATGACATTGATAATATTTTATCAATACTTTTAATTACTAAGATATTTACTGTATAGGAGGTATTTTCATATGTATTATTACATTTTTATAATACTTCTCTATTAGGGAAGTAGGATACATATTATTAGAATCACCTGACAAATGAGAAAATTGCCCAAAGGGGGGGGGAAATAGATCTGGAGTCAGAAGATTTGGATTTAAATCTTGCTTTTGATACCATCTGTATGATGACGATCTCCCTAAGTCTCAGTTTCCTCAATTGTAAAAAGAGAGAATTGGATTCAATAGTTTCTAAGATAGCTTCTACCTCTTAAGTCTAAGATCTTATGATCTAGTACAGTGTTTTTGTTGTTCAATTGTTTTTCAATTATGACTAACTCTTCATAACCCCAATTGGGGTTTCTTGGCAGACATACTGAAGAGGTTTGCCATTTCTTTCTCCACCTCATTTTACAGAAGAGGAAACTGAGACAAATGATTTGACCAGGGATATACAGCTAGGAAGTGTATGAGGCCTGATTGGAATTCAGGAAGATGAGCCTTCTTACTCCAGGCCCAGCACTGTCTATTGTGCTATCTAGTTTCTCTAGTATAGTAATAGGCACACAGAAAACTATCAATTAATATTTGTTCAGTGAATGAATGGAACAAAAGTCAGAGGGAGAAGAAGCTCCATTTTTAAACCTTTATATTTTCACAGAAAATCTTAGAGAGTACCTTGAAGTCAGAAAAAAAAAGTTTACTTGGGCATCAGGAACTTAAAGCTAGTGACTACAGATCAGAATTTCACGTTTACAAAAATGTGGCTTAAAAGAGCTATGTTTACATGGGGATGATTGTCTCTGAAGAAAATGAAACAATACAAAGAGGAGAAAATGGGCTTTTAAGGAAATTGGCTCTGATAAGGAATGGCTTTCCTGGGTCATTCAACTTGCCAAAGCTCGTTTTAATGGCTAATTTTCCACATCGGCTTAATTAAACAGTAACTCTACTACTGATTTCATGTCTAGATCTGCATCTTTTGATCATGTGACTGTCTCCCCCATTGTTTTGTTTCTGTATTGTATCAGCCAGTCAATAAACATTTATTAAATGCCTACCAGAAGCTGGGTGGGCACTGAAACTATATTGTAGTTATTAGAATTATTAGAAATATTAGAATAATGTCCTTGATGAGAATTTGGGATTTTATTTTGAAATATAAATGAATATGGGATGCTACCTAAAGAAGACCTTCATTTGAATTTGGAAGCTCAAAAAGGATTTGAAATAGGGAATGTATGTAAAAGTTATGTTCTAAAATATCAAGAGGATTGATGGCTCTGGGTCAAGGATGAAGTTCAGGGTTGGTACCTGGCACATAGTAGGCACTTAATAAATGCTTATTTCCTTCTTTCCTTCCTTCAAGTTTGAGGGAGTAAAAGAGGAAGTTCCTTGATGGGATCTAGCTGGAGGATTATGACTTCCACAAAGTGCTTCTGAGTATTCAAACTTTTCCCCATCTCTGCTGTTTTCCCTCACTCTCTTAATTTCTCCCTCAACACATATAGGTGCCTACGCAAATACACACACACAAACACATACTCACACATGCACATACATACTTCTGAGGGTCAGCTGGGCACATATTGTTTGGTTGCAAACACTGATCCTAAATTTAAAGCACAAGGATAGTGCTAAAGTATAGGTTAATAAAACAAGGAAAAAATTGGGATTAAAGATATAGAACAAGGCTCAGCCAATAATTTCATTAAGCGCTCATTGTATGTCAGGCCACTTGTTAATTTTCAGGAAGATGTTATTTAATAGGAAACTGCTCCTTTTTTTTTTTTTTTTTTGATTAGCTCTTGAAGGACTAAAACTAACCTTTTCAGTGATATTAGCTTGATCCTGAGCTGATTCTGCCTGGGCTTTTGCACTGAAAACCTGGTCTCGAGTCCTTAGTATCTTGGTTTGCAGGTTAGAGATTTCATCTTCCATTGTGGACTGTTGGCTTGATATGTGTTCCAGCTCACCTTCAGTCTTATTGGTGAAATTTTCAGCCTATTTTTTAGGGAGAGATTAGAAAGGCAAAAACTCTTATTTGTGTCATGTGAAACAATTGGAATCTGAGGCAGCAAGCTTATTACCCTGATTCCCAAATCTTTCAAGAATGAGAAAAAGCATATTACTGTAACATAATTTTGTGCATCATTAAGAGTGAAGCCCTGCAGTATACTCTGAAAGATTTTCCTCCAAATGGGTGAGATATCTAAAGGAGGAAAATACTTTTTTAGTTATCTAGTCTAAATTCCTCATTTTGCAAATGGGGGAACTGAAATCTTGAAAGGTTAAATCACTTAAGATCACTAATAAGTAGTAGTTAGGATTTGAACTAAGGTTCTCTGATCCCATTTCTAAGGTTTTCTTGGCAAAGATACTGGAGGGGGTCTGCCATTTTCTTCTGCGGCTCATTTTACAGAATCCACAGCTAGCAAGTGTTAGAGGCTCAGGAATATGAGTGTTCCTGACTCTGGGGTAGCATTCTATTCATTGTGCCACCTTGCTATCTCAAAGATGGTACAGAATGAAAAAATAAGATATTTTTATTTCTTCCCACTTCGCATTCGATTTTTTCTTGACTGAATACAAATAGTATCTGATTTCTAAGGACCAGAAAAATAATTCACCTGGAATAGCCTAGTCTCTTTATGAAGAGTTCCTTGGCCTTAGCAATAAAGAATAAAACTTGATATCCCAGGATCTCAAACTTGAAAGGGGTCTCAGAAGGCTCAAGTCTATGAATCTGAAGACACCCCACTATAAATGTACCTGACAAGGGGAATCTCTAGTGAAGGTGGAATAGGAAATACCCACCACTTCCTAAGGCAGCCCATTGCACTTTGGGGTTAGCTCTGATTGTTAGGAATCTAATCTACTTCTCTGCAATTTCTACCCATGGCTTCTAGTTATATGTCCTAGGGTCATGCTGAACAAGTCTTTGCATCAAGGCATTCACATAATTGAGGACTGCTAGTTAAGTTCCTGCTAAGTCTTATATTCTCCAGGCTAAATATCCTCACTGACTTTAATCAATTCTCACATAGCTCAATCTCAGGGTCCTTTATCATCCTAATATAATTAAGTTGAGGGTCAGAGCAACAGCCCAGGATTAATCTTATAAAGTTGAAATGCTCTAAGATGGAAACTTGGAAAAAATAGGTGTGAAATATGTAAAATGGATACTTTCCCTTCAGGTATCTTCTCATTTACCACCAAGTTGCACTCATTTTAAGACTTCTTTGGCTTTTGTACCATGTCCTCCAGTGAGATACCTCTCCCTTGATCACATTCCAGCTTTCTTTTGTGTATTGTTCCCCTGCCCCCATTAGATTACAAAGTCTTATATTCAGAACAATTATTCTTAAATTTATTTTTCAGATTTTTGAGTTCTAGGTTCGTCCCTTATCCCCATCCACAATTAAGAAAACTCATGTGAAGCTAGGCAAAACATTTCTATAAGTCAAGGTATGAAAGAAAACATAGATTTCCCATCCTAATGAAAATAAAAACCTTCAAGAAAAATTAAGTTAAAAAGAAAGAGGGAGATAGAGAGTGCTGCAGTCTCTATTCAGACACAATCATTTCCTCCTCTGGGCATGGATAGGATTTTTCATCATAAGTCCTTCAGAGTAGTTGTGAATGATTGTACTACTGAGAATAGCAAAATCATTTACAGCTGGTCATCCCAGAACATTGCTATTACTTTGCATACAGCATACTTCACTTTGTTCATGGAGGACTTTCCAGGTAATTTTTTTTCCCTGAGAACATCCTGTTTAGCATTTCCCAGAGAATGATAATATCTCATCACCAACAGATATACCAAAGTTTATTGAGCCATTCCCCAATTAAAGGGCATCCTCTCAATTGCCAATTTCTTTTTGTCCTGAGAAGAGAGCTTCTATGAATATTTTTTGTACATATAGGTCATTTTCCTTTTTTGTTTGTTTGTTTGTTTTTCCTGAATCTTATCAATCCCCTTTCAATTGTTCAGACTAGACATTTCATCTCTTGCCTTTGGGCATCTTCATTTGTTGTTCTCATTCCTGAAATTCCCTCCCTTCTCATCTCCCTTTCTTAATTTCTGTGGCTTCTTTCAAGTTTCAGCAAAAGTTTATCTTCTACAAGAAGTTTTTCCCAATCTTTAGAGCAAATCTTCAGAGTCCATTAAGTCCAACCCTTTTATTTTACAGGTAAAGAAACTGAGTTGGGAGGTAAAGAGGCTTGACCAAGGTAAGAGAAGTTGCAAATATAGAAGAAGATTTCAACCCAGTCTCTGATTCCAATTAGTGTTCTTTTCCCACCATACCATGCTGCCTAGCAAGATAGATAGGATTCAATTCCTTCAGAAGCATGTCTACTTGTTGGCCACTGGGCCGAGGTCTTATATTTATATTGCATTAAAATAACGTGTAGAGATAGTTTAAAACTGGACACCCAGTCTTTCTTCCTTTTCCTTCCATTCTGAATATTACAGAATGCAAAAAACCCAGCGGAACATGAACCATTTTAAATTTTTCTAAAGTTTTAAGAGTTGCCATGGCTACATCACTACCTAGTGAATCTGTCAACTGATGATGATGTTATAGCCTGATCCAGTGATTGCTTAATCCAGCTGGAAATGAAATTTCTTTATTTGTATAAGTGTTGGGCCTGCCTTCTAATACTGTGATTATCTAGTGAGATAGCAAATAGGAAAGTGCTTTGTAAACTATTAAGGTCTACAAAAACTCAACATATCATTTTCTCTTTTGATCCTCAGATCAGTTCTATGAAGTTGGTGAGACAGATATGATCATTAGTATTTTAAAGTGATGTGTGTGTGTGTTTAGAGTTAGTACTGCATTGTCTTTGTATTCTATTCACATTATCAAACCACATGAGAATTCAGGACAGTTTCAAAGTAGATGCAAAATACCTTCAGTATCGTCATTTCCATTTTTTGTATCTCATCAGTCAGCTGTTTAACAGCAGAGTTTGCTTGTCTTTGGATGCTTTCAGCACCTTGCAAGTTTTTCAGCATTTCTTCCAGGTTCAGCAGGGTGTTCACCGCTTCCCTACATTAAGAGAATAAAATATCAGATTCAAGTCAATCTAAAACTCTGATATTTTGATTCATCCTGATTCCATTTCATTTAACCAAAAACATGAATGAATTGGTTAAAAAGCATATTTAGATAATTTTTAAGTAAATAAAAATGCTAAAAGTATCTATGTTTTAAAAGCTAGATATTTATGACAAAACCTAGATACATGCACACACATATACATATAAAAGCATATACATGCATATACACATGTAGTATAAATATTAGAGGCAGAGTAGTGTTGTGGATAGAGAACTGGCTCCATAGGTAGGTGAGAAGTAGAAGGGGAAAGGAACTGACATTCATTAAGCATTTGCTATGTGCTAGGCACTGTACTAAGGACATTATAAGTATTATCTCATTTGATCCTCACAATTACCTTAAATAGTACAATCATTATCTCCATTTTTTTTTTTTTTTTAGTTTAGGAAACTGAAGGAAATGGAAGTTAAGTGAAATGCCTATGATCACACAACTAGTAAGTGTCCAAGGCCAGATTTAACCTCACGTTGTCCTGAGTCCAGACTGAGAGCTCTATTTACTCTTTTTACTATCTTGCTGCCTTTGGGTTCAGACACTGATTTGGACATACACTGGCTTACATACATATCAGTGTGACCATACATAAGTCCCTTACTTTCTTAGATCCCATATTATTTTAAGATTATAATTAGCAATTAAGACAACTCTGAGATACCACCTTCAGATTGGCTAAGATTATAGGAAAAGATAATGATAAATGTTGGAGGGTATGGAAAAACTGGGACAGTAATACATTGTTGGTGGAATTGTGAACTGATTCCAATCTTTCTGGAGAACAATTAGGAAATAGATAACTCAAAGTGCTATCAGACTGTGCATACCCTTTGATCTAGCAATGTCTCTACTGAGTCTATATCCCAAAGAGATCATAAAGGAAAAAATGCATATGCAAAAATGTGTGTGGCAGCCCTTTTTGTAGTGACAAGAAACTGGAAACTGAGTGGATGGATGCCCATCAGTTGGGGAATGGCTGAATAAGTTATGGCATACAAATGTAATGAAATTTTATTATTCTATAAGAAATTATGAGCAGGCTGATTTCAGAGAAGCTTGTAAAGACTTACATGAACTGATGCTGAGTGACATGAACAGAAACAAGAGAATACTGTACACAGTAACAACAGCATTATGTGATCCTTAAATATGATGGATTTGGCTCATGTCAACAATGAAGTGATTCAAAGCAATTTCAATAAACTTGTAATGGAAAGTACTATATGTACCCAAAGAGAGAACCAGAGACTGAATGTGGATCAAAGCATAGTATTTTCACCTTTTTTTCTGTTGTTGTTTCTTTGCTGGTTTTTTTTCTTTCTCATGTTATTTTCCCCTGACAATTATGGAAATATGTTTAGAAGAACTGGATGTTTAACTTATATCAGATTGCTTACTGTCTTGGGGAGAGGGGAGAGAGGGAGAAAAATTTAGAACACAAGGTTTTACAAATGTGAATGTTGAAAACTAATCTTGCAATATTTGCAGAAATAAAATATTATTTTAAAAGATTATAATTTGTAGAACAGGTTTTGATCTGTATTGGAGGTTGGACTTTCCTCAGGGAGAATTCTACATACCAATGAAATAACATACTCAGACCCAAAGTGTGAACATAGGACATGAGAATAGAAATTAAAGATACATATCTCATTTTAAAAAAAACCTGTCACATGTTGAAAATTTGGAAAGTCATTTAAATTGTTCCATTTTCCACATCCATAAAATGGAAATAATTTGTCCTTCACTTACTTCCTTCCCCTCCATTCCATACACCCCTGGTTCTAGTGCCTGCTTACACCTTCAAAATATCCTTATATTTATTTTGTATTTCTTTTTTAAATAGAAGCAGCAGAGCATAGTGGACAGACAATTGGCCCCATCATTAAAAAGTGGGATTCAAACCCCTTTTCTGACCCATACTGGCTATGTAATCTTGAGCAGGTCATTTATCTCTTCATTATCCCTAGGTGACTAATAATCTAAGCTGCAAAACTGTTACTGATATTGACTGGGAAAGGGGGTTTCTTCACTGTGAATTGCTACCACTGACAGAATCCTAAGTTCAGTTCCTCCATATTAGGAAAATGGACAGTGTGTACTTTCTGATTCAGTCTCCCACAGGGATGTTGAATCAGCCTGTAAATGACTGCTTCTTGTTCTCTTACTATGTGGTGAAGGAGAGCATTTTGATTGGCAACTGAGCTAGATACTAATTAGCCAAATTTATCTTTCTTCTTTGGCTCTGTATAAATGAAAAGGATGACCTGCAGTGGGCCAGGGGCAGGAAACAGTCATAAAACATCTACATTAGCTCTGAAGTAGAGAGCAGGGATTTCTGTTACACATTCCTGGAAGCAGGTTCACCAAACATCCATGTGTTATGTAGTCGTTTCAAACTATTTATGGCTCCATTTAGAATTTTCTTGGCAAAGATACTAGAGTGTTTTGCCATTTGCTTCTCTAGCTCATTTAACAGATGAGGGAATTGAGGCAAACAGAAAGTACCCAGGATCTCACAGCTAATAAGTATCTAAGATCAGATTTGAATTCCCTCAAGATGAATCTTCTTGACTCCAGGCCTGGCCTTCTCTCCACTGCAACAACTAGCTGCTCTAAATATCTGGTGGGAGATTTTGTCGGTCAGCCCATCCTGCCTTCTCCTGGGGATTGGATTCTCATTGGTCAGTCCCTTGTTACACATCTCATTTTCCCCAATAGAATGCAAATCTTTGGGAGGAAAGAGTGTTTAATTTTTGTCTTTGTTATTTCCAGTGTCCAGCATAGTGCCTGGCACAAAGTGGGTACTTAATGCCTACTGATTGATTTTCATGAGGATCAAAAGAGAAAATAAACTGGAATACTATATAAATGCCAACTTTTATTACTATCTACTTTATAAAATGCAATATGATCTTTATCAGCTGATTCAAGTTCCCTAATTCCTAAAACTTTAAACAGCAATGTTAACAAATCCTTAATGGAATGGAGGTTGGGGGTGAGGAGTCAAGAGGTTTCACAGAGAGAAAGAGTGTTTTTAAGGCTGCTGTGTTTATTCAGGTTTATTTGAGCCTGACTGAAATTCCATCCTTTCAGCAGCCTAGTCAGAGGTTAAAATGAAAAGCATTTCAAGTGATACCAGTCTGTCTAGCTGTTGGTCTGTCTCTCACTTAGTGATCTCATCTCAATCAATATTTATGAGATATTTACAATTGAGCATTCAAAGTTATATGAAGAAGAAAAATACCAAAACTTTAGCAGAAAACGAGAACAACATTTTTGTTAGCATACCTAGATATTTTTGTATACAGACAAAAATCAGAAAAATTTCAATTCAATTTTAATCCATCACAGAGTCAAAAAGTGTTTAACTACTTGCTATATGCCAGGACCTGTGTGTAAGTGATGGGGAAATTAAATGGCTCCTGCTTACATTCTACTGGGGGAGCAACTTATATGTCTACAAATAAATACCAAATATCCACATGGTAATTCTGAGATATGGAGGCTGGCAACAGTTGCTGATGGTGTTATTACTCTGTGTGTATGCAGAACTCAAACATGGCCTTGTATTGAAGGTTATTCAGTCAGTGAATAAGTATTTATTAAGTGTCAATAACTATGCTAAATATAGGAAATGCAAAAACAGTTCTGGTCCTCAAGAAATTTCCATTTTAATGAGAGATGCAATCTGTGTGTGTGAGAGAGTGTGTGTGTGTGTATGTGTAGATATAGATATATGCATAATCGGGGGCTTCCAACCAAGTCTGGAGTATTTTGCATGAGAATTTCCTAATTCTTGGAGAAAATGTTGTTTCAATGATGCATCTGAATAAAGTCAGGCTTTAGTATGAGAATTTTAGGGATACGAGACATTCCTTATTCTTCAGAGTTTATGTGTGGTATCAGATTAATTTGGGGACTGATTTTAGATATGTGGAGAGAGCAAAACAGAAGCTACAGATGAAGAGGGAAAATGGTCTTGAATCTATCTCCTGATTTCTAATAGCCTTTCTACAGACCTTGGAGAATTTTTTCTTTGATGAGATCAGGGCCTCTTTCTTGGTTGATGTGAGATCTCATCTTCTTCTCATTAAAAGAATGCTTTCACTCGGTGCATTTTCTATTATAATCTTTATAAATTTTCCAATTTCTATTTGCTTGGGTAAATAGGTTTACTCACTATTCATTATATGTGATGATCTTTTGTGTAATGAGCTTTAGTGGCAAGGGGCCAAACTGGTGGGTATAAGCTTGGAGCAACCATTCCTGTAAGGAAGATCAAGGAGGATGATTTTTTGGCTTGTTTGTTTAGTTTTGAATTTTTTGTGTCCACAGACCAGCAATCTTAAGTGTATGTTGGGGGTGGGGTGTAGATAGGTATAATTTTAGTCCAATACCACTGGAGAAAGGATGAAAGAATGCTAAGATTAGTGGTATTTGAGGGACTTATTTGTTCCTATTTTCCAGATATCATGCAAGTGCACCTCTTTTGAAATACAGTTAGACAACTCATCTAGGTATACAAATCTTACAAATAAATATATATAAAATCTCTAGAAAATAGCATAAACTAATTCTGAGAGGGAGTACCCCAGCATCTAGGGGAGTGGACAAAGTTTTAAACAAAAAATGATGCTTAAACTGATTTTTGAAGCAAATTTTAGGGAACTTAGAAGTTCTTGAACTTAGGGCCTCATCTTCCTCATCATCTTCAAATATGGCCTCAAACACTTAAAGCTGTGTAATCCTGAACAAGTCACTTAATCCTGTTTATCTCAGTTTCCTCAAATGTAAAAGGAGCTGAAGAAGGAAATGGCAAATCAATGCAGTGTCTTTGCCAAGAAAACCCCGAATGGGATCAGAAAGAGTTGAACATGACTGAAAACACTGAACAACAACAACAGGGAAAATAGGTAAAAACAAAATTCATTTCAGGCTTCAGGAACAGCCCCATATACCACAATTGCCCTATTTTGCCATATTGCAAAATCTTTCTCCAAAATCAATTTCCCCTCTTCTCCCCTAACCTCTAACATTTCCTTCTGTACACATTCCAATAATTTTCTCTTCAGTTCAATAGGCACTCACTCAACAATAGTTGAGTGTTATACTAGGTGTAACACATTGAACTACATGAAATTTTGTCCTTCCTATGCCCTTTTTGTTCAACCTCCCTAAATCCCTTCCAGGCTATTTTCATTGCTCATTTCATCTCTAATTACACTGGTTTTTTATGTTAATATAAACCAGTATGGCATAAAGCAGTTAGATCTTCAATTGAGTTCCAATAAAATTGTAATAAAAGTTTATTTATATAGTAGATGCTCAATAAATGTTTGCTTTTAATCTTGTCATTGATAATGTAGTCATCCATATCACCTGATGGTGCTTGTGTAGTGAGCCACAGCTTCCCATGGTTATAAAAACAACAGGATGGAGGTTCCTTTTTGCTTGGCTAAGTCAGCAAGGACAAAGGAAATTCAGAGCTGGTTAAATTGTTCATAGCCTGATGTAGTATAAGGAGGTAATAGACCATTAGAAAGGAACCAAGTCACTAATGAAAACAGGAAACAAGCTTCCCTGCTCTCTGTCTTATTATTATCGTCTGGGATATTGAGTCACCTTGTTCAAGAACTTGGCATTCATTATGCAGCTCTGGATGCTGTACTTCTAACTCCATTTAGATTTCATGATGCCCTTTGGCCAACACTTTTCCAACTGCTTATGAGAAAATTCCCTATTAGGGAGATGTTGGTGGGAGAGGAACACTACAAACCAGGCCATTTAAGGGTCACTTGGAGAAATTAGGGATATTTAGGTCGAAAAAGAGAAGTCTGAGGGGTAACATTTATTTTCAAGTATTTGGAGATTTATCGTGTGGAAGATAAATTAATTCTGTTTAATCACAAGAGGACAGAAATGGGTGCAAGATGTGGGAATTGCAAAGATGCAGATTTAAACTTATTGTAAAGAAAAACTCCCTAACAGTTAGCTGTGACCCAGAGTGTCTTGTTAGGTAGTAAATTTCCTGTTACTGGAATTCTTCAAACAGAGAGTGTGAGGGATATTGTGGAGGGGATTTCCTCTCAAGATTTAGGCTGAACTTAAAAGCTTCTGAACGCCCCTGCCAATTCCATGATTCCTTAAGAACAAAGGGAGAACTTTATTAACAAAATACTTACTCGGCATCTTTAGACTTCTCTAAAAGTGTCTGTGTTTCTGTGACTTTTAGTTTTAAGCTGCTCCCTGATACTTGGTCGTCCTCACAGAGTTTCATAAGCAACTCTATTTTGTCAAGCTCTTTAGTTAGATTTTGTGAAGTTATTGGGAGGTTGAGGTCAAGGACATGATTTGCAACCTTTTCTATGTCTTCCGGTGGGACGTTCTCATCTTAAATAAGAAAATAAACATAGTTAAGGGTGATTTTCTTTGCTTTTTCTTTTATCCTTGCTTTCTTTTTACCAAACTCAGAGTCTCTTAAGGATATTTAAGCCAAAACAACAAACATTTATTAAGTGCCCACTATTTGCCCACTTCACTGTGATCATATTGTGATCCAATCACAAATTAGACCATGTGATCCAATGAATTAGACAGGGAGACAGAGCACTCAGAATGGTGGCTCTGATTATATCCCTGTTACTGTTCAATCACTTTGACTTTCTACTCTGTGAATAATGAGACAAATGGGTCCCCTTTATCACTTATAAAACTATGCCAAAAAACTAAGAAAAGAAGGTTTTTTTTTTTCCACCATGAAGAAAGTTTAAGAACTGCCCGTTTATTTCTATAGCAGTTATCATTCAATTCAATATAACAAGCACTTACCGAATGCCTCCTTCATTTTAGGCAATGTGCCAGACATGGAGGTTACAAAAAATGGTCTCTGCCCTCAAAGAACTTACATTCTTTTTCAAGAGCTTATATTTTACCTAGTATTTATGTGCTTTCATACTGATCAAAGTGAAATGAGATTAATCTCTATTTTGTTATTATGGAAAACATCATCCTTTAGTTGTGGTATAAATTTCTGAAGCCCAAATATTAGATTTCATTGACTGAACTCAAGGAACTTTCCTCTTTTAAAATATAAAACTTTTTTTTTTAACTAAGTAAGCCTGAGACATTGAGTTCATTTGTGTGGGCTGTATGTTACATTCTAGGATTTATTAGTGAATTATGCTTACTCAAAGAACCATAAATAAGAGCAGAGAATTAACATTTTGAGAATATTCTAGATGGAAAGCTGTATGACCTTGAACAAGCAATTTAACCTCCATGGCCCTTGGTTTTTTCATCTGTAAAAATGAAGGGGTGAAACTAGATGAGTTGTAAGGTCCCCTGAGTGAACAACAGTTTATTATTTCAAGATTATACATGACAGGCCATTTCCTGTCCTTGAACTACATGTGTAATTTCTAACTAATATAAAATTGCTTTTCTTATGAAGCAAAAGCAGTTGAGTAATAAAAATGAAATCGAGATGAGAAACCACCAGCAGTAAGCACACTATTTTCACAGATCACTTACCTAGCAAAAAGTCCTTTACTTTGTGGATGAGGGCTTTTATCCTCTGTTCTTCTAGATCTAGTTGGTCTTTCATACTCTCTAGTTTCTCAGTTAGCTGCAAGGCTTTGGTCTTAGTAAGTTGAGTTAGTTTTGTTATGTTTCTTATCTGCAAAGAGATTTTAAAAGTACACAGTGAGAGAAAAGAAAAACACAATTGCTGAGCTCAGCAGTTTTGCTGAACAGAATAAAATCACTCATTAAGGACAAAGTAGAAAGCTGAGTAGTCACATTTTAGTAGTCCCATTAGGGCAGGGACTGTGTTGTTTTTCTTCTTTGTATCTAGAGTACTAATAATATTAGTTAATATTTATATAGGACTTTAAGGTTCACAAGGCATTTTACATATCTCATTTGATCTTAATGATTTTATCTTACATATGAAGAAACTGAGGCTGAGAAAAGTTAAATGACTTAAGTTTCTGAGGCTATAATCAAACCTGCCTAGTACAAAATTATGAACATTTAGATTATTTTTTAATTTATTTAAAAAAACAAGTTTTTTTTTAATTTTCAAAATATGTGCAAAGATAGTTTTCAACATTTACCCTTGCAAAACTTTGTGTTCCAAATTTTTCTCCTTCACCCCATCCTCTCCCCTAGATAACAAGTAATCCAATATATGTTAAATATGTGCAATTCTTCTATACATATTTTCACAATTATCATGCTGCACAAGAAAATCAGATCAAAAAGAAAAAAAAAACTGAGAAAGAAAATAAAAATGCAAGCAAACAACAACAAAAAGGTAAAAATACTATATTGTGATCCATATTTAGTCCTTACAGTTCTCTCTGCATACATATGGCTTTCATCATCACAAATCTATTGAAAGTGATCTGAATCACTTTGTTGTTGAAAAGAATCATATCCATCACAGTTGATCACCACGTAATCTTGTTGTTGTTGTGTATAATGATCTCCTGATTCTGCTTACTTCATTTAGCATCAGTTCATGTCTCTCCAGGTCTCTCTGAAATCATCCTGTTGGTTGTTTCTTACAGAACAATAATGTTCCATAACATTCATATACAGTAATTTATTCAGCCATTCTCCAATTGATGGGCATCCACTCAGTTTCCAATTTCTTGCCACTACAAAGAGGGCTGCCACAAATATTTTTGCACATGTGGGTCCCTTTCCCTCCCTTAAGATTTATTTGTGATATAGGTCCAGTAGAAATACTGCTGGATCAAAGGATATGCACAGTTTGATAATCCTTTGGACGTACACAGATCTGAGAAGTAGACTATCCTTGAACAATTAGATTCTTAACAAGTATTTGTTGTTTAACTTTAAAAAATTATACTGAAAAGTAATCCTGATTAATTTTCACTATAATGTATTATTGTACTGTGGAAACATTATCTTTGAAACACATTTCAGATCTAGGTTTATGTTTCCATGATCAAAACCAATACTGAAAAAAATACAGATTTAATGTAGATTCTCTTTTTTAAGAAATTAAAATAAAGACAATTCAATCTAACATTTATGACCTTCTGTTATGAGCTATAGATAAACAAACAAAATATGAAACAGACCTAACCTTCAAGGAGCTTAAATTGTACTGAGGGTGTGTGTGAGAAGATACAACAAATACATAAGTGAAATCAATACCAAAAAAAAAAAAGGAGAAAATGTTCATAACTGGTGGGAGTGATTCAAGGAACTTAGGAAGCCCTCATGTAGAAGGTGATATCCGAGGTGAGTTTGAGTTCAAGATTTAAAAATGGGGAGTTTAGGAGATAACATGTACTGATCAGGCATGCATGGTGCACAATACAGATGCTATAGATAGAGCGATGTGTGTTGGGAAAAGTCAGCAGGTCAGTTTGACTGGAGTGGGTAGGGACATTTTGGGTAAAGCTATAAGAAATAATTCTGGAAGTTTGGTTGGAGCTCAATTGCAGAAAGCTTTGCCAAACAAAGGATTTTATTCTGGAGACAATAGGGAATAAAATTTCTTGATTGACATGAGTGACATGTTGTAATCTGTTTTAGGAATATTACTTTGACAGCTATGTGAAGGAGGAGTGTACATTTCATAAGTACCAATGAAGGATGGAATGGATAGGAATATCTATAGAGAAACAGGAGACTAGATCATTTAGAAGGCTATGATAATATTTCAAATGAAAAGCAATAAAGTGCCACTCCAGAATAGAGGATATATAAATAGAGAGGAGAACTGTATGCAAGAGTTATTACATAGGAGCTATCAATATGAGTTGGCAATTGATTGGATATAGAGATAGAGTGATATTTTTGTTTTTATAAAACTTTATCCAAGATGGACAACAAGTAATGCAGTGAACAGAATGACAGATATGTCACTCTGGAGTCAGGAAGACTCGAATTCAAACACTTACTAGCTGTGTGACATTAGACAAGGTACTTAATCCTATTTGCCTCAGTTTCCTCATCTGTTTGATCTAGAGAAGAGGCAACCCATCCCATTATCTTTGCCAAGAAAAGACTAAATGGGACCATGAAGAGTTATATATGATTGAAAGGAATAAACGATAATGATCCAAGTCTTAGTAGAAAATAATTGGTTGTATTTATCTTAAAATTGTCACTATAAATAATATGTTGAAGAATTGTTATTTGATTTTACTAAAAGCTTAGACTATAAGAAAAATTTTAGATCCCTAAAGTACCTTAGAGGTCATCTTGTCAAACTTCCTTACTTTACAGATGTGGGAACTCAGCCTAGAGAGTTTAAATGACTAATCTAAAGTTATATAGCTAGTCAATCCCAGAGCTAGACACAAGCTTCCTGATTCCAACTACAGCATCTTTTCTGCTGCAGTGACCCCTCTGTTTAACTTGACTAATCTCTCAAATTCTACTAATACACAGTATTTCAAAGTGAAAAAGAAAACATTCAACTTTTTAGTAAATGATTTTATCTGGAAGTGAGCTGCAGAAATAAATTACAAATATTTGGTACACTTAGATTTGAAATTAATTGTAAAAGGCTTGCGGTCTGGAAAATAAGATTCTAATCTTTAAATGTGTGACTTTCGACTGACATTCTTGTGCTTTTCTCTATGATACATGGAAACAAAACTGGGTAGGAATAGAACAATGCTGCCATTAAGTTGGATGTAATCACGTAAATCAGTGTCAACATAAGTGGGGCTAATTAGAGTTGGAACATCACCCTTGACCTGGATATAATTTGAAAAAAAAGGCTTTAGTTTTTTTTTTTTTTTCATTTATGTAGCTTTTTGTTTTTGCTTTTTTTTTTTTTTTTAAGTTCAACACAGTTTAAGTTATGGCCAGTGGTGAATTTTAAAGGAAGAGAGAAAGGAATTTTAAAGGAAGAGTGAGCAAAAATGTGTCTTAATTTTATCTTTTCCGGGGGAATATTTTCCTAAATTCCCTAAATTTCTCATTCTAAAGGACAGTATAAAGAATTTAGGTATCAATCATAAAAGTAAGAGTGATAGAACTAAAGATAGTGGAAAAGAAATTCCCAACTGATGTAGTGTAGCCTAGCGGGTACTCTATTGTATAGCAAAATAAATTGTTGAATGATGTCATTTTTCAGTTATCTTATGCCTGTCATTATGGGTTTCTAAGTCATTCTCCCAGTTTCATTTTAAGATTGTCTGTTTTCCTTCCTAATCAAGCAAAAGATAAAACATTTCTATCAATCAGATAGCTTTTCCCCCATTTTTCTCCTTCAACACTATAATTCGCTTACATTGAAACTAAATTTTGTTAATATGATCTTTATAGATTATCATTTAAAGTATTTTTACTTTATCAATCAATCAATTAAAGTATTATTTGACACAAAAGAAACAACAAAGATTAGCTTTGTGAGATAAAAGTCAAAGTTTGTTAAGCCTATATCCACATAATATTTTTTTAAGAAAGGGATAGTTTTAGCATAAAACAGTTAAAGATCAAGCTTAAATGAAAATAAGAAAAACTCAAAGTTATTATGATTTTAAATACCAATTTTCAACATTTAGCTTATAATGGAAGATTATAAGTAATCATAAAATAGAGAAAAGCAGTGTGTATATGTGTAAGGGAAAGATTCCTTAGAGGAGCTTTATGTGATACTTTGGTAAATTCTGATAACATCAAGATCATTAATCGATAAAATCAAATGCAGAACAAATAAATATAAAATGAAAAAAAATTGCCAATGTTTTTATATGAATTTATCCTTCCCGTAAATCAGAGTGGAACTACCAATATCAGATATTCTAGATGAGAAAGTAGAAATGCCACGTAAGAAAATAAAGTCAGGAAGAGGGGCTAAATCTGACTAAATATGTAACAAGTGATTTGGGCTGGAAACACGACAATTTCAAAGGCTCTAAAGGACCAATTTTCAAGAAAACTCAAAGAAAGATGATACTAAATGAATGAAAAAAAGGCACAGGTGCTATTGTTATCAATAAAGACAACTGAAAAAATTCATCTCTCTACTTTCTTATCTCCATAACATCTTTCTGAAATCAGGTTCCTTGAAAAAAGGAGGAGGGAACAACAGGTTTTTATAAATTATTTTCAACAGAAGATTTTCAAGTCACATAAATGACTGAAAAATGTGGCAAACCGTTTAGCATCCCATTATTAATTATCCCATTTTATGAAAATTAGTTTCAAAGATTAACAGTCTCTCATGCTTTTGTTAAGATCATAAAAGAATCCTTGATAAATAAAACAATCAAGATATCCTCATTCAGTGAAACTTAGATCAATATCAAATGAGGCACAAAATAAGGAGGCTTATGCTTGATAAAACTATTAATCTTTTTTTTGATGTGTGTGTATGGAAGACATCCTGAACAGAATTCAGCTGGGAAAGGAAATGGGGGTTTCTCCAGATGTTCCTATACGTGGATGACTTCATATTGATTGTATTGAGCCCCAGAATACCATAGATTCTCCTCAGTTAAGTTCTTGGCCACTCAGAAGAGATTGTTCTTATTACATAGGAAAAACCAAGTGGATAAACAATTTTTATTGCCCAGACTATGACATATAATTATATGGTTAACTCACTGGGTTATATAAGTGTTCTTGAACTTTTTGGTTTCAAGATCTTTTTCAAACTAAAAAATTATTAAGGACCCCATTGTTTAGGTGAGATATAGGTTATATCAGTTAATATCTGACATACTGTAAATTAAAACTGATATCATTTAAAAAGATTTATTCTTTTTAAATAACTATAAACTCATGTTAAAAGATAGTATATTTTAAATGAAAAATATATTTTCTGAAACAAATTGTGAAGAGTGGGATTATTTTACCTATTTTTTAAAAAATTCTTTTAGGATCTAGCTTAATTGAAGACAGCTGGATTCTTAGATCAGCCCAGCCATTCAATTTATTGTGGCTTAGTTGAAATATATGAAGAAAATCCAGCTTCATACAAATATGTGACTGGAAAAAAAGGCATATTTTAACAGGCAAATAATATCTTACTACTAATGTGAAAATAGTTTTGACTCTGTGGACTTCCTGAAAGGGTCCTGTTGTTCCATAGTTCATGAATCATTGAGTTAGACCATCAGTCTATACTGCATACGTTTGGACATCATTGGAGATAACTCATGAACTGATTAGACTATGGAGTAAGGAAAAGGACATTATATTGAATTGTGTTTGGAAAACTACATTGTATTTTTAATAATCTGACTCTCTGACATATACAACCATTCCCCTTAAAGACTAATATTCACTGGGTGATTCTATGGAATCTCACAAACTCCGAACAATAAAAATTATGGATGACTCTAAGGGCAATGTGAAGAATCATATTATATAAGTAGATTGTACCACACAATGATTTACTCACAATAAGTGATGCAGAAGACATCATTTGCAAAATGTGTATTTAGAAAACAATGTGGATTAGTCATGTAAAGAGAGGGAGGGATAAGAACTAGATAGTGTGAGTGCTTCATTGGTACTTATGAAATGGAAAAAACGGTTTTTAAAGGAAAGGAAGCTCCTTTAGGGCTTGTTTAGGGAAGAAGATGGATGAAATTAGGATAGAATGAGGAGAGAACAAAGTATACAAAGATCACTAATCCATTAGCGAATCCAAGTAAAGAAAAACAAGAAGTTAAAAAATTGGGTTCTTTTGTAAATAAAGTTAGAAGGAAAAAATAGGATGGTTCCAAATTAGTATCAGTACTAATATGTTGAAATTTCTGATAATATATTAGAATTGTTACTAAAAAATAACTTGAATCACTCTTTTATGCTTTTGTGAAGTTAAGGCCAAACTGATCCTTGACATTGTGAATGGTGTAAATATATTATATCAGAAAATTATTGGGTTCTTTCTCCATTCTTTCATGAATTCATTGCATTGTGAGGGCACAGAAATCTTGTCACTTCTTTTTACATTGGTATTTAATGAAACTATATTTTTCTGTAATGTGGTTACTCTCTTTTCTGGGATAGATAGCAACTTTTTCATGTCTTCTTTATGGAACTCTGGCTCTGAAGTTAAGGAACATCTGAGATTAAATCTGAACCCAGACATTAACTTTGTAGCCAGAGGAAGATTTTTAATTCTTTCAGCCCCAGTTTTCTCATTTGTAAAATAAGAATCCACCTCCCAAGGTTTTTGTGTAGTTCAAAAATATATTCGAAGCACTTTGAAAACTTTAAAGCTGTATAAAAATTATGATGATGTTGATAATAATAATGTCCTTCAATAAATTCCCTACCAAAGATCTAATTGATACAATGGAGGACTTTTCTTGTTTTGCTTCCCTGGATATAGGAGGAGTACATATACAGAAATCAAAGACTATTTCACTGTTGCCTCTATCATCTGCACCTAGCATGGTGTCTAGCATAAACAATAATAACAACAACAAACATTTTTGTGGCATTTTAATGTTTGCAAAGAATTTTATGAAGCATCTTCTTGATTTATGGTCTAGCGATCTATCCAATATATTACATATCATTTTATAAATGCTCACTGATTGATTTTTTGTGAGTTCCTCATTAGATTGTAAGCTCTTTGAAGGCAGGGACCGTTTTTCTTCTTTTTTGTATTTTTAGTGCTTAGTATTTTTCCTGGCATGTAGGAGGCACTTAAATATTGATTGATTGATTGATAGGTACTAATGCACTAATATTAAAATGTACTCAGGATATGCTGTTGCATCTCATTCTTGACTGGCCCATCTACCTTTTGGATCTTGTATGTTCTTGATAAGATCTTTTAGGCCATTTTTTTCTTGACACCCATCTTAGGAGAATTCAATATCTTGTTTTGGAATGAGGTAACAAAAGTTACCAAACAATAGTTTCAAGAAAAATCTTTAGCCTGCTATAATTATTTACTTCTAGAATAATTAATCTGATATCCTAATGTTGTTTTCAATCACTTTTATGAAATATTAGAAGTGGGTTCTTTTTTTTTTTTTTGAATCTAATCGTCTTATTGTAAAGCTATTCCATTGCCCCACTCCCACTCCATTCCAAGTTTTTCTCTTCAACTGGGATTTAAAAAATCTTCATTCCTCCATTTTATGGCTCCCTAACTATTTTGATCCAGTTAGGTGACTACAGAGCTAAGATTAAGATTATTTTATCTATACTTTGGCTTTTAAAATTGGCTAAAAGATATTATGTACCTGCCTAATTAATGCTAGACTAAGAGTTGAAGCAGTTTCTTGACAGGCTGTATCCATGTCATTTAGATACAAATACAAAATTCTAATTCTTGTCCTCCTTTCTTTTCTCTTTCTCTTCTATAAGACAACAATAGGCTAGAATTCTCTACAGAAAAAGCACAGATATGACTATATTGGTAGATTTCTTTCTACTGCAATCATGCAATGCACGATCTCTTTAAGGTTTACAATACACTTTAAAAATATGTATAATCTGACTTTCTCTGACCCTGGTTTCTCAGCATGCAGGTGGTTCTAAGCAATTTGAATAAGAAAACTTCCCAATTTAGTTCTCTTTCCTAAAAAGTCCAATATTCTGATATTCTTTTGATTAATATGGCCATTATTCATTTATTCTCTCCCACTTTCTCTCATAGAGTTTTTTAAAACCCTCCAAAGAAATGTAAATCTAGAATGCAAGTAATGCTGCATTGGCCAAGACAGTTCAAATTAATAGCTTTCTTTAAGACCCGAAGTTGGAAGGTCGACTCTAGAGAATCACAGAATATTGGAAGTGCATTCCCTGAATTCAGAAATGAGTTACCTAGTCTAAATCCTTCATTTAGAGATGATAATACTGAGGTCTGGAGAGGTCAAACAATTTGTCCAAGATGGCAGCTTTCTTGATTAGTTGTTGCCAAAAGAACTAGTTTGAATTCTGGCTATGACATTTACTGGGTGAATGAACCTAGGCAAAGTCACTTGTTTTTTCTCCAAATAAGTTTCATCATCTATAAAGTGAGATCCTTGCCCTACCCACCTCAATGGTTGTGAGGACATGTTTTGAAATTTGTTAGGTGTGATTGCAATGTGAAGGATTGTTGTTACTGCTTTTCCTGTTGTATCACACCATCTCTTTCTGCATATTCTTTGCTGTCAAAAGGCCAAGATATTAAAAGCCTGGCCACACAGCAGGTGGTCAGTTTTTTCTAGTAGGTCAGCTTTTTCAAACAATTTGTATAGCAAATCAATGAGATAATATCTGTATCTCCCTTAGCATAGAGCCTGGCACGTAGTAGGGGCTTAACACATGCTTATTTATTTTCCTTCCCATTGATAGCTTGGGAACCATTTGTATCTCTGCAGGACAGATTTGAGTAGTTATTGATAACTTTCTTCAGTGATGACCAGTTACACTACATTTGCTCTGAAACCCCTCTTACAGCTTCTATCCATATCGTTAGGTATATGTATAGAGAGATGAACTAACCAATCACACAGACACATATATGATATATATATATATATATATATATACACACACACACACACTCATATGAATATATGTATATGCGCATATATTCTACATAATATATCTCCCCTACATAAAATTTATATTTATTGTTGTTGAGTTGTGTCCCCCTCTATATGACAAAAGTCCATGGGATTTTCTTGGCAAAGAAATTGGAATAGTTTGCTAATTCTTTTGTGTCCCCATTTTATAGATGAGGAACTGAGGCAAATAGGAATTAAGTGACTTGCCCAGGGTCACACAGCTAATAAGTATCTAAAGGCAAATTTGAACTTAGATTTTCCTGACTTGGTGCCCAGTGTTCTACTGTATGACTTAGCTGCCCCCTCAATGTATATCCTACATACATATAAACTGTATATCCCCCCCACATATAAAATATATATCCTACCTGTACATGATGTACATATGCACATTATACCTATATAATTTATCCATGTATCCTATAGGCTTCCTTATTAACTAGGGAAGGGAGAAAAGGCCAGTACAGCAGGTGTCCAATCCCAGCCCTTTTCTGATACTGGCTGCTGGACTCCATTGCCCTAATACCTCCTCTTCGTACAATATGATGCTTACCATACTTAAACATCACTTTAATATAATCCACGAACCCACTGTCCAAAGAGGGTTAGGTATCCAAAAAGCTAAAGGACTCCATTATGGTCTAATCAAACCTCTAGCATAGATTAGTGTTGTGGTCCTTGAGGATAGCCCAAAGAAGGTGGAATATGTGATTAAGAAGCATGCAAGTCAGCTGCTTCAAAGGCTCACAGTCCCGGGGCCAGCCAGAGTGTCCCACATTTTTGGGTTCACTTGGGTATGTGAAGGATAAAGGTCAGACAGGGTTATGCTTAATGGGGATTCTAAACATAGTGCAGGTCTCTAGCAAGAGATCAAAGAACCTCCCAGGCTGTCCTGCTGACAGGGAAACAGCTCTGGAATCTTTTTTAGCTAGACTAGGGTATCCTTAGTCTCTTCTCATATCATTGGGAGCTGTTGGCATAATGAATCCCAGATAGATGAGGAAACAAAAAAATAAGTTCAAGCTCAGATACTAGCATATTGGGCAAATCTCTTGAGTTCTCTCAGACTTCATTTCTTCATCTATAAAATGAGAATATAATAGTACTTCTAGGGTTGTTGGAAGGATCAAATGAATTCACATATGTAAAGTACTGGCTATTATTATTTAAATCAGTGCTCTGAACGGTCACTTTCTGTGACATCTCCCCCAAAATATGCCGATGGCAAATGTATATGTAACTAAAATGTCACCAATATTTATCTATTTGCATGTTATGGACAAAATCCTCAAATCTCCCTTGCCCTTGCTTCTCCCTCCTTTTCCCCTCCCCTCCTCTCCTCTCTTCTCCTCTGTCTTTTATTTTGTCTATTTATTTCTTCCTTCTTTTCTTCCTTCCTCCCTTCCTCTCCCCTTTTTTATCTCTTCCTCTCTCCCTTCCTTCCTTTCTTCCTTCTCTTCCTCTCTCCCTTCTTTTCTTCCTTTCTTCCTTTTCTTCCTCCATCCCTTCTTTCTTTCCTTCTTTTTCTCTCTCCCTTCCTTTCCTTCCTTTTCTTTTCTTCTTTCCCTCCCTCCCTCCTTCTTTCCTTCCTTTTCTCTTTCTCTAAAGAGATATAGATATAACTATAGAAAGATAAATATAGATAAATATCTATTTGTCTCTGTATTTATCCACACACATTGTAAAAAATATTTCACTCATTAAATTCAGGTCCATCTTATTGAACAGATGGCAGACTTGTATCCCTTGGGCCATATCATAAAGTTTTGTGAATATTTTGCACATTGAGCAACTAAGAATCCAAATTAAGTCCTTGTATACACAATCCCCAGAGTTCTCCTTATATTCTTTGCACTTGGCCTGGGGACATGGCCCACATTTTTGGCTTCAGAGATAATATTCTCTGACCAACTCTGGGAGTTGTATTAGCATTTAAAATTTTTTTTCTCAAATCAGCCCAAACTGACTCAGTCCCTGATTTATTCCTTAGAATTGTGCTAAGCAAAATTATTAAAGTTGATCCTCAAGGAGTTTGCACTCTAGGTGGTAAAAAAACAAGCATACAAAAAGAACCAAGAATGTGACTGAAATATAAGTAAGTACTAAATGACTAAAAGTAGAGTCTGCTCTCAAGTAGTTTACAGTTTAGTTCAGAGAATGAAAAACTAAGAATTCAAGATCGACCATACAAGTGAAATGAATGGTACAATAATTCAGAGGAAGTTGCTTTGATCTACAATGTCTGAGAAGGCTTCAGAGAGTTAACAGTTTGGTTGGAACTTGAAGAATGTATAGAATTCAGAGAAATGGATTGGGGAATAAAATAAATTTAGGCACTATGTTGAAAACTTAGTATAAATGCCACCTTCTTCATGAAACCTTTGTGCCTTAGAGTACACATAGCACTGTGTTTAAATTTTTTTATGTTATCATATATTATTTTATTTATTTTAAAAATTGTAACAAATCCTTATGCATTATAGTTTGGTGTGTGCATGCATGCTTGCCTAGTGCAGTGTAAGTACTTAATACTGATTGAATCAAATTAGTTTAAAAGTTAAATAATATGATCATATTTGATAAGTATGGACAAATGGTATAAAACCTGAGACTTTCCTTCAAAAGTCCCTTTTAACATTTTGTAATTTGTGAGTTTCATAAGATTTCCAATAAGCGCTTGAATTCCTAAAAGATTATTTTTTTGCTTAGAGAGACCTAGAGTCATATCCCCTTAGGGGGTAGGATTCTTGTAAATTTCCATATGTTGCTTGACTGAAAGAATGCATGACACAGGTACAGTAACTGAAAAAAGAAATAAGCACACTTCTGCAATCTAAAGTATGGATAGTAAATCAAAAGTTTAATCTTTTACTCTTGAGAATATCCACTTCAAAAAATCACTGTTGTCTTTTCTCAATTTAGAGATGTTTACTTCAGATAATCTATGTGCTTAGTTAATCATTTTCCTTTGGAAGGTAAATTACATGAAGGGAGAGTCCATTTTTTTAACTTTGATAAATTTAGTTTTTGAATAACAGAAAAGTTATATAGTTTCATTTTCATTCACCTACTTTTTTCTGAATAATGTCACATTATTATTTTACTGTTCAAGCATGATGGAATGACATGGGATTTAATTACCTGATTCTCTGATAGTTGTAGCTGGTTAGTCAGATTATTAATCATAGAGTCAGTTTCCTCAGCTCTCTTGGCAGCATCCCTTGAAAGGGTTAGAGAACCATTACAGTTTGGACCTCCACAAATCCTGTGCTCATCAGCATCTTTACACAGAGCTCCCCCACAGGGCGAAAGAATATATGACGAGTTACCTGGCATTCCACATACCTAAAAAAAGAATTTGTTGTCAGAAACTTGTTTGAAATGCAAAAGCTCAGAAATTTGATACTGATACAAGGCATATTAAAAATTCCATTTAATGAAATATGAAGGAGCACAGCAAATTGTTAATATTTGCCTGAAAGCAATCACTGTACACGGTCTGCTGTTCCAAATTTTATTACACCTAAGCATTTTTAACTTTTTATAATCATAGTTTTGAGGGTTTTATATCGATTAACATATTTTATTTTTCTAGCTAACTTGTAAAATAACATTAACTAAAGTAAGACAAGGCTACTAAATTACTTGATCAAGTTTTTATATTAATACATTCCAGTGTGATGAGTGTTTTTTACTCATGATGTTTCAGAAACAATAATAGATCAAGAAATTAATAGGTACCATCTCTATTATTTGGATTTTGAAAATATTGCCTGAGGAAAGTCCCCCCTGAGTTTTTTAGTATTAGGGGTTACTCTAGCCTAGGCTGAAAGTACAATGGCCACATTCAAGACCTGATCTTGTTAGTGACTGAGAGGAGTTTCAACCTGCTCCATTTCTGAGTTGGTCTGTTTTATCCCTCCCTTGGAAATGAGAGAAAGAATAATCATATTGGTGTTGAAGTTGGGTTGGACACCCAATGGACTTAACCCTCAGCAGGGCAGAACTCCAGAGCTCAAGAGAACCACCAGCCTTACCCTCCATAATGGCAGGGATTAAGATGTGTATTGCTGTACCAAGCTAGAGAGACTTTCTAAGAAGAAAAAAATGTAATGGAAGAAAAACTAAAGAAATGAGATAGAAATCACAGGACAATTTTAATGTATAATGTTTTCTGTTTACCTTTTCATTCAATTTTTGGATATCTGGAGTCTGGATCTGTTTTAATTTTTCCCGTGAGAAGTTTACTTTTGAGGTTAGTCCAGCTATCATAGTAAGTAAATCATTCCTGGTACTTTCAGATTGTTTTATGATAAATGTGGTATCATTAATTTTCTCTTCTGCAGATAATGATATTTGATAATATTTCTCGATCGTTGAGGCATCTGTATCAATGTAAAATGTAGTGAAAAGACAGTTGAGAGAAAAGCTTGTTCTATATCAGCCATCTCGATCCATCCCAGCAGCCTGTGTCTTCCCTCAAAGTATTTTGAGTCTATTTTGCACATACCTATATAAGTTGTTACCCCTTACAGTACAAACATTCCTACACTGTAAGTTCCTTGAGGGCAGGAATCTTTCACTTTTGCTTTTGTATTCCTAGAACTTAGTATAGCTCCAAGGATGCATAGGATCACCTCCTCTAAGTTTAGAGATGAAAGACATCTTAGAGGTCATTTAGTTCAATCCTTTCATTTTACAGATGATAAAACTGAGTCACAAAGAGTAAAATGACTTCAATTTTTAACCAATATCACAAAGTAATTATCATCAGAGGTGAGATGAACTAGTGACTTCATGTTTGGTATTCTTTCCCCTGATTATCTGAAGACAGTAGTCCCATGATTTATTTATTTTCTTCAAATAACTCTTCCTCCCAACATTGGTTCTTTCATTCTCTTTGAACTTGCATTTAAGGCTGTAGAACTATAGACTTATTATACAGAGGAAGTTTGCCTAGCAGTATGATGGACTTTTTAGGAAAATATAAGGAAAGAAAGAAAGTATTCTGGCCATGTCCTCATGGTCCCTGAACATCTATGAGGCTGTTCTTTATTACATCTACACTGCATATTGATCGATTGGCGGAATAACTAATCTTTAGATGTACTCACTTCTTTATTTTATCTGAGTTCATCTTTTTAGTCTCTGCCATATGCCAAACATATTAGTTTAATGTGTGCATATTCTCTTTCCTGATATGCAAAAAATTCTGAGAAAGGCTTCCTATCTCTCTGCCCCATTAAAACTATGAAATAAATAGAACAGAAGTATGTCTTTCTTTTGTGTGTCTGTCTACCATATCTCCTTCTCCTTGGCAATCCAAAAATTCTTCTGTAACTATGATTGTAATTTCTTCCTTTGCCAGATCCTGTTATTTTGACTATGATAGTAGCAGACACTATAATTAAATCAATTTGGGTCCCCAGAGCATTTAGGTTCCAAGGAATTTGGGAGTCTCTTATGGCTCTTGGTGTTGAATAATGAATAGTTATATAATTATATTATGAATAATTAAATAATCAATGAATAATTATATAAAATGAGAGGCAATGTGGCATAGTAGTTGGTGAGAATGATCCCAAGAAAACCTAGGTTTAAATCTTATCTTTGATCATAACTAAGCTCTTGTTGACTTCATGTAACTCTCTAAAGCTGTAAGTTGTAGAACTATAATAATATATCTTGGTGGGAAGAGTTTCTTACTTGGAGTTCACTATAATGATGTGTACAATTTTTTACATGTGTACAATTCAATAAATGTATACATACATATTTATGCATACGTGTATGCACGAACATATGTGTATATGATATATGTATAAAATTATAAGTCATTACATTTAATACAGCAATGCTAAGATTTGGCAGTGTGGCCAAATGAAAAAAAAAAAAAAGAAACTGGACAGAAAACAAAGGATTTGGGTCCCTGACTTTGTTACTTATTATCTTTATGATCTTCGGATAGACAGCCTCTCTGATCCCTAGACCTTAATAGAATAGGGATAATATTTGTACTACCTGACTTATAGGATTTTTGTAGGACTCAAATGAGATAATGTAAAAGAAAAGGGAAAAGTCCTTTGTAACCATTAAATATTAAAAAGGAGTAGAACTCTGATTTGATTTGTAGAGGTAACATTGTAATGAGGAAAAACTCTCTGCTAAGACACATTAGTACTTTGTTTGCAGTTTGTGATCTTAGAGGGTTTTGTGGGGAACTGAGAGTTCAAACAACTTGACCAAAGTTATACAGCCAGTATAAATCAAATGGATTACTTGAACCCAGATCTTTATGGCTTTGAGACCAGTTCTCTATGTTTTTTAATACTATTTTTTATGCACTATTGTAAATATTACTAATAATAGTTAACTACATCCTTATATAAACTATAAATTATAATTCTAGATTTTAGGAAACTGGGAATCCAAGAATTTTGTCCTCTCCTCCCTACTCCAAGCCTTATTCATTCAGGCTATAGCTAAGACTACCCAGACATTCACTTAATCTCTACAAGTGATTGAATCTTCCCAGTGTTTTATGAGAATTTTATTTATTTATTTATTTATTTTGGTGAATAATAAGACAGTGCCAAGACCTCATACTCTCTTTTTCTGAATTGATGGGAACTTAATAATTAGTGTTATACAAAAGGAATGAGAATGTGTTTCGTAAGCATGAGAACATGGTTTATA
Source organism: Antechinus flavipes (assembly GCF_016432865.1). Classification (NCBI taxonomy): domain Eukaryota; kingdom Metazoa; phylum Chordata; class Mammalia; order Dasyuromorphia; family Dasyuridae; genus Antechinus; species Antechinus flavipes. Next base: position 141,204,499 of record NC_067402.1, on the reverse strand, counting down.
AGGATGAGAATATGGATAAGAGCTGTTTCTGTTATTTCCCCTGGGCTACAGGATGTCCAGCAACTCTGGGATTCTTCTTTATCCCAGACCCTTCATGGGTTTATAATTGCATACTACTTTAGTTAGTCTCTGGTGTATGTTTAGGTTACAAATTGTTGGCTGTAGTTCTTCATTTAAAGAAAGAATGGTTTTAAGATCCCAGAAATGTTTAAAAAGCTGAAATATTCATGTGCAAATAATACTTTTAAGGGGTGTGGTTTTGCTTTCCAAAGCGCTTAGGCACTATGGCAATAGCACAGTATAAGTAACTGATGGAATGCAATGGTATTTCATCAGCTGCCAAGGGGGAAGTTCACCAGATGACTGAAATGCATTTGGTTTCTTACCATTGATGCTGGAATTGCTGACATCGGAGGCCAAGTGCACTTTTTTCTGCAAGTCTTGTAGTAGATCATCCACTTCTTTCCCAATGCCCACCAAAGTTCCATTCAGATCTTGGAAGTCATACTCTCTATTCACTTGTTGACTTATGTGGTCAACCTGTGTTCTAGAGAAGAAGATCATGTTTTAGTTTAATGATGGTCTTTCCATTTGTATAGCTCCTTCCAGTTTTTAAAGAACATTATACATTCTCTCATTAAACTTTCAATATATTTGATACCTCAGGGAGAAGAGAACTACTAAACATTTCATAGTACCAAAGTTGAAAGGAGACTAAGTGATCATTTAATCTCCTATCTCTGACCCCTTTTCAGGTTCTCAGGAAGAAAATTTAAGATTGCACTAAATAAAAGGTGTTGGGTATTGTAAAAGTCTCAGTGTGAAAATTTAAGGTTACACTAAGTAAAAGATGTTAGATATTGTAAAAGTCTCAGTGTGAAAGTTTAAGGTAAACTTTAAAAGGTGTTGGGTATTATAAAAGTCTTAGTGTGAAAGTTTAAGTAAGAAAAGTCTTACTAAGACTTCTGAGACTTGCTGTGTATGGATATGTCCTCTCAACTATTATGAAATTTATATAGATGGGTACAAAGGATCATGGATCCAGATGGGAAGGATCCTTGGAAGCTATTATTTTATAGATGAGGAACATGAAACTTAGGCTGGTGAAGTGACTTGTTCAATTTGTCTTTTGATTAAATTTGTAGTTTGAGGATTTGGGTGCTAGAAACTCACTAGCTATTTGATCTGGGGCAAGTCACTTGGCCTAGCTGAACCTTGGTTTTCTCATTTTAAAAATGGGGATAATTGTAAAATACACAAACTATTTGTAAATAGTATAGCCTTATATAAAATGCATGCTATTAGGACTAATGTGCTACCTTGCTTTTAATTATTTGGGAACTCATACTTCAGTTAATGCATCATAACGAAACTTTATGATCCATGCATTCTCAGCTGCTCAATAATGAATGAATTGAGTGTATTAGAAACATACTGTGTGCTAAGCAATGGGGCCAGTGCACATTTGAACTAACACTGAACAAAAGGCAGAGGAAAGGAGAGGAAGTAACACTTTTCTCAGTCAGTTTGCCTTCTAGGTAATATCTCTGGAAAAAGAGTAACTACAGATAATTCTTGCTTTACAAAAAAGAGCCTGTCTGCAGACCTTGGATTTGCCTGAGGATGTGGGAAGGGACGAAGGGAGGCAGGAAGGGGGCCTACACCTGTGGAGGGAGGGAGCTGGGAAGAGGGAAGATAGAGTAGGAGGAAGCACATGTTGGGCCAGGCCAGTCAGACATGGACACAGACAGGGACTGGAGACAAGCGGGGACAAGAACAGACATGTGATACCCGAACTTGGACAGAGAGCAGATATGCAGGAGTGGACATGTGGGCAGGTGGGCAAGAGATGCTGGAGATCTCAAGCCAAATCCTCAATTGTCCACTAAATCTCTTTGAGCAGTTCTGCTTTCACTTGAAGGGTTTTCTTTAATTTATAATTTAAAAAAAAATTTTTTTTGGGGTGGGCTGGAAGGGTGTGTGTGGGGCAAGGAGAACCAAAAGGAGGGACAGAAGCACAGAAACATAGAACACTAGCATACCATACTGTAAAGTTCACACAGATATTTTTCTGGAATACCAATTGACTTTACTTAAAGTCAAATTTGTGTAATGTGAATTTAATTTATTTAAAGTGAGAACTGTCTGTGCTAATGATAAAGAAAATTCACATCTATGCAACTTTTTTTAGGTTATAAAATACATTCTTTACTATAAACATGTTATTTAATGCAATGTAATATCTGTTTTATAGATGGGAAAACAGAAGATAGAATATTTGCTTAGGGTCAGAGAGCTTCACATCAGGGGCAGGGTTTGACCCTAGATACTGTCCATTCCTCTACTCACTAAATCACATTTTCTCTTCTAGCAAGATTTTACAAAAAGAATATCCTTTGTCAGATTCTATATCCTCTTAATTTTTGACTTAGAAAAATATTATTGTCATCCTCCATTCCTACTTCCTAATCTGAGTCCAAGCTATTTCTTTTGGTCCCTGGAAGAATACTTTCCTTTCCTGCTTGAGTATAATAAGTCCATTCCCTTGGATCCTAATTGAAACTCTTTTCTTATTCACCGCTTGCTGTAGGGCCCTGCTTGTAGGGTCTTGCCAGACCCTCTACTCTAGATAATTGAAAAGCAATTTGTCTTTCATTGCCTTATATGGTAGGAAGCATTTTTTCTCAATCTCTTTTTCCCTCCCCCATTAGCCCAGAATAGCTCTGAGTTGTGTTTATTTTAGGCTACTTTTTAGGAGATACATATAGATATACATTTAAATAGATATGTTTACATATTTATATATCAGTCAATTGCAATCTCTCCTCCACCCTCAATTGATATTGCCTTGCATTAAAATGTTTTTAAATCTTCACATTCACAATTTAACAGGAAATCTATTTGGATCATCCTTTAATTTCTAATAACTTTTGGGAGAGGAGGATGTTTTGCTATAATAATACATTGTTTTGGTTGTGAAATTGAAACCCCTTTAATCTTATATGTTGAGACACACTAGCTGGAGAAATTTCCAGGGGAAACAGTTTAACAGAGTAGAAAGAGGACTAGTTTTGGATTAAAAGAATTCTAGTTTAAATACAGACTCTGACAGAGGTTTAACAAGTTAACTGCTCTGGGCCTCTTCTTCCTCAACTGTAAAATGTAAATTTGGGGCCTGTAACATTTTTTCTATTTTTAAATCTTATGATGCTGAATTTCAGATAACATTAGTAATATATAGATTTTTGGTAAAATTGGAAAGTTTAGTAAAACTGAATAAAATTTATTGGAGTATGGTTATAGTAGCTTAGGTAAATAATAAATGCTTGTTGATTTGCTGTTTATATTCACTTCAATTTAGAAAACATTCATTTAGTGCAAGCTATGTGCAGGACATTATCTTGGGTTCTGGGAATATAAAGATGGAAAAAAAATCCTTATTGTCTTTAACTTAAGGAATTTACAAACTAATAGGGGAATAATATGTAAAAAATTAAGCATAATATGAAATTAAATATGATGAAGGAAAAGTCAGATTTGATCATAAATATGAAGAGGGAAACTTCTGATAGGAGATCTGTTTTGCCAGAGGATGCCAGCAAATTATATGACAGAGACTATCCAACTTTTTTTATGGACAAGTTGAAGCAAAATAAACTAGATGATAATAGATTTTAAGTGGATTTGAAACTACTTAAATGATACCAGACCCAAAGAGTACACATTATGGAGTAGTACTAATTTGGAAGGAGGTCTGTAGTTGAATACTCCAATCAAAAAGTATTTATAAAGTGCTTACTGTTTATGTGTGAACTATTGAGCTAAATGTTAGGAATAAAAATAAAAAGTAAAAACAATCTCTGTCCTTAAGTTTGCTTTCTAATGGGGAGACAATAGGTTTGTACCTAATTATAGACAAAATACCTTCAAAGGAGGTACAAGGTAATGGTTGGCGGGGAAGATCCTTCCGTCTGAAAAGGGGTAGGAGTAAGAAAGGCCTCTTGATAAAGATACTACTTGAGTTAAGTCTTGAAGGAAGTTAAAGATTCTAAGATATAGAAGTAAGGATGGAAGACATTTGCAGATGTAGGAGACAACCAGTACAAAGGGATGGAAATAGGAGACAAAATGTTATATGGGAGGAGCAGAGAGACAATTGGGATACATAGGAAAGCATGAGGCGTGGGAGAATAATATACAATAAGATTAGCAATGTAGTCTGAGACCAAATTGTGAAGGGATTAAAAGCCCTTTAGCCTCTTGATAGGACATACCAATAATCCTAGCTTTTAGGAAGGTTAAGACTGGTGGATCTATTTAATTCCTTGCTGTAAAGTGGGCTAAGCTAGCAGTTCTTAACTTTTCCCACTTGTCTTACCTTTTGGACTGAGAAATTTTTATGAAACCTTGGATATATAGGTATATAAAATAGATATACAAATCAAATATTTACTCATAATAAATCATATAGAAAACAATTCTTTGGTTTACCTATAATATTACCATTTATTAAAGAAGGAGGTGCTTGTTTATTTTTACATAAATTTTTGCAGACTATTTGATACTGCAAGACATAAAGCATTCAGAAATGTTTTACTGTTGTCAAATTTTTCACAACCCCCAAATTCTGTTATGCAACTCTATATGGGGTCACAACCCACAGTTTAAGAAGCTTTAGATTAAGCCAAATGGAAATTTATACTAAATCTGGCATTACTATAATAAATCCCTGAGATTGAGAGACATGAATGTACCCAGATTGGAAAAAAGATCAGAGCAAAATCTACCAATTTCAAATCTGTGAGAAACCCCTGTGAACTTCTAGCCTGAGAAATATAGGGAGACGCAGTTTTTTAAAAAAAGCTTTTTAAGGAAACTGAGACAGTTAGTAGTTAAGTGATTTACCAAGGATCATTTTAGTTAATTACTTGAGGCTGGATTTGAACTTGAGTCTTTAGTAGACTGTAAGCTCAATGTGAGTAATCAGTGTAATATGGCTATCATAAATCTCATATGATTTTAGGCTTCATTAAGAGAAGTATAGTATATACAACAAGGGAAGTTTTCAGATCACTCCTTCAATTAGAGTATGTGGACTAGTTCTAGAAATTACATTTCAGGAAGGACATTAAGGAAATAGTACATATTCAAAAGAGGGCAGCCAAGAAAATGAGTGAACTCAAGACTATGAAGCTTTTAATAATGAGTCTGTTTAGCTTGAAAAAAAAAAAAGACTTAACAATGAATTGTGATTAATATTGTTTTGTGTAAGAGAAATTAGACTTGGTCAGGTTAGGCCCATAGGGAAAAACTAAGGATGATGGGAGAATTTGCAGAAAGGTTAATTTTGGCTTGAGGGAAGAAAAAAAAAATCTAACAGCTATCCCAAACTGGAATCAGTTGTTCTGAGTGGTAATGGATTTCTTATTTTGGGGGAACTTCAAGGGGAGACCAGATACTATTTATTAGTGATAGTATAGAGGGGATTCCTGTTTTGGAATAATCCAGACTAGCAATGCCAAACTCAAATAGGAAGAAGGACCATTATGCTATACGTAAAGATCCCTATAGACTAAATATCACCTTGGAAAGCTAAATGTATATATATATATATATATATATATATATATATATATATATATATATTATATATATATATATATATAAATTTATGAATATATCAGTACATTAAATTAAGGATAGCTAGTCTAAAATCTTGAATTCAAATTTGACAAATCAATTTTCCCTGTTTGTCTCAGTTTCTTCATCTATAAAGTGATTTGGGGAAGAAAAATGGCAAACTACTTAAGTATCATTGCCAAGAAAAACCCAAATGGGATAATGAAGAATTGGACATTATAGAACTGAATTTTAATCTAGTTGAGTATTTGGGAGGATTGTGGACCATGAGTTTGGTCTAGAGTTGGTCTAGAGCTGATATCTTTTGATGTTAACCTCTGAGATCCAGTGATGTTCAGGTGTGGGGATTAGGGAAGCCTTCATGGAGAAGATAGCACCTGATTCAAAAAAAATATGATATGAACAAAAGATAATATCAAGGGAGGACATAGCAGGAAGTTTCCTGTCTCCATGTCTTTGCAAAAGCTGTCTCCCATATGTGGAATGTATTTCCTCCATTTCTCTGCCTCTAAGAAATCCTTTAAGGATCAGCTAAAATGCCACCTTCTACTAGATGCCTTTCCTAATGCCCCCAGATGTTAGAACTCCTCTTTGAAATTTGGTTGCATTTATTTTGTACATCTTATATTTTCTTCTCTGTATATTTTTCCCTATCTTTTCAATTCCCCCTTCTTTCTTCTCCCCAAAGTCCTTTGAAGTAGGGTCTGTTTCCATTTTTTTTGTGCTTCACCAGGGCCTAGAACAGTACCTAGTACATCACAGGTAATAATACTAGTCTGTTGAATTGAATCACTATCATTATTCTTATCATTTCTCAGAAGTTGGTAATCCAGGTTAGAATCTAAAAAATTTGACTGTTAGTTAAAATGTATTTGCATCTAGGAAAAACTTGCTGTCAAATAGGTTAAGAAGGAGGCAAACAGAGTCAGCAAGGTGGCACAATGGATAGAGCACTGGCCCTGGAGTCAGGAGGAGCACAGAGATAAAGACATAGAAAGACAGAGAGAGAAAAGAGAGAGAGAGACAGAGCCAGAGAGAGCCAGAGCCAGTGACAGAAAAAGAAAGAGAGCCAGAGCTAGAGACAGAGAGAGAGAGAGAGAGCCAGAGCCAGTGACAGAAAAAAAGAGCCAGAGCCAGAGACAGAAAGAGAGAGAGAGAGAGAGAGAGACAGACAGACAGACAGATAGAGACACTTGCACATCATGGTTTCACCTCCCTGATGCTCTCCCTCTGCTTTGAGAACAAAGGACAAACAACAAGACTGTTCAGATGAAAAGCCCAGTAGGAGTCCTGGTTGATAGTGAGTTTGGTTCTGCTATTTGAACACTCTTACCTAACAGAGTCATGATAATCCTTGACGTTTAAGAATTCCCCAGATGAGAAAACAGGATGTTTCCAAATCCTCTCTGCTTCAGACATGCTATCTTCTAGGCGTTTGAAGTCTGCATTGCATCCAGGCAGGGTCTCTCTTTTATCTTCCAAGTTTGCAGCCAACCTAATTAACCCTTGTACAGCCTCAGAGAGGGAAGAAATCTTATTGTCCCATTGATCAAAGCACAAGGGACACTGAAGACAGGTGGGAAATTCCTGGAAATGACCCCGGGCACAACGATCACAGAAATGGCCCATGACACCTGCTCGGCACAGGCAGGAACCAGTTTCCTGGTCACAGATGGCTGTTTGTGTTCCTTCCTTATTACACTTACATTCTAGAGGGGAGAGGGAGAGAGGGATGAAGCAGAAAGGGACACTTTTTCTTAGCTTGGGAGAAACCTGAAAATAAAGTGATTCCTTGCCCAGGTTCCCGCCCAACTCTCTTTACCTTTTTTACTCCTTCCTCTTTCCTCCCATCAGAATCCTGCCCACAATTGTCCAATCAATATTTTAAATAAGTTTAAACTTATTTAGTTTAGTGCAATGGCTTTTAGTATACAACATTTGTCTTAAAATAAATTAAAAAGAAAAAAAGTAAATGGATCAAAATAAATGCAAGTTGGCTAATGTTTTAGATCTTGAAAAGATCTAAAAAGATCTACTTTGACAAGTTCTCAAGGGAGTGACCATGTCCTCTTAGCCCATCTAGAATTGGCCAGGAGGGCCAAGCCTGTGATTTCTATTTGGTCCTTTGCTTTCAGTGACTCCCAAAGAGCTTTGATTAAACTGCTTAGCTGCAATTTGGAACTATGCTCAAAAAGTTATCAAACTGTGCATACCCTTTGATCCAGCAGTGTTTCTACTGGGCTTATACCCCAAAGAGATACTAAAGAAAGGAAAGGGACCTGTATGTGCCAAAATGTTTGTGGCAGCCCTGTTAGTAGTGGCTAGAAGCTGGAAAATGAAAGGATGCCCATCAATTGGAGAATGGCTGGGTAAATTGTGGTATATGAATGTTATGGAATATTATTGCTCTGTAAAGAATGACCAGCAGGAAGAATACAGAGAGGACTGGTGAGACTTACATGAACTGATGCTAAGTGAAACGAGCAGAACCAGGAGATCATTATATACCTCAACAACGATACTGTTTGAGGATATATTCTGATGGAAGTGGATCTCTTCGATAAAGAGAGTTAATTCAGATCAAAGATGGACAGAAGCAGCTACACCCAAAGAAAGAACACTGGGAAAAGAATATAAACTGCTTGCATTTTTGTTTTTCTTCCCGGGTTATTTCTACCTTCTGAATTCAACTCTCCCTGTGCAACAAGAAAACTGTTCAGTTCTGCACACATATATTGTATCTAGGATATACTGTAACCTATTCAACATGTCATGTTGACTGCTTGCCATCTGGGGGAAGGGGTGGAGGGAGGGAGGGGAAAAATCGGAACAGAAGTGAATGCAAGGGATAATGTTGTAAAAAAATTACCCTGGCATGGGTTCTATCAATAAAAAGTTATAAAAAAAATAAATTGCTTAGCTGCTTTAGCCCTGTGGCTTGTCTTGGTATCTGTGATCTCACCAAGGTATCTTGTTTTGGTTAAGTTCCATTCTTGATTGGACAGATTAGATTGTTTAGGTCCCAAATATAAATACACAACATGTAATACATACATACTGAATAAATAAAAGAAGAAATGTGTGGCAAAGTTAATTTTAAATAGTTTTCAGGAAAAGAAATAAACCTATTCACTTTTAAATATGTGTACCTGTATGCATAAGAGGTAGCATAGCCCAAGGAGTGGAGTGCTGGGCCTGGAGTCAAAACTAACTTCAGAGTTCAAATTTGACCCCAGATACTTATTGGCTATATAAACTTGGGAAAGTCTCTGACTTCTGTCTACCTCAGTTTCCTCAATTATAAAATGGAAATAATAACAGCATTTAAATAAGGTTGTTGCTATGAAGGTCAAATGAGATATTTTTAAAGTGCTTAACATGGTACCTAGAATATAGTCAGTGTTTAATAAATATTAATTCCCTTTTCTCCCTCTTAAAATTAAGGAAATTTTGTGTTCCTGGCCTGCTTCTAGCTCATATTTCTTCTGTGACAGTAAGTCACTTAGTCTCTCAGTTCTCCAGCCAACTTTAAGACCTGTAAGTTGTTAAACATTTGTGGATATGAGAAGAATTTCTTCACTGGGAATTTTTTATAACAATGGTCTAGCACCCCTCCCTCCTTATAATTTTTGTTGCTCAATAATATATATGTATGTATATAAATGTATACATATATTTGTATACACAAACATACATACACACAACCTGCTACAGCAGCTAGATAGGACATTTTTTTTCCTTCTTTAAATTTTCAATACTTTCTAAATGGCCCAGAGAGTTGGGGAATAGGGAAAACAACAAGCAAATATTCAGATACTAATAGTCTCCTTATCTGCTTCTCTAGTATTCATGTATATATGTATACATATTTTATTTAAGATGCCTGAGACTAGTACCAGGTTCTAAGCAAGTCCTTTTACTCTGTGAGACACTACATCTGACGGATCTGATCTTACTTTTTTAAATAAAGGTTTTTATTTTCAAAACACATGAATAGTTTGTAATATTCACCCTTGCAAAAATCTCTGTTCCAATTTTTTTCTCCATCTCTTCCCCCCACCCCTTTCCCAGATGAAAAGTAGTACAATGTATGTTAAACATGTACAGTTCTTCTATACACATTTCCACAATTATCATGCTGCACAAAAAAAAATCAGTAGATCTAATCTTATTTCTCACAAACACCTGCAGTTGATCCTATACTTTATATTTTCTTGTATTCCTTTGTTTGGGACATAAGGAATACTGTGGGACAGCTTTGGAGTTACATGATGATCTTTCCTAGGCAGTCTGGTTAGAGATTCCAACCTCCCTCCCCACTAATTCTTTACCTTATTGTCAAAGATTTTTCTCTAACTTGGAGAATTTTTGTGAACCATTTGTGTTTGAGAACTATACTTCCAAAGTCAGAATTAATATGATCTTGGGTCTTTAAATCTATAACATCAGAATACGAACTTATGCATTGTCAATTAACATTTATTAAGTTCCTACCTAGGCAATGTGCTAAGAGTTGAGGATACAAAAGAGGCAAAAAACAGTTGCTGCCCTCAATGAATTTACAATTTGATGGGGAAAATAACATGCAAAGAAACATATTCAAAGCAAGCTATATTCAGGAAAAATAGGAAATAGTTGATAAGAGCGAAAGCACTAGAATTAAGAAGGGTTGGGGAAGACTTCCTGTAGAATCCTCTACTCATTAAATTGGCATTTAATATCTATTATTTCACTTCTTATAGCAAGCTAGTAAAATAAATGCTACAGATACCACCCTCATTTTACAGATGAGGAAACAGGGTGAGAGGGCTTAAATAATTTGCCTAGTTACCCATCTCCTAGGTTATAAGGCAGGATGCCAACTCAGGCCTTTATAACTCCAATTCCAATTTTAGCTACTAAACTATGTACACTGCCACTCTCTCCTCAGGGTTACAGTAAGGACTGAGAAGGAATAAACTGACATAACTGAATTTTGGAGTAAAAATAATGGCAAATGCTAATGAGGACTGATGAACTAATTAGGCTCCTCAAACAGATGCCATCTGTCCAATGCTTTCTGTTCTGATCCACAGAACTCCTCAGGACCCCTTAGGGCTCAGCATTATGTCAGTTTTACTAGCTTGTGGCAAGTTCTGTTTTCTTACAATGACACTCATCTTTAGCAGCTCCATTCATGATGAAGCCCATTTTGTCAATTGAGTCTCTATTAGTTGCATCTTTAACCACAATTATTCTCCTGTTGCTAAGAGCCAGCGTTTTTCAATTTCTCCTCGATTGCCTCAGTATAAGAGATGAAAATCATTTTATGAGTACAATGAAAGTCTCTTGTCATTGAAATGCAAGAGTTGACACACCCTAAGAGACACCATAAACCAGATTTTCCAGATGTCCTAACATTTCCTGAGTTTTAAATGAGCATTTCCATTTAAAACCAAGGGACTAGTCTTCACACTGGGAGAATTATTGAGAACCCAAAGCTGTAAATAGAGTGCAACTGGGAAACATTTGAGTTAATAGCTCATTGGAAGACAACATGAAAACATTCTCATGATACGGAGATCCCTTGACTGCCAAATGACACATGTCATTGATAGCTTTATTAAGCGGTTCATTTTTTTTATCTTCTTTAGATTCTGGGTTAACTTGATTTGGGAGTTGACTGAGAAATCTATTTCCTGGACTGGAGCCAGAATAGAAGAATGACAGACAGGTTATGGACATAGAGTTTTGGGAGATTTTCTACCCTGCTGATGACTCTTGACTCTTTCAGAGATCTCCTTTCTCCCCAACTCACAATGATGTTAAGATTCATTCTTAGTGCATCCTTAAAACAACAGAAAATCAAGGCAAAGGTATATTTGCATTGCTCTTAAGGGTCTGATGCATTAAGGTCAACTCATCTCCTTTGAGAATTCACTTATTTTTAAGGTTACAAAAAGAATTAATAGTGTCAATTAAGTCCACACTGTTAAAAACTATTCATCAAATTTTCATATAAAATTGGATATCATTTGAATGGACGTGTTCATCAGGGCAAAATTATAGAAAATAAAGATTTTTTTTAAACAAAAAATAACTAAGCACAAAGCTTTTAGAGTAATTGTTAATACTTACCAATGCATTGCACCTGGGGATCTCCATAGTAATTTTCCTCACATTTGTTGCAGTGTTTTCCACCATAGCCTAATTTACAAGGGCATTGGCCTGTAAACTGTAAAAACAGTCATGGGTGAGGAACTGATGAATGTTATAATCCCTGAAGAACTTAATTCTAACAGAAACCATTCATTCTCTCTCCTGTGATTTAGCCTATACAGCTGTGGAAAGACAGGGGAGGGGTGTTTCCCATGGCTAAAGTGAGCAATGGAAAAGAGACAAGGAAAGGAGGATGGGGCGGACGTGCTCTGGCTTCCCCATCTCTGATATACCGTCTGCTCCCAGCTGCTCAGGGACAGGTGGTTCCCAACTGAGAGACATACACAGATGCAAATGAAAACAAAACAGATTAAGGGAAGTGGGCCAGATTCTTTTCTTATATAATTATGGGAGTTTCCCCATAAGGATAACAGAGTCCAAGGATCTGGTGGAACACTCAATGTCTCGTTTGGTAGAAGATTTTATACACTCAATTTGCAGTTTCTAGAAATTGGCCTGGGAATATTTTACTTAAAATGCAGCAGTTTTATATTTGCTACAAGGGTTTTGCTTTGCCTTGTCTTTTTTTTTATTTTAATAGGGGAGGTGGGAGAGAAAGAAATAGACGTTTTTAAATTTAAAAATAAATAAATACATAAATTTAAATGCAGCAGTTTTGCTTGCAATTTCACGCAAGATAAAGATAATATATGGGGTTAGAAATAAACTTCCATGCCACCACACAAATAGAATTCTATTCCTTGTTTCTGAATATAGTAGAGGGAAATAAAATTTTTTTTCTCTCTCCCTCCTCCTCCTCTCTCTCTCTCTCTCTCTCTCTCTCTCTCTCTCTCTCTCTCTCTCTCTCTCTCTCTCTCTCTCTCTCCCCCTCTCCCTTCCTTTCTTTTTCTCTTTTTTTCCACTTTGCCTCCCCCCATTTCTTTCTCACAGACACAAAAACACATACATACACACGCACATACACACACACACATAACACCCAATGAAAAATGGGGGGGAAGGAAAGTCATCTTAGCTGGATTCTTTAGAATCTTAGGATTTGATAGTATAAATTTATTTATAGATTAGATTAGTAGTAACCTAATCAAACTTCCTATACAATATGAAAATCTTTTCTGAAGTGACCTTGACCAATGGATTTTGGACTATATTCTTGTCAGTATTTTCAATAATTGGTACAAGAAAGAAAAGTGTGCATGTCATGACTATCCAACAATCAATACAAAATTTCATCTGGAATCAAAACAAGAAGAAAATTTGCATTACTAAAATATTTTTGGTAGCATTATAAAAACTTGAATCTTTTGAATTATTAAAGGGAGAATAAATTATATTTAGAGCAGCTTTAGTTTTAATTATATGTTATTCTATAGAGGGCTGAGCCTGGAGTCAAGAAGACCTGAGTTCAAATTCAGATCAGACATTTTTAAGCTATGTGGGTAAGTCACTTAACTTTTCCTGCCTCATTTCCTCATCTGTAAAATGGGAATAATAATAACATATTATATATATATATATAAAATAACACTTACTTCCCAGATTTAATATGTTTAACATTTATCTTTTAAAAATGAAATCTGTAAGGAATTAGATCATATAAATAGGCATGCTAGCTAAATTGGCAATATTAAGGCAATATTTATTCAATATTAAAAGAAATTGAAAACATCAGACTTCATATCATTAATATGAGATAAGTTCATATCTTACAGGAAGAATGCACACAAAATTCACTCATGTACTCTTTCATAATTTTTGGCCCTTGAGTATATATAGCTACCCTGTATTGAGTGTATGTGTGTAACTGGACAAATGGTTGATAGATTGCCAATGAAGAGAGAGGGAGGGAACAGACAGGGAGACTCCATCATACTATTCAAAGATAGGTAATGTGTATAAATATATTTTAAAAATGAGGCAAAGCTTGAGAGCCTACAATATAACCATTGTCAATATAAATTGATAGTCATTTTTTAAAGACTTGTTCCAAGGAGTGGGAGTATAGATGGGATGTATAAAATTCTTATCTAAAGTATGTGAAAGGAGTCTTTAGAATGGGGCCTTGTAACTGAAAAACAAGAGCAGAGAAAAAAGCACAGGATGCTCACATCCCAAAGTAGGAAATGTCTATGATGTATTGTTTCCTAACACTGAAATAAAAGCATGGTTAATTTTTCATAAGATCAAAGACAAAACTGGAAGACCCTTGAGAATCACTTAGTCACAGGGTTATAGCTAAAGAGCTGGAAGATTTAGATCCTGTCATCTAGGCCACCTCCATCATTTTTACAGATATAGAAACTAAGATCTAGAAATTAAGTGGTATATCTAAGATTATTCAGAGCAAGTGACAGAATCAGAATTTGAACCTTGATCTGAGATTCAAATCTAGAATTAATCCAATACTTCGATTCTGTGGATGAGGAAGACAAATCCTAGATTTTAAAAGTTGCATAGGTGGTGATTGAGGCATGAGTCAAACTTCTAACTCCACTTCCAATTATTTTCCTTCACTGCTTTCCCTTGATAGCCAGTTGCCCCCATTTTATAAATAAGACAATGAAGGTATAATCAATTCTATCTCTATCTTTTTTCTGGATATAATTAAGGATTCCCATTTCATCCAGAGCCATCTCCAGTCATCCTGATCTCTATCAGGCCACTGGACCCAGATGGCTTTGGAAGAGAAAGAAAGGCAGGTGACTTTGCACAGCCCTCCCTCATTTAAATCCAATCCACTTAAATATCACAAATCATGATCATTTTCAAGAACAAAGCACAGACAATAACCTATGTGTGACCTAACAAAAATAATAAACTACTGTCTACCCTTTCTTTCATTTTTTGGTACTATTTCCTCTATGGATGTCAATTCTAGTTTATAAAACTATGAAATCATAAAATCTTAGCATTACAAAGGACCTTTCAGGATATTAACTAACTCAACCTTCTAATCAATGGAAGATCTCTTGCATGACACTATGAAAGATGGTCACCTTTCCTTTGCTTAAATATTTTTAATGGACAGGTTTCAATCTATTACTGTTTGATTCCTTAGATGTTAGAAAGTTTCTTATTTTGTTGAACCCAAATCTCTGTTTAACTTCAATTCATTAGTATTCATCCTGTCAGTGCAACACAATGTCTTCATCACCATCCACTTTTTGGTCATTCAAATATTTGAAGACAATAGTATAACTTTCCTTAGTCTTCCCTTTTTCAAATATTCCTAATAAATATTCCTAATTTCTTCATCTGACTTGGTTTTGTGTGGACGAACCTTACTTTGTCAATAGTCCCTTTAAAATATTGTTTGTTCTCAGAAATTAACACAAGATTACATATATGTGTTAATCAGGGAAATAAATATACAATGTGATGATTACATTCATAATCTGGATACTATACTTCTGTTAATACTTCAGCAATTGTCTTACACTCTTGCTTCATATTAAGCTTGAATAACTTAAAACTCTTGCATATTTTTCATAAGTTCCTGCCAAATCACATTTTTGTTATTGTCCAAGTGACTTTTTTTTTAAACCAAATACAGAATTTCACATTTATTCCTGATAAATTTCACCTTGTTGTTTTAGGCTTTCCATGACAGCTTGTCAAGATCACCTTGAACAAAAGTTCTGCCATCTATCCTATGATCTATCCCTGTTTTTGTGTCATTTACAAATTTGACCAGTGCATCTTTCCTGTTTTTACAGAATTTATTGATAAAATTATTGAGGATGGTTAATTTATATTCAAAATCCTGAGCATACAACTTGAGAACTTTTTCCTAGGCTGAACTTGGAAACATTAACCAACATTTTTTGATTATGGCTATTTAAACGGTTTTGAATCTAGCTATCTATACTATAAATCTTTCCACATTACTCCTTTTCATTCTAAGGACATTTATTCTTTAAATGTGGAGGGCTGAAAATCTTTGGCAGCAATATAAAGAGCAGGATGCCAAGCTAAATTTTGCAAAAAATTTGCAAAAGGAAACTCCCCTCAAAAACTCTTGCTATGTACCACCAGGATCTTCCCTTGATGGATTCCAGTGGAATCCATGGAATCTCATGGAATCCCAGGGATGTATCGTCAACAGCCTACCAATTTCTTCCAGTTTTTAGCACATGGGAGTCAGGTGTTTACACTAATATCAGGGTCAAATTTCCAACTATTCTGATTGCCACTGCTATTTATTCCTATAGTACTTTTCCAGTCAGATATTTAATAGTTTGCTTTAAAATCAGCCATTTTATGCTGTAGCTCAGGTAACCTCTAACTTGATCTAAAACCTTAATGATTAAATTACATAGGGTTTAATAATTCCAGTTTTATCTTGATTCTCCTTAAATTCAGATCTTTAAGGTCTGATTATAACCTTTTCTTAATCCCCTGATATTTCTAAGTGTTCCCATTGGATTTCACTACTGTATTTTTTCTTTTCAGTAACTGCCCAAGAGATATTTCTTTAAGCAAAAGCCAAAACATATTATTTATAAACACTAAATTTTTTTTTAACTAAATATATTATGCCAGTCATGTTCTTTTTTTTTCTTTGAAAAAAAAAAAGTTCTGTTTTAGGTCAGAACTCTGAACTTGAAACAAGGAGCTAAGTCAGTGGAATTGATAGAGACAATGGTTATCTATTTATCATGGTTCAGTATGATAGATTTAATCCTACAACAAATAATGCTTTCCTAGTGATATAATGATTGGTTTATACTCAGCGTAGAGCATATAAGCTAGGAGCCTTAGCCAGGATTCATTTGGAGAGATTCAGAGGGCAGAGAAAACAGGTGGGAGCTCAAACTCTGGGAACCAAGGAGGGAGAGAGGCCTTTAAGAAAGCTAACTCAGCCCCAGGAAAGGAGACAAGACTTGGAAAGAGATAAAGGATTTGGACTTTAACCCGTGGCTACTCGTATGGTGATTACTGAACTGAAACGACTGCTTCCAGAGACCCCCAAGAAAACTGAACAGAGAACATTACAAGGTTCAATAGTCTATTGAATAAACAGTGAAAATCATTTATATACTTTAGTATCATTGAGTATGCAATGAAATAATGCTACTTTTTTTGAACAATCACTGACCTATATTTCCCAGTGATGGTTGAGGGTAAACAATTAATTCTTCAAAGGTTCAAGGGTTCTTTCACTCCTGTAGCTAGGAATTCCCCCTTCTGACATTTTAATCCCTCTACTGTGTGAGTGATGATATAATCATAGCTTTATAGCAGGAAGGGATATCAGAAGCTATCAAATCCAACCCTATTATTTCATAGATGAGGAATTGTGGCCCAGAGAGATTAAACAATTTGCTCGGAGTTACACAGCTAGTAAGTGAATGGGAAAGGGTTTGGATGGTTATTCCTAATTTTAATCCATTTTACTTTTCATAACAATATGCCTTTCAGAGTCTTCTAGCACTGCTGGGACCAAAGAATTCTGCTTCAATTTGGCAATAGACTTCTCTGAACTTAGGGAGTCAGTTTTCTGACAATATATAGTCTATCTTTGGACTTGGGTTTCAACTTTATAGTAAAAAATCCTGATTTTATTTTGTAAATAAGTACCATTTGTCTAGCATAGGGGAATGATATTATGGTGCAAATTAAAAAAACCTTATAAATCTGATGTGTTAGTATGTAGGCAAAGGCCCCAAGTTCATTGCCATATATTATCTATTCTACTTCAAAGTCTTCCTTTTATAATATTTATCAGATAATGAAAGGAAAATAATTTTTGTTGTTACATTTAACATTCACCTTCCAGAAGTGGGATCTAGACAAAACCATACAGTTGGCAGATTTTGTTTCCCACAGCTTTTCCCTCTGCCCATCTTTTTCCTCTTCTATCCTGGTTCCAGCATGAAGAAGACAATTGCCCCAAGGTGATTATTAACAATGGCAATACAGCAAAAAGCAATTAGGATGATTTGGAATAGACATTGCTCTTATGGTGTTTCATCAATTAAAGTTAATATACCACATGCAAGTTTTTTTTTAAAGGGATCTTACCTGGTCACAATGAGTACTGTGAGAATGTTGGGGGTCACATTCACAGATCTGACACCCTCTCCTAGGGACCAGATTCCAGTATCCTTCGGCACATTGGTTACAGGTCAAACCTATGACATTTGGCAAGCAAGGACAGGATCCTGTTGTTGGGTCACATAGGCATTCTGTATCACCTGTTGCACATGTAGTATGATTTACCCCAGAAGGATTGCAAGTACATTCTGGGAAAATAAAGACAAGTATAACTTAGATAAAAGGAACTTGTAGTTATTGAAAATAAGAAATGACTTGGAATGGGGTAGTGCCTTTTCTCCAAAGAGCTCAAAGAAGAACCATGATGTGATTTCCCACAGTCTGAATATGTTCTGACCAGGACATTATAAGATACACCAAAAATCTCTTTCTATAGTTAGGAAGGAAGGTGCTCATTTTTGCCAAGTTTATTAACTTTTTAAGCCCACTGAATTCCATTTGATTGCTCTAAAATAGAGAGTTATTCATCTTAACTTTGGTGTTCCTAAAGTTTCCATTCTTCCCCCATTGATGAACAGTTTATTGTGTTTAGGCATAGGTCTTAGTCCAAGAAACTGGAAATTAAGTGGATGCCCATCAGTTAGGGAATAAGTGAATAAGTTATGGTATATGAATATCGTGGAATATTATTTTTTCTTAGAAATGATCAGCAGGCTGATTTCAGAAAAGCCTGGAAAGACTTACATGAACAGATACTAAATACAGTAATCAGAACCAAGAGAATATTGTACACAATAACAAGATTATGTGATGATTCACTATGATACACTTGATTTTTTCAACAATGAAGTGATTTAAAACAATTCCAATTGACTTATGAAAAAAAATGCCATCAACATCCAGAGAATGGAACCTGAATGAGGATCAAAGGTATTTTGTTGTTGTTTGCTTGTTTTTTTCTCATGTTTTTTCCCCTTTAGATCTGATTTTTAATGTGCAGCGTGACAAATATGGAAATATGTTTAGAAGAATTGCTTCTTCTAAATATATGGGATTATTTGCTTTTTGGGGGACGGTGGGAAAAAAATTTGAAACAAGGTTTTGCAAAGGAGAATGTTGAAAACTATCTTTGCACGTATTTGGAAAAATAAAATGTTGAATAATTATTACAAACAAACAAAAGGAATAGGCCATAATCTTGCACTAAATCCATTAGGGAAATTTTTATTAATGACAATATGTCATCTACCAAAGGTGAAAATCAGGAATATTATAGAAGAAATGCTTATGGCTGCAACTTGCATAATGATATTTTACCTACTCTTTCTTTTTTTGATTAATTATTAAATTAAAATGTTAATTTAAATTAATGTTTCATGAATCTATAGTAATATTAATGCTATAAAAAGCTTCCAAAGAAAATTGTTTATAGCTGGCTTTATAAAAGGCAAATAGATAACATAGAAAATTGAATTGGGTGGTCTTGGAGACAGGAAGATCTAAGTTCAAATCCTTTGATTGTCACTTTGCTGTGTGACCCTAGGCATTTTAATTAACCTCAGTCAGGCTTAACTTCTCCATCTGAAAAATGGGGGTAATAATTGCACCTTCCTCATAGTTTGTTGGGAGGAGCAAGTGAGGTTTCATTTGTGTATTGTAAATCTTAAAGCTCTACATACATGTTAATTATTATTCTAACAAGTTCTTGTTAAAGAGAGCATCTGTGTGATGCCATGAGAATGACAAGTTATTATTTTGTGGCCATTCTGCACCATCAACTTACTTTTGCAATTTTGTGTGAGTGCTGATCCAAAGTAACCTGGTTTACAAAACTGGCAATTGGGCCCATGAGTATTATATAAACATTTAAGGCATTCTCCTGTTACCCTGCTGCAGGATGCTGGGTCTGTTCTATCTATATTGTTGTTGCAGGCACATGGCAGGCAAAGGTCTCCTGATATTTTTGGATTTCCATAAAAACCACTTGAGCATTCATCACACTGAATACCTATGAAAGGAGAAGAGATTGAAAGAAAAGAGAATGGGGTGGTTAGAAGTATAGAAAATAACTTTAAAATTGAATAGGAAAGTGAAAAAGCTCCCTAAGGTATTACAAAAAAGGGTTTGCACATTAGAGTAAACAAGGAAAATGCTTCGATATGAAATATGAATCCTTCAGCATTTACTCTGTGGTCTCCAAACATAGTTGAGAACATATTAAAATACTTAATAGTTATTTAGAACAAAAATTCCTTAGAGGAAAATGCTTTCTCCAAGGTCTGTTTCCTGTGACTTTGGGAATTCAGGGATAGAACTGAAGCATTAGCCAGGGAATGGGTTTGATAGCAGATGGAAAGATTGCTGTCCAACAGCATCCCGGTAGAATATTTTAATGGAACTGTGATTTTATTGGCCTGGATACTCACTCTATTGACACAGATCACTGTACTTTGCTTCTCATGCTCTAATCCTTCTCCACGTTGGGCCCATTAAACTTCCATAGAATACAGAAGTGTTAAACTCATTCATGGAGCCAGGCACGTGCAGCCGACAAAACTCTCTTGGTGTGCCCAGAATCAGATTAAAATGTAATTCAACAAAATAAATAAAAGTACAATAAAACCTAGATAATGCAAATTTGTGGATTTCCAGTTAATATATGGCCCATGGAGATTATTTATTTTGCTTTGACACCACCATTGCAGCATGATGGACATATTGTTGGACTTGGAGAGACAAAATGTGGTAAATCATACTTCTGATAGATACTTAATGAGCTCTGCATCTATATGCAACTTATTTAAACTTTTGAAGTCTCATATTTTACAAATGAAAAAATATCCTTTTCGGATAATTTGCTTATTGTGAATGTGAAGCACAAGACACCATGATCTGAGAAAGAGTTAAGACAAACCCAAGGAACAGTGGAAAGACTGAGGCAGGTGAAAGCAAGTTATAGTTTGACGACTTATATATAAGCAGCAGTGTAAAATACATTATTAAAAATTTGAGCAGAAAAGAAGATAGATTGGTCTTGTAGCAGGAATGGAAGAACATTAGATGATGGGTAATCTGAAGAATACATTGATACTTCTCAGCTACTAAAAAGAACAATCATGAAATATTTATATTTTTCTAGATGTTATATGAGAAAACATGGATTAAAATCACACAAGATAACAGAGGAGGATTTCAATCTGCATTACTGAAAGAGGTATTTACACAAATGAAGTACAAAACCAAATGGACTTCATTTGACTCAAATACAGTTTAGTCTTTTGGTGCATATTAACTATAGAGCTATTGCATAGGAGGAGGATGGATTTCCCTTAATTAATTTCTTGATAAACACAATTATTCAACTCAATAAAGCAGAAATTTGAAAAGTTTTCTCTTCTTTAGTCACTTTATTTCATATTCTTCATCAAACATTTGTATAAGTTAAATAACTGATGAAATTGTGGTCTTGTGTCAGCCTATAATCAAAGACTGTGGAACAAGGGGAAAGGCACATTGGATGAGCTAGATTCCATACCTGTATAACCCTCCTGACAGTTGCAGATTACTTCTAAATTCCAAGAATTCTGATAACAGGAATGGGCAAAATACTGATTACTTGAAGGAACATCAGGACACTGGCAAGGAAGACATGGTTTTCCAGAGAGAGGATTTCCATAGTAACCATCGATGCACCTATTAAGTACATTTGCTTAGAGATAAATCAAAATATATACCTGAAAAGTACATATAATGGCAAACATCCTGCCTTAAGGAAACGTGATTTCCCCCAAATGTAATAAATTAGAGAATGACTATTTACTTTGCTAAAAGATTCCTTATTTGACAAATATATTCATTGTAGAGTCCTTTTAAATATTGTGCTTTTCAAGTGTCTCTATTTCAATTTTTTTAAATTATGTGCTACTTTTTAGGAATATGTCATATAGCATAGCTATAGGCAAGTCAAAAAGTAGTGAACTTAGTATTAGAAGACTCAGGCTCAAGTTCCATCAGACATTACAACAGGCAAATCACTTATCTCTTCTAAGTTTCAGACTTACATCTGTCAAAAGTCCTACCTCGATAATAACTCGAGCTCTACCTACTTGAAAGGGTAGTTGTGGGGAAAGTACTTTGTAAATGGTAAATCTTTATATTAATATGAGCCATTATCATAAAGAGAGGCACCAAAATATAGTGTATACAAAGATGGGCTTACAGTCAGGAAAATTGGGATGTAAAACCTGCCTCTGACTCATGATTGTGTGATTCTGGTTAAGTCAACTTAACCTCTGAACATTATAAGCAACTCTTCTAAGACTACAGGTTGCAGAGAAAGCACCAATTTGCATTAATAGAGGGAGTTTCCTCATCTAAGAGATTCTCATAACAATTGATAGGTCTAGATTCTATCTTTATTGTTATAAAGCAAAGTCTTTGATACCATTTTATCTCTCCTCTTCTCTCTCTGTCTCCTTCTCCCTTTCTCTGTTCCTCTCCTTTTCTCTTATGTAGCAAAGTCTAGCACAGTTCCTTGCCCATAGTTGGCTGCTCAGTAAATATTTACTGCTTTGAACAGCAAGCTAGTAGACTGCCAAAAACCTCTGTAACAGATGTTTTAACCTCCATTCTGCTGTGTAAGTAAACATCGACTCAGTAATCTTTCAGAGAAGTGACTCAGTTACTCAAAGGCAAAACCAGAACAGATTTTTTTTTCAAGTTTGTTCCAATTCCTTACCTTTCACAATGAAGTCCAGCTGTAAATCCTCTGCAGTTGAAGCATGACCCAGTCTCTGGGTCACAAAGTTCTGCAAAACCATTGCAGAGACAAGGACGGCAATTGGGAAATCCAAAATAACCAGGCAAGCACAGATCACAGCGATGACTTCCAATGTCCCCGTGGCAGGAGCACTGCCCTGTTATCTGATCACATATGGTGCTCTTGGAGCCTTGAGGATGGCACTCACATGCTAGGTAAAGCAAAGAATCAGAATACAGAGGACAGTCTCACTGCTTTTTTTTTTTTGGAGAAGAACAATGGGATAAAGGCGGAGTAAAATAATTTTGTAATCAAAATGAAGAACAGTTGTCAGACTTAACAAAGTACTTTATATATAGCTGACATCTAATCCTTTTTTGAAAACAAGAAAAAAACAAATTTCTTATGACTTAAAAGTTCCTCTATGTAATCCAAATTAATACATTTTTCTAGATAATTCATTTTTTTTTGTTTTGCACTGAAAAATCTTGATGAATTATCTCTCTAGGAAGATTCCAATTTACATATGAAATTTTCCAGGTTAGATCAGGGAGTGCTTACTTTTTAATTTTTTTTGGAGTGAGAGGTGGATAACTGAAAAATCACTTGAATGTCATATATGGAGCTTTGCTTTCTTAGTTTCCTCAGCATTTATCTCAGTGCTTGACACATGTTTTGTGATTGAGTAAATTTCCACACATGCGAATGAAACCATTTTTCATTTGATAAAATGACATTTGGATAGAATGATTGTTTGACTTAGGTAAGTTTATTGTGTAACAATCATTCTGATAAGGCTTATGAGGGTGCTTCAATCATTACAGACCCCAGGAAGTTGCATTTCTTCCTATCTTGAAAAAAAGACGGAGCTATTATTGTGTAATAGATTTGGGAGGGCAAGGTTTTCTGCTACAGAGGTAGTTTTTAAATTTCTCTGGAGAAAGACACAATAAGAGTGAATTAAAGAGAGTAAGAGATAGCAGGAGAAGCAGCAGCAGCAGTAGTAGATATAGGATACTTTTGGGAAGACTTCATCTAAGATTTGTGTATTAGCTCAAGCATTTTCCTTTCCTTGGCATAATGTTGGGCTTATTAAGAAGATTCAGCAGGGGGTGAAGAAATTATGCCTATTTGGAAAAATCACTAGAACAATGGTGAATTTACCCCATTCTTTTATTTTCCTTTCTGTTTCATTTCTGCATGCATATAATTGGTGGCATCATTTATTACTAAGTATTTCTCTGCTATTTTAAATTTTGGGGCTGATTTTCATATTTTTTTAACAATAGATTTCTCTACAAAAATAAGAATATATGTGATTAAGAGTGTCGAGAGATCTGTGGGTAGTTGATTATATCACATTCAACTTGCTAAGAGACCAACCCATCAGCCTGGAAATCAAGAGATTGCTTTGGGGCTCAGAGTATTTTATCAATTTTATTTATAATCTATATTTTTAAAGTTTTCCAAGTCACAAAGAAAGGTAGTCATGTGAAACTGGAACTTTTCTTTAGACTAAAACTTTTATAACCTAATCTCATTATCATTAAATAAACATGTGGCTCTGTATATCCTTCTTTTATCCCCAACCCTGAAGGTGAGAAAGGAAAGGAGGAATAGTAGTAGTGCCCTCAAGAAATGGTCATACCTTGAACCAGGATAGGAGGGTAGAGATTTGATCAGTGAGAATTAATTCTATTCACTCCCCTGAAGGGAAAGGGGTAAAAAATACAATTCATCCAAATTGTTTGTAGTGACTTTTGTTAGACATGAATTGTATAGAAAGCTCTACCTAAAACTCTGAGGTGCATTGCTCATGTTTTGGTTTGGGTACTTGACCTGTGAGGTCTATTATAAAGCTGAGATTTTGTGTGGAAAATAGACAGACAAAATCCTTCCATTTATAATTTGCACCATGGAAAAGAAATCCCAGCCTAATGATCTGCCTGGTTATATGACAGGCAAGAGTAACATGACACCTTCAACATCTTGAGGGATATTGGAAGGTCCATCTATTCAATTTTTTTCCTTCTTTTAGTACTTAAAATTCTTACCATTATGATCATCTAGACAAGAAATAAACTATATAGTAAGGTGCAAAACACATTAGATTAGAATTCAGGAGAATTGAGTTCAAGACTCTACTGCTTAATTCAACATAAAGAATATTATAAATATAATAAACTATATTAATAAAATGAGTAATGAAAACAATATGATTGTAAAACATAAAGAAAGAAAAAAGAAAATTCTACCTAAGTAGAAAATTACCAGCAGGGTATACCAACTAACTCTCTGGCTCATTTATTCATGCTTTTACTGCCCAAAAGGGGAATTTAATTGAAGTTCTTAGAAGGATTCTGGTGTGAATTATAAATTATATATGATATATAAATCATATATGTTATATATAACATAAATTACAAATAAAATATGAATTATAATAAGGACCAATATTTCTTCAATGTTTAAAAAACTTTTTATCAGAGACTATGTTTTATAATCATTAAATCAATCAATATTGATTGAATGTAGGGAAAACACAAAAATGGAAAAAAAAAACAATTCTTGCTGTCCTAGAGGATCAAGTCTAGTAGGTCTTATATTCATATAATTTTTCATTTCTCTCCAAGCTGCATTTCTTATTTTCTGGATTGTCTTTCCAATTCCTTAGAAACCTGTCAACTTTGGAAGCTCACTTTATCTTTGGATTTCACACATTAAAACTACCCTTTGGCCTTTCTCTCTGAATGACTGCTGATTTTTCCAATAATCTCCTTTTTAAGAATGAATCCCAAATTAGCAATGTCCTCATTCTTTTTGAGGCTGCACGACTGACTCTACTGGAATTTTTGTATAATGCCCTATACACAGAGTATCTTCATCTCCCTTTCCATCTCCTATCCTGCCCCCCCCCCCCAAAGAAATAAAGCTCTCTTCCACCTCCAAGGCGGTAACAATACTTGCAGCCTTTCAGGAAATACTGGACTTCAAGCAATGATCCCACGCCAGTGTTCCAGGGTCACCATTCCATTTACCCACCTCCAACTGGACTTTGGATCTGCTCTCCAACAACTGGAGTAGCCAGTCAGTCAATATTGCATGTGCCAAATACCATGTAAAGAGCTAGGAATACAAAGAAAGGCAAAGATAGCCCTTGCCTCCAAGAAGCTCACAACCAAATATAGCTCTAACAAGCAAAAAAAAAAAATGTACCAAAAAACTATGTACAGGATAAATAGGCAGTAATTAAGAGAGAAAAGACTTTTCACAGTCTGACCCATACAGTTTCTGGAGCTTACTCTAAGTGCAAATAATCCTAGTCATAAGTCTAGTCAAATAAGATTGAGATTTGACCAATGTGGCTAGTTTATCTGTGTAATTTAGTTCACTTTTACTTAAATCACCCATCTCATTAAAAAAAAAAAAAGAAAATTATTCAAACATTCAATTATATTTTGACAATATTTGATTTAAAATGTTTGTATGAAATATCCAACTATATTTTGACAGTATTTGATTTAAAATGTGTGTGTGTGTGTGTGTGTGTGTGTGTGTGTGTGTGTGTGTGTATGTGTGTGTGATCTTTCACACTGTTCTTTGGTACTTACGGTGACATCCATGATGGCCCAAACCGTAGGCTCCTGCAGAACACCGATCACAGCAGCGTCCAGCCACGTGGGGTTTACACTGACACTGGCCTCCCACTTTGCTGCAGCTTGACCCTGTGGAGCCCTGAGGGTGACACTTACATGCTGTAAGCAAAAAAAAAAAAGGAGACGGAGGCAATGAGCAAAAGAATCACTTTGGTTCTCCTTTGAGTGATTTTTAATGAGACCCACAAACTCCTAAGTGGGTACAAACTATGAGGAAATTGCTATTTCAGCCTAGTCCTGGATCTCAAGGAACAGAATAAAATCCTATCTACCTTTCATTTAATTATAGCCTTTATTTAAAATATATGTCAGTCATGAAATATTCATTCACTCACAAAAGATGCAAGGAAACTTGGGCTTCTATTTCACCGTCATTATTGAAATTCCTGTCTTGAAGCTATACAGAGAACCGCAATTCAGCACATAGAGCCTGGAGCCAGGAAGACCTGAGTTCACAAATGACCCTACATATTTTAATAGCTGTGTATCCTTGGACAACTTTTGTAAGCCTCAGTTTCCTTATCTGTAAAATGGGGATAACAATATTTGCCTCCCAGGGTTGTTGTGAGGATAAAATGAAATAATATTTGTAAATTGTTTTGTTATAGAAGTGTAACACTAGAAGTGTTATACAAATGCTAACTTTTATTATCATTGTTATTATCATTTGTTATCATTGTAGCCACTAGAGACAGTGACTGAGGGAATTACAGTCTGTGGGGCTTTAGGTCACCAGACTGAACTAGACCTTATTTGTTGTTGTTATTCTTTTTTTTTTCCCTCAGACAATTGGGGGTTAAGTGACTGGCGCAAGGTCATACAGCTAGGAAGTGTTAAGTGTCTGAGACCAGATTTGAATTCAAGTCCTCCTGACTTCAGGGCTGGTGCTCTCTCCATTGCCTCTGCTGTTGTTACTCTTAATGAGTCTGTCTTTTGGTCCTAAAGTAGCATTAAAATCTTTGCCAAATTCAAAACTGATAGAATATTTGGTATTTTTACCTCAGTGACTATAAGACTTGAACTTGTTTTAGATAATAATGGTCATCAATATTTATTTAATGCTTTAAAGCTTGCAAAGTCCTTTACATATATTATCTCCTTTGAAACATAACCATTCTGAGAGACAGTTACTATATGTATTATTATCTGCATTTTATAGATGAGGAAACTAAATTTAGGGATCTTAAATGACAGCTGGTAAATGTCATCTTATTACCTATTAGAAGCTGGGTCTTTCTGACTTCAGACTCAGAGGACCATCTCCTATGTCATGTTGCCTCTTCCATTGTGCATTGGACTTTCTGATTTGTTTCATTATTGACACATAAGCCAAAATTAATATGAGATGATAGTACAAGCTCCCTGATAATGAGGTGTTGGAATATAGCCAATTCATTAGCACTCAAGCGGTATTTGATATAACCAAATACTCAAGTTGATAAGTATGATTAATAGTGCATGGAGATATTAAATAGAATTTTAAAAGCCCTCCATTTGTCAAATGCTCAGTCTGTGCCATACAATATCTTAAGTATTGAGGACAGAAATAAAAATTTGAGCTTGTCTCTGCACCCCAGGAATATGTTATCTAACTGGAGGAGACACAGTTAAAGAAGGATTCATTTTTATAGCAGACAGAAAGGGGAAGGAGGAAAGGCAGAGGGTAAGACTTCAGGGACATTGAGAGTAATGGCAGAGCAAATAATACTCTACCAGTCAGTCAAAAAACATTTATTAAGCACCTACTGTGTTCCTGGCACTACTAAGTTCTGGGGATACAAAAAAGGAAAGAAGAAGATCCTGCTCTTAAGAATCTCATAATCTAATGAATACCCTAGCAGTCAATCAAAAAACATTTACTAAGCACCTACTATGTTACTAGCACTGCTAAGTTCTGGGGATACAAAAAAAGGAAAGAAGCAGATCCTGCTCTTAAGGATCTCATAATCTAACGAATTCCCCTTCCAGTCAGTCAAAAACATTTATTAAACACCTACTGTGTTCCAGGCACTGCAAAGTTCTGGGAATAAAAAAAAAAAGGAAAGAAGCAGATCCTGCTCTGAAGGATCTCATAATCTCATGGGGAAACAACATGTAAACATCTATGTAGAAACTAGTACATACAGGATAAAATGGAAATAAATAAAGAAGGAAAGTATTAGCATTAAATAGAATTAAGAAAAGATTTTGGTAGAAATGGGGATTTTAATTAGGTTGACTGAAGCTAAGGAAGCCATGAGGAGGGAGAGCATTCTAAGTATAGGGAGAAGCAAGTGAAAATTCCTGGCATCTGGAAATGGAATGTCTTATGCAAGGAACAGCAAAAAGGCCAATGTTACTGGATCACATAATAAGAGAGGTGCTGTATTAAGAATGGAAAAGAGGGAGTAAGCTTTGAAGGGCTTCTAATACCAAATGGGGGATGGCAGATTCAATGGTTAGTGTGGAATGGGGTTCTGGGATATATACACCAAAGGTGGGGATATGGGGGTGAAAATCCTGACAAGTGGGGACTAATCAATGAAGCAATAAGAATTGGTTAGAGAAGAGAAAGGGTCATAGCTTCTCTCAGTGGTAGCAGTTGGTGCTGGTCTGTCTTCCCGCTGTGGCTAGGGCCATTTGGCCAACTTATGGGAATGTCCACGAACAGAGTGGAAAGTAGGATCATAGGAACAAAGATTTAGATGAAACAGAAATAATATAGTTAAATCCCTTCAATTAATAGATGAAGCCTGAAGAATCTACATGATTGACCTTAGATGACATAAATAATAAGTAACAGAATTGGGATGGAAACCCAAGTCTTCTACCCAAATCCAGTGTTTTTTGTTTTCTCCTCAATGTACCAAATATTTGAATGACACAGTGAAACATAACTATTGAACATTGATGATAGAATGACTACTCACTAAGGATGGGATAACTGACAAAATAAAATAAAAATTATTATTTTAATTATAATTTGTTGAAATATAAATTTACTGTATTGAATATTCTGATAGAGAGTCATAGTTAAAACTTGGAAAGCACAAGAGTGGTCATAAATCCAAAGAATGGAAAGAATTAGTCAGGGGTAGATGGGAAATATCCATTTATTAATGTACAAAAAGTGCTTTATATTTTTAAAGTGCTTAATAAATGCTTACTAAATTAGTATTGTTTTATTTAATTGATTATTATATGAAACATGCTTTTTCTTTTGGTTATCAGAAGAAATTATCCTTGTTCTTGATTTCCTCAAGGGATATTTGAAATCACAAAGTTGGAAAGGACCTTAGAAATTAGCTAGTCTCACCTGTCCTTTACCTTTGCAGTTTCTCCAATAGTTCATATCTAGCCTTTAAGATTTCTAAGGAAGGAAGATCCCAGAACCTTTAAAAAACCAATTGTGAGTAGAGCAGATAAGAAAGAGCTAGGAGAATTCCTTTGTTTTCAGGGGCATAACTCAGGGACTCATCAATCATTCTAGCCTTTTCTAACCAGGAAAAGAACCTAATTAGCCTACATTAATTCTTTTTGGCTTCTTTTTTCCCCCTTTATGCCAAAAGGATCTATATAATTCAGAAAGATTACATTGTACTGGAAAGAATGCCTATTTGGAAGTTAGGTAATGTAGGTTATAGTCTTGGCTCTATCATAAACTATGATCTTGTAAAAGTCCCTTAACTTAACTGGGTTTTATTTTTCTTTTTTTAAAATGTGGGAATGGATTAGATGATCTCTAAGGTTCCTTTTAGTATTTATAGTTTCTAATTCTAAGAAAATACACCCATGAGTGCAGGATTAAATATTTTTACCAATTAAGAATGTAAGACAAATTTATATATACTTGAAATATTTTATGATGAGACTGGGATGTTGGGAGGTACAAATTGCTTATACACTGTGATGCGATGCTTCCTCTAAAGTTACTGAAGAAACATCTGAGGTAGTAAGTGAATTACTAATTCTTTATTTCTTCTTAGGTACTTACGAGAACTGGATGGTAGGAAGAGCATTGATTTTTGAATAATTTGAGTGTATGCAGAAGTTGGTCATAGAGCTAAGGAAATAAGGTGGTAAAGTACTTGGAGAAGAAATAGAGTAAATGTTGGAGAAATTTGGGGAAAGCTGGGAGGAGCAATGGAAGAAGGTGATGGTATTTGGGCTGTTCGTTCAAGGATCTCTTCTTTTTGTGGTCATTATTGGGTATAGGGGTATCTGTCTTAGTCCAGGCTTCTCCTTACTTGACTATGAGCATCAATATTCCCTGTACTTATATAGGCAACTAGTGATGATGGTGCTATGAAATAACTTATGCAACACTTCATATCTGCATGATACTAGATAAGCTCATTCCTATTTTTCATCTCTAGAGCAGTTGAAGATCTGCAGTTTCCTTAGTGTAATAAACTATGGTACACTTCATACACAAACTATTCTTGGGACAAATAGATAGTACTAATATTTTCTTTTGAAGGACATTTGGAACTATTATTACAGAAATTCTTTCTGTTCTCTCTTTCTAAAAAACACATCAAGATGACAATATCTAAGTACAATTTTTTAAACATGTACTTACCAACTGCTCCATTGTGTATCCTAGCAGATATGCTAACTACAAGCCTTTCACACCAGTCAGGCAAAATTTGATGATGTGGTTTCGAAGCAATTTCTATACAGTTGTTTACTTGGTGCTCATCTAAATGTTTACTGCAGAAATTCTCTACTGAATCAATTTGAGGAATAAGGCCAAGCTTTTGATATAAAAAAAAATCGTAAATATGTAATTAAAAACAGCCAATAATCTTATGTGACAACACTTTTTAATACTTTAAACTGATCACTTCTACAATATATGACAAATATAACACAATTAGCCTATAACATATCAAAACTTCAAGGATATATAACTTAATTATTATGGATGTTTCCTGTACCACTTAAGATATCACCTCCATTCCCACCATAAATAACGATCTTCTAGATATCCTTCCTTTCTCTGTCAACTTTGTTTGTCAGCAGAGTCCCAATTTAAGCTCTTCTGCAAAGAAGTACAGTAACTCTCTATTTGAGAGTTAATAGATAACTTAGGGATCAGCTGGCACATTCTTCTCATTTTACAGATGTACAAACTGAGGCCCGGGAGAAGGAATATGCTTAAAAACATGTTCCAAAGAACCAGTACTGACACCTAGATCTATGAATCAAAATGTTTTTAGCAGAAGAACCATTTCTTTTTTAAATCAAATCTTTTTTATTTTCAAAACTTTTGTAAAGATTTTTCTTTCTTTCTTTTTTATTTTGCTGAGGCAATTGGGGTTAAGTGACTTGCCTAAGGTCACACAGCTAGGAAGCGTTAAGTGTCTGAGACCAGATTTGAACTCGGGTCCTCCTGACTTCAGGGCTGGTACTCTATCCACTGTGCCACCTAACTGCCCCCTACAAAAATAATTTTCAACATTCATCCTTGTAAAACCTTGTGTTCCAAATTTTTTCCCTTTCCTTCTCCCCACCTCCTGCCCTAGATGGCAAGTAATCCAAAATATGTTAACTATGTGCAATTCTTCTATACATATTACCACAATTATCACCTTGCACAAGAAAAATCAGATTAAAAAGGAAAAAAATGAGAAAGAAAACAAAAAACAAGCAAATGACAACAAAAAAGTTGAAAATACTATGTTGTAACTCATACTCAGTCCCTATATTTCTCTCTCAGGATGCAGATGACTTTTCCATCACAAGATCATTGGAACTGGTCTGATTCATCTCATTGTTGAATAGAGCCATGTCCATCAGAAATGATCATTATATAATCTTCTTGTTGCTGTGTACAATGATCTGGTTTTACTCACTTCACTTAGCATCTGTTCATGTAAGTCTCTTCAAGGCTCTCTGAAATCATCCTGCTGGTCATTTCTTACAGAACAATAATATTCCATAACATCCATATATCACAACTTATTCAGCCAGTCCCTAACTGATGAGCATCCACTCCATCTCTAGTTTCTAGCCATTGCAAAAAGGGCTGCTACAAACATTTTTGCACACATATGTCCTTTTCCCTTTTTTATAATCTCTTTGGGTTACAGGCCCAGTAAAAACACTGCTGCATCAAAGTGTATGCATAGTTTGATAGCACTTTGGGCATGGTTCCAAATTTTTCTCCAGAATGGTTGTATCAGTTCACAATACACCAACAATGTATTAATGCTCCAGTTTTCTTCATTCCCCTCCAACATTCATTATTATCTTTTCCTGTTATCTTAGCCAATTTAAGAGGTGTATAGTGGTACCTCAAAATTGTCTTAATTTGCATTTCTCTATTGATAGTGATTTAAAACATTTTTTCAAATGACTAGAAATGGTTTATTCATCTGAAAATTGTCTGTTCACATTCCTTGACCATTTATCAACTGGAGCATGGCTTGAATTCTTATTAAATTTGAGTCAATTCTCTATATATTTAAGACATGAGATCTTTATCAGAACTCTTGGAGGTAAAGATTTTTTACCCTGGTTTATTGCTTCCTTTTAATCTTGTCTGCATTGGTTTTGTTTGTACAAAATTTTTTTAACTTAATATAATCAAAGTTATCCATTTTGCATTCCATAATGTACTCTGGTTCTTCTTTGGCCACAAATTCCTTCCTTCTCCACAGATCTGAGAGGTAGACTATCCTTTGTTCTTCTAATTTGCTTGTAGTATAACACTCTTTATATCTAAATCATAAATCCATATTTTGATCTTATCTTAGTATAAGGTGTTAGGTGTGGGTCAATATCTAGTTTCTGCCATACTAATATCCAATTTTTGTCAAATAGCGAGTTCTTATTCGTAGCTGGAGTCTTTGGGTTTATCAAACACTAGATTACTATATTCATTGACTATTGTGTTTTGTGAACCCAACCAATTTCACTGATTGATTATTATATTTTTTGGCCAGTACCAAATGGTTTTGATGACTTCTGTTTTATAATATAGTTTTAGGTCTGGTATAGCTAGGTTACCTCCATTTGCAATTTGTTTTCATTAATTCCCTTAAAATTCTTGACTTCATCTTCCAGATGAATTTTGTTATTATTTTTTTCTATCTCTGTAAAATAATTTTTTGGGAGTTTGATTGGTATGGCACTGAATAAGTAGATTAATTTAGATAGTACTGTCATTTTTATTGTATTATCTTGGCCTACCCATGAATACTTGATATTTTCCCAATTGATTAGATCTGACTTTATTTGTGTGGAAAGTGTTTTATAATTTAAGTAGTACTGTCATTTTTTATTATATTGCCTTGCCCTATCCATAAGTACTTGATATTTTTCCAGTTGATTAGATCTGATTTTATTTGTGTAGAAAGTGTTTTGTAATTGTGTTTATGTAGTTCTTGACTTTGCCTAGGCTCCCGAATATTTTATATTATCTACAGTTATTTTAAATGGAATTTCTCTTTGTATTACTTGCTGCTAGACTTTGTTGGTAACATTAAAAATGTTGATGATTTATGTGGATTTATTTTGTATTCTGCAACTTTGCTAAAGTTGTGGATTATTTCTTGTAGTTTTTTAGTTGATTTCCTAGGATTCTTCAAGCATACCATCATATCATCTATAAAGAGTGATAATTGGGTTAAGAGGAACCATTTCTACTGGAATTAGAGAATCAAGTTTTGAATCTAGTCTTTGACATTTGGAGGCAGCTAGATGGCACAACAGAGTGGCTTGAAGTTAGAAGACATCTTCATAAATTCAAATCTGCTCTCAGACTGTGGACAAGTCACTTAACCCTATTTGCCTCAGTTTCCTCATCAATAAAATGAACAGGAAAAGAAAATGGCAAATCATTCCAACATCTTTGCCAAGAAAACCCTAAATGAGGTCACAAAGAATTGGACATAACTCAAAACAACTGAACCATTTGACAGTACCTCTGTGAACTTGAGCAAATCTTTCAGATGGGTTCATCACCTTTAGATGATATTGAAGTATATGACTTTTGAAATCCCTTCCAGTTCTAATTTCATAATCTTATGATAGAGATATGCATCCTGGCTTGGCCATTTATTATTTATGTGATCTTAAGCAAATCATTTTACTTGTTTGGGTTTCATAAGAAAATTAATAATGTTATTGGATCAGATTACATAATTCAAAACTGTGATTATATCCTTTGTGGGACCCAAATTTAGCCTAGGAAAATCAGAAAAGTATTTCTGTTTTTTTTTAATCCTAAACTTTGCTTTAATTTAATTTAATTTAATTGTGCTCAAGTATTATACTACATACTATTTTGTGAATGAAAACCAATTATAATTAGGATATTTTCATAGTCTAAAGTATTAAAATAGTTGGGATTAAAATAACTAAATTCTTTTGATTGGGGTATGAAATGGACCTGGCCTAATGAAGCATTCTAAAGTAGTAAGTATAATATAAAAATTCTAGCCCATAATTGCTTTAAATTTATGAAGGATGCAAACATATTCTCTAGATAGTTTATAATAAAGTTACCAAGGGATTTAGGTTCAAAGGAAGCAACATTCATGTTGCCACTTACCGAATCAATCAAAATATGTCCATGAGTCTGTGAATTCATAATAAATGGCTGAGAAAAATGAACATCTATAGAATACTGTATGTCTGGTTCTAGACAGACTGGTGTGGCAAATAGTGCAATTCTGTATAAAAAAAATTTACCTGGATTAGTGATAGACATCCTTGCTTACTGTTATATAACATTGTCATTCACTCATTTGTTACTTCCTTATTCATTTGACCAACATTTATGCAATATCTACTATATGCTAGATAGGGCAAGTAATTAGCACAGGGACTAGTGTGTGGGTCTTGAAATCAAGAAGACTCATCTATCTTCTTGAGTTTAATTCTATCCTCAGACACTTACTAATTGTGTGACCCTGGACAAGTCACTTAATCCTGTGTGCCTCAGTTTTCTCATCTGTAAAATGATTTGGAAAAGGAAATGGCAAACTCTTCCAGTGTCTTTGTCAAGAAAGCCCAAATGAGGTCATTAAGAGTCAGGTATGACTGAAAAATGATTAAATAATAATAACAATGAAATTGTAAGAGTCTATAAAGCTGGTCCATGGACTTTACTATGAAATCCACCCCCCCCATATTTTAAATTAAAACATATATCTAACAATCTCTACAGTAGATATTCAATGTAATTTCCATTGATGTAACTTCTCTACCTATTAAAGGCAGAAGGTATAGTTCAAAGACATTTCTGAAAATAGCTTCCAAATAATCCTACATGTTTTCCTAGCTGAAGGAGTCAGTTACGGTGTTTAGGTCTGATGCCAGATCTATTCTAGTGCACCTGGATTATAATGGATTATAAAACCACCAACTTCTGTTTTTTCATGACTAATATCTCTGAATGTGCTACATGTTAATATGCTAGAAACTGTTTCAATATATTAGCACATTCAATATGTTGATATGTGGTACAGTCATAAATAGAAGTTTAACTAAAAAAATTTGGACCTATGTAAGTCAACTAAGGGAAGAAGGAATACCATCAGGTTGTTGTTGGGGAGGACAACATGTGTGGTAAGAGAGGCACAGACTGGGAACTTAACTAGGTGCAATCACTGGTAGAAAAAAGTTGGCATCTGGCAGCTTCTTTTTTATTATATTCAGATATTTCTACATTATAGATGATCTAAAAGGGCTATCAGTGCCCCTTATATTTTAACACCATGGGACAAAGCTCCAACTGGCCTACCCCAGTTATGGCCCTGCATTTGGCTATAGAGAATTAAAACAAATTGATATTCCCTTCTTAGGGGAACAGGATAGGACAACTGTTTTGATCTAGTGTTCTGTTTGTCAGGATGGCTTTTATTTATGCTCTATTAAAAGTCCTCAATGGAATCCAATCACTGATCTCAATTTCTCACCTTAATCTTTTTTTTTTGGAGCTGAAGGGAATACAAAAACTAATTGAACATGCCTTTTTTCATCCTAGTCATATTTTAATTTCTCACATTTCAAAGCAACTCCTATTTACAAATTTTTAGCATGCCAATAATGTCCAAATATATAACTCTGGAATATATAAGAAAGGCTGATAGTCCTACCTCCCAGAAGCTGGTAAGGTCAGAGTCTGAGGCTCTTGTAGGTATGCTTTATGTCTGCAATATTCACTTCTTGAAGGTCCAGAAGAGCGAATCTCCATGTGGGCTGTCCAGTCAGCTGAAGACTAAATATTCAATAAACAAAAAGTTGTATTGAGGAAGGGGGAGAATTCTATCAAGTATATGACATAAATAGACATGACACATGACATTCATGACATTGATAAAGGCATGGAACTGAATTTATAACCAATCACTCACTTGAATTGTGAAGTAGAGAGAAGATACATTTTTACTGGCTGTAGCTGTGCTCAAGACCTAGAAAAACTTGACACTGACAACTAGTTTAACCTTAACTATCACCCCTCAAGACAAAAACAATTCTTGACAACACCCTCTGGATTCGAGAACAGTCTTGTAATTTGGAAGACTCTTTGGGATTATTAAATGATATTGCGTAAACATAGGCTAATTGCCCGTATTCTGGAAGCTGTTCAAATTGAGGCTGATTACAAAGCTGTTAAAGATGTGTCTAGTCTATGGACAAACACATAATTTATCATCTCAGGAAGGCTTTTGTGTGCATTTGCCAACTCAAAATTCATTAAGGTTCTTTGGTTGATTTAAGATAGTGTGGGAAGATTAGCATGCTCATCATTTCAAGATAACCAGAGCTCTAAATTCCAGCTGCAAGAGTGAAGGTGGTTGTGAGCAGAGCTGTAAATTAGTATGGTACTAACTGTTCTGTACTATAGTTACCCTTAGCCGGCCCTCCTTTAACCCTTCCCATTGTCCCTGTGTACTGTAATTTATATGAGGCCTGCTTTCTTTTCATTACTATTATTTATTTATCTGTAAACATTCTTATCTTTTTAAATTTTAAGTTCCCAAATCTCTCCCTTCCTCCTACTTCCTCCCCCGCCACTGACATGGCAAATAATATGATTTCAATTATACATGTGAAATCATGAAAACATTTCCATATTAGTCACATTTCAAAGAAAAAAAGAGAGGAAAATAAAGTTAAGAAAATTAGACTTCAATTTGCCCTCAAAGTTAATCTAAATAGAAGATAGCATTTTTTCATCATAAGTCTTTTGGAAGAGACTTGGATTGTATTGATAAGAGGAGCCAAGTCTTTTACAATTTCATGGAATTATAAATAACTTTGATTTCGTCTTCTGAGAATTACCTTTTCATATCCTTTGACTACTTCTTTTGGGAAATGGCTCTTTTTTTTTTTTTTAATAAATTTGACTCAATTTTATATTTACCATATACTTGAAAAATGAGGTCTTCCAGAGAAACTTGCTGTAAATTTTTTTATATTATTTCATTTTCCATGGTAACTTTTTAAAATAATATAGTTTCTCTGATTATCTCTTTTAATTAAGTCTATTTTTGCTTTTGCTTTGTTTAAGATCATGATTGCTATCCCTGCTGTGTTTTTTTTTTTTAATTTCACTTGAAGCTTAACAGATTTCATTCCAGCTATTTATTTTAACTCTCTGTGTTTTTCTTTTTCAAAGATGTCTTGTAAAAAAAACCCAAACATATTGTTGGATTCTGGATTCTAATCCATTCTGCTATCTGCTTGTTTTGTAAGTTATGACTATTGTATGTTTCCCTCCATCCCATTATCTTTCTTTTATTTCCAAGCCAAGCAAAGGGTATTTATTTGAATATTTCTTTGGGTAAGAGGTGATGCATCCTATAGGTCTTCTTAAAGGAAAGGGACACCCAAGGAGAATAAGGGACACCCAAGGATTTACAGGAGAATTGGGACCAGAGGATGACAGAATAATTGGGGCTGAGGCAGCAGTTAAGTTTCTATCATTCCCCCCTCAAAGAACTG
Source organism: Antechinus flavipes (assembly GCF_016432865.1). Lineage (NCBI taxonomy): Eukaryota > Metazoa > Chordata > Mammalia > Dasyuromorphia > Dasyuridae > Antechinus > Antechinus flavipes. The sequence goes on along the minus strand of NC_067402.1, from coordinate 141,166,348 downwards.
GGACTCAAATTCATTTAGGCCAGGAATAAAGGTCTCATATGAAACTTCTAAAAGCTGATAAGGGGCATAGAGCTCATTCTGCTAAAGGCCCAGCAATGACAAGATGAAGATCATCTCATAATCAGAAGTTTCTTCCTTTCTTCATTCTGTCCTTTCTCAAAAGTCTATTTTGCTTCTAACTATTGTCACCCTTGATCCACTTTCTCCTTTATCATCTCTCCCCCTTTCCCTTATTCCTTTTTCCTCCTTTCTCCTATTGGGTAAGTTACATTTCTATCCATAACTGAGTATATATATATATATATATATATATATATATATATATATATATATATATATATATTCTTAGCTCTTTGAATGAATTTTGGTGAGAGTAAAATTCAAGCATTGCCTGCTAAGCCTCCATTTCCTCCTCCAATGTAAAAGCTCTTTCTTGTCTAAAAGGTAAAAAGAAAGTCACCATTTTATCTCTCCCTTTCTCCTCTTACTACATCCCTCTTCTTCCCCCCCTCATTTTTTCTGGAATAACTGCCAACTATTTTTAACTGTCCTAATAATCATAAAATTCTTAGAATTTATAGTTATCATTTCTCCATATAGGAATGTAAACCATTTAATTTAATTGAGTTATATTTATTTTAGTTTTAAATACTTTAAAAATATTTAGTATTTTGTTTCTTCCCAATTACACATAAAAATAATTTTTAACATTCATTTTTAGATCTTTAAGTTTGAAATTCTTTCCCTTCATTCTTCTCTACTCACCTCATTGAGTAGCATATAAAACATATTTTCATATTAGTCATGTTATAAAAGGAAAAAAAAACCTCAAGAAAAATAAAGTTTTAAAAGAGTATTTCAATTTGTAGTCAGACACCATCAGTTGTCTGGGGATAGATAGGATTTTCATTTCGTCCAGATTGTTTCTGGATCATTATATTGTTGAGAATAGCTAAGTCATTGACAGTTTACAGCTTACAATTTCTCTGTTGCTTTATACACAGCACATTTCACTTTGCATCAACTCATGTAAGTCTTGCCAGATTTTTCTGATAGCATCCTGATAGTTATTTCTTAAGGAACAATAGTATTCCATCACAATCATAATATAGCACAATTTGTTCAATCTTTTCCCAATTGATGTCGTCATACAATTTCCAATATACTGCCACCAGAAAAGAGCTGCTATAAATATTTTCCTACATACTAGTCCTTTTTCCTTTTTTGTTAAATCTCTTTTGGGTTGTTGACCTAGTAGTGACACGGTTAGGTCAAAAAGTATGCATAGTTTTATAGCACTTTGGGCATAGTTCCAAATTATTCTGCAGAATGGTTGATTTGGTTCACAATTCCACCAACAGTGCATTGATGTCTCATTTTTTCCACATCCTCTCCAACATTTGATATTTTCCTTTTCTGTTATATTAGCAAATCTAATGGGGATGAGGTAGCACTGCAGAATTGTTTCAATTTGCATTTCTCCAGTCAAAAATGATTTAGTGTACCTTATCATATAGCTATAGATGGCTTTGATTACTTTATTTGAGAACTGTTTATATCTCTTGATCATTTGTTAATTGGGGAATGGCTTCTATTTTTATGAATTTGACTCAGTTTTCTATATATCTGAGAAATGAAGCCTTTATCAGGAAAAACTTGCTTCAAAAAGTTTTCCCCTAAAATTATGATTCTAAATGTATTCCTTCTATCTTGTTCCTGGCTGTCCCTTCTCAAAAAATGTTTTGCTTCTGATTGTGCCCTCCCTCAATCTGCTTTCCCTTTCATCAACTCCTCCCTTCTTTTATCCCTTTCTCCTCCTACTTTCCTGGACAGTAACATAGATTTCTATATTTTATTAAATGTGTATATTACTTTCATTTTAAGGCAATTCTCATAAGAGTAAGATTTACTCACTCTTCCTTCCCAGCTATCCTTCCAGTATAAAAACTTTTTTCTTGCCTCTTTTATGTGAGATAATTTACCCCATTTTATCCCTCCCTTTCCCTTTCATCCAGTGCTTTTATCTTTTGTACCCCTTAATTTTTTTTTAGATACCATCCTTTTCTATTCAATTCACATCTGTGCTGTGTATATCTACTTCTAACTTCTAACTAGATGTATCTAATACATCTAAGAATGAGAAAATTTTTATGAATTATAAGTATCATCTTGTAAACCATGTAAACCATGGTTTATAATCCATCCTTGGATTGTAAACAGTTTAACCTTACTAAGTTCATTATAATTTCCCTTTCCTATTTGACCTTTTTTATGCTTCTCTTCAGTCTTGTATTTGCAAGTCAAATTTTCTATTCAGCTCTGGTTTTTTCATCAAAAATGCTTTTAAATCTTTCATTGATAATCCATTATTCCCCCTGAAAGATTCTACTCAGTTTTGCTAGGTAGGTGATTCTTAATTTTAATTCTAGCTTATTTGCCTTCTAGAATATTATATTTCATGTTTTCTGATCCTTTAATATGGAAGCTACTAAATCTTGTATAATTCTGACTGTGGCTCCATCATAATTTAATTGTTTCATTCTAAATGCTTTCAATATTTTTTCCTTTACCTGGGAACTCTGAAATTTGGCTATACTATTTGGGGGAATTTTCATTTTGGGATCTTTTTCTGGAGGTGATTGGTGGATTCTTTCAATTTCTATTTTTTCCTATGGTTTGAGAATATCAAGTCAGTTTCCCTTCATAATTTCTTGAAAGATGTTGTCTAAGCTCTTTTTTTTTTATCATGGCTTTCAGGTAGTCCAATAATCTTTATATTTCTCTCCTGAATATATTTGTCAGGTTAGGTTTTTTTTTTCAGTACGATATTCCACATCATCTTCAATATTTGGTTTTGTTTTTATTGTTTCTTGGTTTCTCATAAAGTCATTAGCTTCCATTAGCTCAATTCTAATTTTTAAGGAATTATTTTATTCAGGGAGCTTTTGTACCTTTTTCCATTAGTCATTTTTCCTTTTAAGGAGTATTTTCTTTAGTGAATTTTTATTCTTCTCTTTTCATTTGACCAACTCTGCTTTTTAAAATTATTTTCTTTAGACTTTTTTATGTCTGCTTATCAATCTGTTCATTTTTTCATGACTTTCTTGAATCATTCCCATTTCTTTTCCCAGTTTTTTTCTCCCTCTTTTGCTAGATTTTCAAAATTCATATTTTTTGAGACCAATTCATATTTTTCTTGGAGACTCTGGGTGTTGGAGCTTTGACTTTGTTTTCTTCTAAGTGTGTTTCAATCTTCCTTGTCACCACAGTAACTTTCTATAGCCAGAATTTTTTTCTGTTTGTTTATTTCTTAACTTTTAGCTTTTTGTTAAAATGGGACTGTGCTTCTGGAATTTTGGGTGCACTGTTCCAAATTTCAGGGGCTCTGTGCAGCTGTTTTCAGAGGTACTTCTAGGGACCTGTAAGTTTTTAGTTCTTCCAAGACTGGTATGACCTATGGAGAGGTGCGTTTAGTACTACTCTCCTGGCACTCTTTTCTGCCCTAGAACTGTGTTGAAGGTCCTTGTTCCCCTGTTGCCTCAAGGCCTGGTGTGGTAGTGTTCCTCCCTTCACCCTGGGATTGCCCAGGACTGTGACCCAAATCTGAATATAAGCAAATCAAGTGTCCCGTCCCCAGTGCCAGCAAAGAGATCCTTGCAATTTCCTTTTGAACAATTTTCAACCCTCTCATTGTGTGAGCTAATATATCTGGGAGTAGAAATTGCTGCTGCTGCTGATTCAGTAGCCCCTAAGACCTGCTCTTGGTTTGCTGGGGCCTGGTCTCTGTTGGAGTGGTCCCTGAACTGTGCTTCTTTGTAACTCAGATGTAAAAGTCATATCGACCTTCTTAGTTGTCTTTGGCTGGGAAATTATTTCTCTTGCCCATCTGAACCTTTAAGAACTATTTAATGGCATTATTTTAAAGTGTTTGGAGGAGTTTGGGAGAAAGATCAAATAAGTCACTATCTCTATTTCCACTTATGGTCACTCTTTCACGTTTACCTTTTTATGCTCCTCTGGAGTCTTCTGTTTGAATAACAGATTTTTTCTGTTCAGTTCTGAGTTTTTCATCAGGAATGCTCGAAAGTGCTCTATTTCATTAAATATCTATTTTCTCCCTGGAGGATTAAAATCAATTTTTTTTCTGGGTACATAAATCTTGGTTGTGATTCTAGCTCCTTTGCATAGCGGAATATTATATTCCAAGACCTCTATTCCTTTTTTATGGAAGCCACTAAATCTTATGTGATTCTGACTGTGGCTCTAAAATATTTGATTGTTTCTTTCTGGTTGACTGAAGTATTTACTCTTTGACCTGGGAGTTCTGGGATTTGGCTACAGTATTCATAGAGTTTTCATTTGGGGATGTCTTTCAGGAAGTTATTGGTGAATTCTTTCAATTTTGATTTTACCCTCTGGATCTAAGATATCAGAGCAATTTCCCTGATAATTTCTTAAAATATGATGTCTAGACTCTTTCTTTGATCATTGCATTCAGGTAGTCCAATAATATTTAATTTATCTCTCCTGGATGTTTTCTAAGTCAGTTGTTTTCCTGATGGGATATTTCACCTTTTCTGAAATTTCTTCCATTCTTTTGACTTAAAAAATTGTTTCTTCATAAGTGATTGCAAGGGATAATGTCGTGTAAAAATTATCCTGGCATGGATTCTGTCAATACAAAGTTATTATTAAATAAAATTAAATTAAAAAAAAATAAAAGGTTAATAAAAAGGAAAAAAAATTGTTTCTTGATGTCTCATGGAGTCATTTGTCCAATTTTAATTATTAAGGATTTCTTTTCTTCTGTGTAATTTTGTACCTTATTTCCTATTTGGCAATTCTCTTTTTAAGAGTTTTTTTTTTCCTTAAGTGCATTTTTATGCTTCTTTTACCAACTATGCTAATTCTGTTTTTTAAAGTGTTATTTTATTCAGTATTTTTTGGGTCTTCTTTTACCAACCTTACATACTATTTTCATAATTTTCTTGCATCAATTTCATTTCTTTTCCTAATTTTCCCACTACTACTTTAAACTTTTTAAAATTCTTCTAGAAATTTTGCAGTTTCAGTCCAACCATCAATTTTGAGGGTTTTTTGTTTTGTTTTGCTTTTTTTGTTTTGTAGTTGTCTTCACATTGTTGCCTTCTTCTGAGCTTATGTTTTGGAGTAACTTTTTATGTCACATTCTTTTTGTTGTTGTTTGTTCATTTTCTAGTATATTTCTTGACTTTGAATTTTTTCCCTGGGGGAGGACAGGAAGGGAACAAACTGTCCCAAGCTCTAGGCTTTTTTGTGCTACTATTTTTAGAGCTAGTTCTGGGGGTTTACATATTTTTGGTTCTTTTAAGGTAGTGTGATCCTGGAAAAGGCATTGTCACTGTTTTACTGATCTGTGTTCTAGTCTTTAAGAAGGAAGAGACCTGGTCTGCTGCAGCTCTAGTTCTCTTCTTTACAGGAAAACTATTACCAGAACTCCTGCTTTCTTTGTACTGACCACCAATGTTCCTATCTACCTTGGAACTTTGACACAGAATGTCTCTAGGATTAGAGCTCCCAAAGCTGTTGCTGCTGTGGTCATTGTTGCTCTAGACAAACTTCTACCAGACCTCTACCCTATGTGGGCTGGAAAAAATCTCACCCTACTTCTTGTTGATTCTGATGCTCCAACATTTGATTTGAGGTGTTATTTTAAAGTTATTCAGATGACTATTTGAAAAAAATTGCTGGGGAAATTGGAAAATAGTATGGCAGAAACTAGACAGTGACCAACATCTAACACCCTATACCAAGATAAGGTCAAAATGGATTCATGATTTAGTCATAAAGGGTAATAATATAAGCAAATTTGGAGAGCAAGAGGTAGTTTGTCTGTCAGATCTGTGGAGAAGGAAGGAATTTATGGCCAAGCAAGAACTAGTAGACATTACAAAATACAAAATGGATAATTTTGATGATGTTAAATTCAAAAGTTTTTGCACAAATAAAACTTCAAGATTTGAAGAGAAGCAGAAAGCTGAGGTTTTTTTTTATATCCAGTTTTTCTGATAAAGTCCTCTTTCTAAAATATATGGAGAACGGATTCAAATTTGTAAGAATACAAGTCATTTCCTAACTGATAAATGGTCAAAGGATATGAATAGACAATTTTCAGATGAAGAAATTAAAGCCATTTCTAGTCTTATGAAAAAATGTTCTCAACTATTATTGATTAGAGAAATGCAAATTAAAGCAACTCTGAGGTATCACTTTATACCCCTCAGACTTCCTAAGAATTCAGGAAAAGACAATGATGAATGTTGGAGGGGATGCGGAAAAACTGGGACACTAATACATTGTTGGTAGAATTGTAAAATGATCCAACCATTCAGGAGAGCAATTTGGAACTATGTCTAAAGGACTATAAAACAGTGCATATCCTTTTATCCAGCAATCTCACTTTTGGGTAAGTGTAGGGAAAAGGACCCACATGTACAAAATGTTTGTAGTAGCCCTTTTTGTAGTGGTAAGGAAGTGGAAATTGAGTGGAAATCCATCAATCTGAGAATAGTTGAATAAGTTATGCTATAGGAATATAATGGAATATTATTGTTCAATAAGAAATGTTGAGTAACAACAAGATTATATAATGAACAATTGTAATGGATTTGGTTCTTTTCCACAATCTGATGATTCACAAAATTCCATTAGACTTGGGATGTAAAATGCCATTTGTATCCAGAGAGGGAACTATGGAGACTGAATATTTTGTATTTGTTTTTTCTTTATCATGTCTTTTCATTTTGTTCTGATTTTTCTTGTATAACATGAAAGAAATGAAAATATGTTTGAAATGATTGCACAGGTTACTTGCTGTCTTGGGGAAGGAGGAAATAAGGGAGGGAAGGAGAAAATTTGGAACACAAAGTCTTACCTTAATGAATGTTGAAAACTATATTGACATATATTTAGAAAAATAAAATACTATTGAAAATTTAAAAAAGATAAATTTGTTTGGAGGAAATGTTGGGAGCTGTCTCTAATTTGCCATCTTCACTTCACTCTCTCCAAGTCTGCTTTTCTCTCATATTAGTGAGTATGGATTCTTTAAATAACAGGCATCAAGTTTCTGTTCATGAGTACCTGTATATTTGGTCAGATTTATTTCTTTGTTTCTATTCCTACTACTCCTTTCCTTGCTTAACTGAATTTGGTCTAAGTACAAAGATACCTAGTTGTGATTCTGATCACATGGTTCAACAATGGTATCCTGTAGAATAGAAGTTTCAAGCACTATTGTATATAGCCCAAATCATCATAAATGTTAATTGAGAAACATTTAACAATATAAATAAAAATACAATAAACTCTGATGTTTTCAGTCCTATTTAACTCCTTGAGACCCTATTTGGGATTTTCTTGGCAAAGATCCTGGTATGGCTTACCATTTTCTTATCCAGTTCATTTTACAGATGAGGAACTTAGGCAAACAGAGTAAAGTGACTTGTCTATAGTCACACAGTTGCGATTACATCTTTGAAGCTAGATTTGAATTCACAAAGATCAATCTTTCTGACATCAGATCTGGGGGTCTATCCATTGAACCACTTAATTATCCCACAATAAAACATAAATAACATTATAAGATAATGAAAAAGTCAATATCTGCTCACAGGAATCCTTATATACAGTTCAATGGCTCCTGTTTCAATTTGAGTTTGATACCATTCTTCTATTTTTTTTCTCTCTCTGACTCATCTTTTCCTTTTAGAACAGTAATTTTCTTATAAGACTAAAAGCAATTCTCCAATTGATAAATGGTCAAAGGATATGGACAGGTAGTTTTGTTCAATTATGTGTATTTACTACAAAGATTTTGCTTTCCTTTCCCTTTCCTTTTCTCAGTGTGATAAGGAGTGAGGCAAGAAGAAGAGAAAATAATTTTTTAAATGAAGAAAAGGAAAAAAAAACCAGAACTAGAGTTCCTAAATTATGAAAAGCTTATTGAGGGATATTAGGAAATATGTTGTAAAAAACTGCATTTTCCTATAGAAATTAAACTATTTCCTTATGCAACCATGAACAAATGACTCCAGAATTCATTTCCTTTGAGACTTGATACAAGGTACAGGAAATTTTACCAAAACCCAAGAGATATATCAGTTAAAAAAGGTTAGATACCCTTGTCTTAGATGTTTTGGTAAAGAAAGGAATAACCTTTTTCCTGCCTTTTTTCCCCCATTCCTTATGAAGGTTAGGCAAAAGTTAAAGTACCTTGTCCCTTTTCAGTGTATTGAATCTGCATATAAGTTGTGTGTGTGTGTGTGTGTGTGTGTGTGTGTGTGTGTGTGTGTGTTTTGACTCATCTAATAATGAAAAGTCAGAGAAAGGCAAGTTTCTTTAATTCTTAAAATGTTCTTATTCAGATATTAAATTACCACTTCATTAGGAATCTTCTGCTTTAAGTATGAAATTTTTACTTTAGTTTTTTCTCGGGAACAAAGTAAGCTTATGGCTTCCTGTTCTGTTTTAATGCTTTTGAATAATCTTTTACCTTTGGAATAATATTCAGTTTCCCTACTTTTCATCATTTCAAAAGTGTGAATTGAAAATGCTTAATTAGTGAATGTTCCCTTATCAGTTTCCCACATAAGAATACATTGATACCTGAGGCTCATAACGAATTGCAACAGCATAGTCTGTAGCATAGGGAATATTGTTGATGGTGAATCTCAAGCTGGTCCCACTGAGAACCTGGGAAAATCCAAGTCCTGTCCATGTAACAGGTTTTCCAAGAATAGGATCTTTGATGACAACATGATCAAAAGTGCCAGTGACCTAGAAAGATCAAAGAATATATACAATTATGCTTATTGTCAATAGAAAAAAGTTAGAAAAAAGTCTTTTTTGGAATCATAAGTTCATAGACTTGGAGCTGAAAGGGGTCTTATAGGTCCCCTTATTTTATAGATGGTGAAACTGAGTTAACAGAATCTAAAAGACTTCTTGTGATTGGAATTTGAACCTTGATCTTTCTGATTCCATATCCAGCATGCTTTCTATTATGACAGATTGCTTTTGCCCAAGATACAATCTAAGCTAAAGTTCTTGGGAAACTGTTAAACTTTGGAAATAGTGTGTGACAATATGAATGGGCTGAACTTGGACATATATTACTATATGGAACGAGCAGTTTAAAAACATTCCCATTGAGAGCTACTTTTAACTTAAACATTCTACTCCAAAATGAATCTAGCAGATTTCATAATGATGGATTAAATTCCAGATGTTGACAGGGATTCAGGCCAAAATAACAAAAGTGAAAGAACTAGAGAGCATATTCCCACGATCATATGTAATTCCTATCCTTATTTTACATCCTATATATGACATTATGGAAATTCATTTTGAAACTGACTTATAGACTAACAGTCTTTGGGGCTTTGAGACTGTGATACATTCTTGTGGTGGTCTTAACAAGAAAGCATAATTAGGTTATGGAAAATATGGACTGTACAGACCAGCTATAATGGTATGTTCTTCCATATCAGAATTGGGTAACAGATATCTTCGAAGAAACCAACTTGTTGCTCTTCCTTTCCAAGTAGTTACAAAAAGAGCCATTCCATAGTTCTCCATGTTCCCTTGCTGAAAAATTAGTAGCCTTTTACTTACTCTCCCTGATCATGGTGCCTTTGTATTTTCAAAGATTGTGCCTGTAGATGATATTATATCAAAATTTTTCCCATTAATGCACAATGGATGGAATTCTTAAAAGTAGCAAGCTTATATATATATATATTTATATTTATATTTACATAGTGAAGCAATTTTTAACTTGTTTTTTGCCTTTTCAATCCATGATGACAAAATAAACAAGTGATAATAACAAAAATGTTTTACTTCACTCTGTTCCTGTGAACTTTGCATTTTATTCCTTTCCAAAACTATATTTCCACTTTCAATTGTGAAACTCCCTCCTTGCTTGTGGAAATACACTTCACATTCAGGTAAGGCTGTTGCAAGTATCTGAAAAGAAAAAAAAAAGACAGTTTAACTATTTAAGACTCATGTTGATAATTTCAATGTCTGACATGTCATGTCATGCCATGACAAAGCATAACATGAAAGTGACCTTGAATTCTCAAGAGCTATATAAGCTATAACCCCTGATAGGCTCCCTGGGGGGAGTATGGCAAAAAACCTGCCAGGACTTAATAGATTATTGTTGATTAATTGATTGATTGGTTATTTTTTGTCTATTTTGTATTTATTTTGTGTGTACATTGTCTCTCCTAATAGAATATAAACAGTCCTTAAACAATCTATGTTACCTTTAATTTATTTTTCCAATAATCAGTTTACTGGACAAAAAAACCCCAAAACAACAAATCCAAAGTTATATCACTGTAACAAAAACAGATACAATTTAAAAATTGTAGTTAAATAGGACAATTTATTATTTTTTCTTCTAGAGATGAATAAAATAGTTGTTGGGATTAGTTTCATTGTACTCCCAAAGGCAATGAGAATCATTCTCCTATGGTATGCTTGGTTTAAATAAGATATTACTTTGAAGTGCTTATGATAATTATAAGCAAATAGACCACCTTGAAGATAATGGCAGTTTATGTGTCAACAACATTTATGGCAGAAGATCAAATGGAGAATTCCTATGAAGAATCTGAGAAGATCCTCAAAGTGAAATAAACACTTTCTTTGATACCTCACCTGACGTTTTCAATGTCAAAATGGACATCGGAAACCATCAATATCAATTTTAATGTGTTGAAAATAGGGATTACACACACACACACACACACACACACACACACACACACATATTATAAAGAATAAGCAGTTTCAAAGTAGTGTCCCAAACTATCTTGGAAAATCTGGTATTATAGTATGGTTCTTTGCCAACCTCTATAAATAAGCTGTCAACTTGGAAAAGTGGGAAGTGGACAAATGGGATGACATAAACTCTATCAACATTTCTTTGAGAAGTTTTTACTGATGCCAAAAAGCTGCCACAAGAAAGGCCTGGAAACCACTGTAGCTAGCAAACACAATTTCTTTGGCAAGCAAAAAAACATGGAAGCCAAAACTGATGATTATGTAGGGTCCTAACTCATATACAATTTAACAGAGTGAAAAAGGATGGAAGATTATGATTAACATTGCTTCACAAAATAGTTAAGGGGAAAAAATCTAAAGAAAGCTTAATGTGAGACTCAACTAAATTAAATTATCCCGAGAAAATGTAAAAGTATATTGGATTAAGAATAACAAACAAGCATGAAATAGAACAGAAGCAGTGTCATTTCTATAACAATCTATTTTCGTCAGTCATGATAGTGGTTCCACAATGAGGTAAACAAAAATTGAAATGGACACTTAAGACAATGATGTCATCAGTTTAATCTGTTGTTGTTCATCCTTCATTCTTAAACAGGACCAATGATATCATAAATATGATATCTTGACTTGTATGTGAATTGGATTTAAGTAAGTCAGATTTGAGTAAAGTTGTCAATCTCATTTCTCCAGTCATCAAAGTCAAAATAATGACCCAAGATACATTGAATGACATTGGTCTTTTTAAATTAAAGTTTTTCCCAGGCCTTGGTTTGTCTAGGGCTAGGTAGGAACTGAGACTAAAGATGGACTAATTTACCATCCCCAAAATATCAATCTGACAAGGGGAGACCCCTACAGTTTCTGGCCAGTGCAGAAAACAATTGCTATTTACATTCATAAAATAATTACATACTATAAATATACAGTATATAATATACAATACCATAAAATACTATAACATACTGTATAAAATGCTATATACTATATGCAATACTAAATTGTCAAATAAGTTTTTAAAACATACAAGAATGCATGTAATGTTATTGATCCTTGGGCACTGAAAATATAAATAATTATTTAAAAAGCTTTTAAGTTATTCAGTTCATAAAAGGAACAATATAATCCTTTCCATCCCAATCCATTTGAGCAGAAGGGGAATGTCCAGCAGTGGAAATACAATTGTTGGGGTTGCCCTACTCAATGTACCCTCTATCTGTGCACTCTCAAAATTCTTTCTTTGCTTATTCAAATCCTATTCATTCTTCAAATCTCAGCTTAAGGACCATCTCCTCAAGCATCCAGTCTCTATTCATGTACTAATTTCAACAGCATTAACTATCAGAATAACAACATTTAGGATTTTATTATGATTCATCTTGTAGTGTTACTTTTTTGAGTCTGAGTTTCATCTGTCTATGAAAGTTAAGGGACTATGAAAATTCTTTTATGTCTCATCTTATACTTAGAAAATTTTAACAAATATTTAATTAAAGAAAAGTAACTTCATTTTTAGGCTTTAATGGGTTCCAAATGAACCTCAATTTTGAAACAAAGCAAATCTGTTATAGATACTTCAAATATAGTTTTAGAGAACATGTAGTATATAGGTAGATGGGTATATATTTATTAACATTCAATGCAAGGGTAAGAATAAAATTAAGTACAGACCAAAGGTGCAGATCCAGAGATGGGCATGGCATCCTCAGCTTCATAGATATAGAAATCCAAAGGCACAAAGAAGTATCCAGGTTCTGGTTCTGTGCATTGACGGCCGATAACGTGAGGACGACATTCACATTGCCCATCATTAGGGGAACACCTCATAGAAAAAGCAAGGAATTAAATGAAGAGCACTGCTCACTGACAGCATAAAAAAGAGATAATGGATCTATGGGATGAATAGAAGCTATGGGGGTTCAGTGGATCAGGTATTGAAATAAAAATTAAAGCTTGTACTTATTTAGTGACTTTGGGAAACTAGATTTTCCCATTTTTATGAAATGTATGAAGTAGTACTGTCACCCTATTTTTGGTTATCAACATAATCAGCTTTTTAAAAATTTAATTAATTTATGGAATAAAATAAACATTTCTATAGTATACCACCAGATTTCTGCATATGAAACTACAAATCTATGCACAGCTTACTATTCTTTTAAAATGTAAAATAGGTAATAAATAAAATTATCATGTTTTTTTTCTTCTTCCCCCTTCTGCCCTATGACTATCATCTGATCAGTACAGTTGTTCATCATAAAATTGGAAATAATGAAAATCAATAAAATCATAGTGACTTATGTAGATCAATTAATTCTTTCCTAATATAGTAGCTCACTCAAGGTTATAGTAATGTTTGATTAACCATACAAAATATGTATTTTATGTGGGAATGTGGGTAAAGAATGTATATATCTTATTATAATATATAAAATATAATAATGAAATGCCATCATCTATTTCATTAACTTACAGGTTGCTATAAGCACCCCCAATATCACAGTCACAAGGAGAACAACCATGTAGATTATTTTTAAGTCCCCAATATCCAACCTAGAATGAAAAAAAGTGGGTGATTTGGGGTATGCAAATATTTGTCATTATGGATAATGGCATAACAATCATTACAATTCGGTAGAAGAGTATCAAAAAACCAAGTAATGTTAACAAGCCACAGTATAGCATATAACTGAACACTTCTTAAATCAGTATTTTTAATCTATGCTGGCATATTTTCCTATATCTGCTGCTTGACATTAGAATAAAGAGGGAGATTAAAACTGGATTAAGACTTTTAGAATACCTTGTATAATATATAAAAAATATTTTCTACTATTGTCATAATGCCATGTCATATTGCCAATATATAATATATTAAAACTGAAAAATACATGAAAAATTTTGGGATATGTATTACATATAGCAAAGAATATCTTTATCATATAATAAATAACATTAATATAATATATAATATGCTATATTACATATTAATGTTATAGGTAAATAATATATAACAAAATGTACATCACATATTTTATACAGGGCATTCCAAAAAGCAAAATCTACACTAAAAATTTTGGGAAACTAAATAAATATATATGCATATATAATGTTTTTAAGCCACAATTTCAATTTACCATTTCATTGTACAACCCCCTTTTTCTATTCTTCATTGTATATGAAATGTTTGCATTTGCTTATTCATTTTATTGATATCTGTCAAGTTCATGACACAATTTTTTAAAAAACATAAATGAAAAAAATCTGCCAGATCTTTATTTGGACAATTCTGGAAAATTGAAAGAATTGTGGATTTGGGAGTTAAAGATCTGAATTTGTATCCTTATTCAGCTTTCTGTGACTTTGACACCTGGTAGTATTATTGGGCTTTATGAGAGGTCTTAAAACTGGGTTTGGAGCCAAAAAAACATGGGTCCAAGTTTTGTCTGTAAAATATACTAGCTGTGTGATCCTGAATAAATCATTCAACTCAGTGATTTAGCAAACTCAAAGTTCTAAATTTCGGTGAAGTTGTTAATCTGCATGGTAAAGAAGAGTTTTTTTTTTCCTTGATAACACTTCATTTTTCCAAATATGTGTAAAGACAACCCTCGATATCCAATCCTGAAAATCATTGTGTTCCAAACCTCTTCTTTTCCCCACCCCACTATCCTCCTCCACAAGACGGCAAGCAATCCAATCTAGGCTACAGACGAGCAATCTTTCTAAACATACCTCTATATTTGCTATGCAATGCAAGAAAAATACTATGAGAAAGGGGGAAAATACTATGAGAAAGAAAAAGCATATAAACAAATTTAAAAGGTGAAAATAGTGTGCTTCAATCTCCACCCAGTCTCCATAGTTCTCTGGACATGGATGGCATTTAAAAAATTATTCTGAGAAGAGATCCAAAGTCTTCACCAAACTTCTAAATGGGACCATCTCACACACACACACACAGACACACACACACACACAGACACACACACACACACACACACACACACACACACACACACACTTGTTAAGAACTTCCAAAATAGATTATCTCTAGTATCCATTCTAGCTTCCCATTCTTTGAATTTTGAATTCTGTGCTTTATAAATATAGCTGTAGCAAATATTTTTCGTGAATTTCCAGGGTAAGCTAATATGCTGAGCATGGACAAGCACCCATATAAAATTTTAATGTTTCTATTAACATTTATCTTCTCCCCTCCCATGACCATTCCCCATCATGTTCCTTCACATTTATTCCCATTAGTTCTTTTCTTGTTAAAAAGTGATTCCACTTCAACATTTAAAACTCAACCTTTTCCAAACAGATATATATTTCTTATTTTTCAACCAGATTTCTTCAGACACATTAAGGTCACTATTCCTTTTTGGGGACTGAGCTGGTATTTTTTCTTTCTATAAAGTAATGACTGGCTGTCACGTTGGAAAGAATAAGGAAAAAATAGCTTGGGGTTTTCTGGAACCACAGCAAATTTCTATCTTGAAAAATATTTTTATGCCACTTATTTTGATATACATATGTACATTTTTGGTGAGGTCTCTGAAAATAACCATATGTCTATTTAATAAAAAATTTATGTTTAATTTTCAGAGATGTTTGTGCCATTTCAAAAGACAACACAAAAGGTTATTGTCCTTAAAGTGCCTGTAGAGGGCTAAAAGGAGTGAGATCAGTCGTTCCTCTCTAAACTGATTCTTCTATTTGACTCATCCTAGAAAACTAGGACTTCTTGATCCAAGTCACTTGATATGATAGCTTTGTGATAGAAAAGCAGATCTTTCAGTAGAATTATCACTTTCTTCCCCCATTTTAATTACTCATCTCCACTCCCTTCCTATTCCATACACATACCATTCCAGTATCCCACTCTCCCTAAGGACATTCTGATACAAGAAAGCTATTTTAGTTACTGAAAAGATATTTGAAGCAATTTAAAATATATTTTTACATGTTAAAAAATCTCAAATACCCCAATAGTCACTTGTAGTGGTACCCAATCTGAAGTAAAACAATAGAGAAGAAGTAAAGGAATATAAAGTACAGGGAAGATTCTACTAAAGTTGGGGTTAAAGTAGAAATACACATAGTTGGCAATGAAAGAAATCAAAGGATAATCTTTTATATAAAAGTACATACAAGACATTCATCACACTGGGATCCAGTAGCAAACTGTTGGCACAAGCATTGGCCAGTAACCACATCACAGGTGGAGAATGGTACACTTCCAAAGGGGTTACAATTGCAGGCTGAAAAGAACAGAATACATAATCATCCTCAGGATTACATCTCTACCTATACAAATGTGCTCTACATATACAAATACCTCACATTAAATTAAAATAGAATCTGCCTTTCCAAATTTCCCATTTGAATTGTTTATTGAAGTCCTGAATAAAACTCTGGCTTTTGATTTTTACATTTTTTTTTTAGCATGGACTTTTGTCACAGGAAATATAACAATCATCCTCAAAGCTCTTAGCTAACTAACTGATGATCAGAGAAGAGGAAATTAGGGATATGGTGCAACTGAAAAATGACTGATGAGATAATTATTTAAATTAATGAAGGCACAGAGAGAAAAGGGAATACGCATTTATACCACACCTACTATTGCTAATCACTTTTATAAATATGTCATTTGATACTGAGGGGAACCATTGAGTAGCACATAAATCAATTGTAGGCAACTTTCTACCATTCTTCACTAGATGTATCTTCTTTTTTCCTCCCCCTCTTTTGTCTTTTTTTCTCTTCTCTGTTCTTTGCTTCTTTTTTTTTTTCTTTCCCTCCCTCCCTTTTTTTCCTCTCCTATTTTTCCTTTTCAGTATTGCTGAACATTGGTGTTGGTCTTCAGGATTACAAGGTTACAAACTTCTGTCTTGGAATAATATGTATATTAGTCCTACAAATTTCATTGCATCAAAATAAGCATTTAAAAAGTATAAACTTAAGTCTTGTTTGCTTTATTATTGGATAATGAGTCCAATTAGGGAAGTAACAAAAGTGATTGTTTCTAGACTTCTAAAAACCAGCCAGGTGAGTTGATGCAGATGGGATATAAGAATGGCCAAGATCTATTTTCATGAAATTTTAGCTTTTAAGCTAAAACAAAACAATTTCATGAAATAGAAAATTCCAACTTATTTCTCTCTAAATAATTAAATAATATTCTTCCTTATATGGGCAAAATTTGGAGATAAACAGTGACCTAGTACAAATTGTTATGAACGCTTATTAAATAAATGTTGATCCCAAAGCTCTCTTCTAGCTCTAAAATGCTATGAGTTTATAAATCAGTGTTCTTTTTTTTTTTGATCAGAGATTCTCATGATCTGCCCTGTTGTGTTCTTGGCTTTTAATTTTTACATTTCTTAGCACAGACTTTTGCCACAGGTATTTTCCAAACTTCAAATGAGGATACAGGCTTGTGACATTGGATATTACTTTTGTAAAATCTTGTTAGAAGGGCATTTTCTTTAAAATAAGCCACATAGTTAAAATTTAACTCTATGGCAATCTTTAAGCAGTTATTTAAAAATACTTGATATTTTTTATAAATAGTAAATTTAGTTGCAAATTCATTTTCACAAATGTGCTGTTTTTCTCACATTTGATTTAGGGTTTACAACATTCTTTTTGTGTAATATTTTTTACATTCTATTCCAGTTATTTTTTATAATGTAGAAACTTAAAATGTGTAATTGGAATGTGTATTACATAATAACTTTATCAATAAGGATGCCTGTCAAATAAATAAAAAATAAACTTTTTTTTCTGTTGATATCAAGATTTCTGGAAAAAGTGTGATGTATGGTTGTCTGCACAGTTTAAATTATCTGTATCTACCATAAAGATAGGAAATAGACTTATGATTTCACTGGCATAATGAAAGTCCTTATATTAATTCAAGTCAGCCCTTTTTCTGTAACTTGTCTTAAGGAGTTGTCCTGAATGATAATATGTATAATCGCTTTCCTAAGTTCACACAATCAGGGTATTTTAATGGTAAACTCACAAGTTCCTAGCTGCTAGGCCAACTCTCTATCCACTATGACACACAATTCCATGCATCAATAATAATGAGTAGGAAAAAAGAGAATAAATGGAAAACTACAAATAAAAAAACAGCCTAAAGGTTTTAATAATAATAATAGTAATAATATAATTTTATAATATAATATAATTCTAATATAAAATAAAATAATATATTTTTATAATAATAATAAATTTTAGATGCCAAAATATTTATGTAAATGTTATCATTTGGTTTAATTATGAAAGTAGGATTTCAAAGTTGTCTGAAACTATACTTCACAGGTATGTATAAATTGTGTGTAGATTTTTGTTCATTTATATCTGTGGCCTCTCTAGATGTTTTGTGAATTTTGGTACAGCTCTTAGGAAGACTTCAAAATAGTTTGCTGGTTTAAATGTTTTGAAGCGTAGCACTACATTTCTGGACATTTTCCCAATTTTTTTTCTTTTACTGGGGAAAGGAAAAAATAAAATTTACATGATGACTTTTTAATGTTAAGTTTAGAAAATCACCAAGAATTTCCTTTGATGTCAGAAACAAAGAAATTCTGAGGCTGGTTAGTTAAGAACATGGCTCTCCAAGAAGGATGGTTTTAGGCAACAAGAGATGTAATTAAAAGAAAACAATAACTCAGTTATTTACATACATTGACAACCCAGAGGATCATTGGCGTTCAGTCCATAATATCCAGGCTTGCACCGGTCACATTGGGGTCCTTCAACGTTATCTTTACAAAAGCATCGACCAGCCTCAATTCCCAGGACTGGATCTGCATAACTTTCACATATACCACCAGACAAGGACCCTTCAGGATCACATTCACAAGCTGGAAACATAGATATTTACATATCAATTTTTAAAACTATTTCCACAAAGACCTGAAATTGATGTACTTTATCCTTTCTCCTGTGAACTTTCCTTAACAGTTAACTCAGTGGTTGAAGGTAATACCTTGTGTAACATAGTGGAGTTTTTATAATGGATTTTGGGAATGGGGTTACATTTGTTTGGAGTCTTACAGAGAAACCTCATGTGTCACTGAACTTTCAAAAATACTGATTACTTGAAATGTATTTATATTTTAAGTATTTATTATTCTACTTTTTTCAGTTGAATATGTTCAGAATATGAATATCTCATGACCAGTGATCTCAAAATGCATTTTTGTCAGCCTAACAATTGTACCTTGCAGACTTTGGTACTGTAAAATTTACATTGTCATAAATTTACAAATACAAATTACAAAGAAATAGTTTATAACATTTTAAGAGCTTCAGGAGAATATAAGTTCCGTGAGGTCAAAGACTGTATTTTTGTTTTTTAATTTGGAGCCCAATTACCTAAAATAGTATCTTAGACCTACTAGACCTCTTAATAAATGGTTAATTGGATTAAATGGAATTTTAAGAGAGTTCTTTCTTCCTTACCACAAAACAATTGCCATTTGCTAAGGTATAATATACATACATAGCTATATCAGCTAATTCAAATACTAAAAAGTCAAATACATAGCAAAATCAGCTAATGCATAATTCAAGTGAACTGTTTTTTGAGAAGGAAAAGAAAGTTTAGTCTTTAGAAGGATGGAATCATGGATCTGTTTGGAGAGTTTGCTGGTGAGGTGCCAAATGAATTAACAGGATTTTGGAGACTGGGCTAAAGTTTCTTGAATTGAAAAATTAGACCATTAGGGAAGTAGCATTATTCTCAGGGGAAAGTAACCTTAAACTTTACCTAAACTTGTATTATTACTCCAGGGAACTGTTCTTAGAAGAAATGAACTTAAATTAATTGAAACCAATTTCTATCTGCTTAATTAAAAAAAAAATTTTTTTAAAGAGGAAATTCAAGATTTTGTTTACACATCAATGACTCAACAGAACATTTGGTGGAAACCTTCATTTGGGGCAGTTATCTAGAGTTACTGAACCAAACCACTCAGTTGAATGACTATGTTTTTATTTCATTTTTTTTGTTATGGTGTTCATGTACTCTAGATACAATCAACTATGGAAAAACAGCACCAGATCCTATTTAGCATTGCAAAACCACAACTTCCTCCTAATTCGATCCAGTTGTCTCCAGAACAAGAGGATCAAAATGGACTGTCCAAAAGGAAGCAGACTCAGCTCTTCTTGAGAGCAACACAAAGAGAATAGAATTGAATCCCAAAGGGTCCTTCCCATGCAGTAAAAAAAAAAAAAAAAAAAAGTTTGGAAGCATCCTTTTTTTGGATTAACTTCACTTAGAAATAACCCTCTTACATGGATACAAGAATACAAGGCCAATGATATCTATCAACACTACATGACATTATTTATAGGAATATTTATTACAGATGCGGCTACTGATAGAACCCTTGGTTCTTGTGTTAAACTTGAATAAAAAATATTCCTGCCAGAAACCTAGAAACCAGTTTGATCTTTTATCTGAAACCTAGTCAAACTATTATCTAGGCTCTAACAACCATCCTCATGACCCCCACCATATTATTTGTTTCAAATTATTACTTAATGTTTATAACTTTATCACTTAATTTTAATTTTTTTTAAACACATACAAGGTGCCTTAGGTTAACAGTAAGAGAGGTTGAGGGATTTAGAATTGGATCCTAGATAGCTTATTATTTATTTTTACTGAAGAAACTCAAACTCTTCTGCCTAGTTTTTGTATGACCTCCTTGAAACTAATAAATCAACAATAATTAATAAATCAACAAGCAGTTAATAAGTGCCTACTTGTGCCAGAGGCAGAATGGTGGCTACAGAGCTAACTTTGAAGTCAGGAGAACTTCAATTCTAGACTTACTCACTTCTGACATACTGTGTTGTGTGACTTTGGCCAAATTACTTAATGTCTCGTCACTTTTGGAAACTTTCTAATAACGTAAGTAGCTGAGAAGAATGACCTACATTAATAAAAGAGATTTCCTTATTTGGCAGTTCCTAATACCAATGAGATCACAGGTCCATTCTCTGTCCTGTTCCTGTGTATTAGACATTATATTAGGCTCTGGGAATATAAATTTCATGCCATATAGTATAGGGGCTTGTTTTAAATTTTTTTTCTCCTAGTACAAGAATGATGACTGGCACATAGTAGACATTTAAGAAATATTTGTTGGCAGTTTAATTGATAATAATAATATTAATTCACATATAATTTTCTTTACATCTCTACAGAGTGAATATACAAACATTATAGTCTTTATTTCCCCTAAGGAAGAAATTGGTTTATAGTTGGCATGGTGAGAGCAAAAATTCTACCTACCTGCTTCCATGTAAGCTAGGTAAGTTTTTCCTTAAAAAGGTCCTGAAACCAATCTTTAGATAATTGGCTCAAGGAACTAAAAGCTCAGGCTGTTGATATCATTTCCTGATCTCTTGAATATAGAATAACTCTGAAGTTTGGCTATGATGGGCAACTTAAAGGCAGAAGAGTTTCACTCAGATGAGTCAATTCATAACTCAATGTAGATACATTTGTTGAATATTCTTCTTTACCATAGCTAAGTAAATGTCTTTTTACTGAGTGTTTAATAACCTATGATGGCTTCATTTTGTACCAATATGGAATTTAAATTGCTGAGTTGAATTACACCCAGCCAAGAACAGCTGGAAATTTGAGATCCCTAGCAAGTTATTTTTCAGTCATCTTTAGAATTTAAGAATTTAGAATTTAATTTCATTTAAGAACTTAGACTTTAAGCCAAACTGTTCACATATGTGAAAGTGAATGAGTGCAAATGGAAGTGGGGTGAAGCCGGCAAAGATTGCATGCAATCATTGTGGTCAAAGGGGTTGTCAGAATTTCTGTTTTAGCTACATGACAAGAAAAAGTGGTTAATAATAAACACACAACAAAAAGCTATGACTTGGCAGTACCTTAACATGAAAAATGGATTGTCCAAAGGCAATGTTTCACTCAAACTCAGATATTTTCCCAAGTTCATCTGAAGGATCTGTGGTTCATGCTGACTTGTTCTTAGACTAATTGCTGTCCTTGAGTTTGAAGTTGTATAGATTAGGACTTACCAAGAGAAACAGTCTTCCTTGAACATATCAGAATGAAACCATATTGTTTAACTCAAGGTCCTTGCCACTTCAATTATTGTCTGAAGAAGGAAAGTCTCCAGAGAAAATGTTCTCATTCCCTGCAGAGCTACCATAACTAGTAAATTTGGCACTCCGGATAAGTTGCATGAAATATACTTTGGAGAAACATATGAACTGTTTTTTCAAATCAGTTTTGTAACTCATGATGTGAAAATAAAATAAGAAGCAATTAATAAGAAGCCTGTTGAGTGAGAGGGAGGGAGAAATTAGTCACCAAAGCAGTTTCTATGCAGCTGGGGCCTCTAAATGTTGTAGCTTTGGTTTAAAGCCCCATTAACCCCACCCTAGTTACATTTCTGATACAGCAAAGTTTGGAAATGCTTGCTTAACATTAAGAACTGTTATTTTTTTGAAGATCAAAGAGCAGTCTACTCACGAATGCAAGCATGGGGATCTGAAATTTCTTTGAAGGGATCTCTGTAAAACAGGGGTTTGCACTGATCACAGTGTTGTCCCATAGTATTGTGCTGACAGTCTTCACACACTCCACCGCTGACACTGTTACTTGAAAGGTACAGAGACATATCAAAGTGACAGCGTTCCGAATGGTCATTACAATTACATGCTGTGGAGGGGGAAAAAATGATAATTAAACTTTTGCAGGTCCCAGTAAATTAATTAACAAGTCTGATTTAGAAGAAAAATCTTTAGACTGCAATTCCCTCCTCTATCTCTGGAAAGAATTTCTTTTCCAAGATGGATAAAATTCAAGGAATTGGACTAGATCACATTTTTGATCCCTTGTAGTCCTAGTAATCTATGAAACTACAATTCTAAGTCTAAGTTGTGACCAATGGATATTAAAAAGATAAAATATTAAATTAAAACTCCCTAATTATATTTTAAACACTTTGGAACTTATACATTTCATACAGTCCATCTTTTCATTCAATCAAAACAGGATTAAACATATTTTAACATTCACAATATAAATTCTTGCTTTATATTTTTAAAAATGTTCAAATTTTTTAAGATAGCAAGTTTTCTTACATACGTGCTTTTCTAATACCGCACTTAGAAGAATTTGGTGTACTATACTTTTTTGTGTCTTTATTTTTGTATGAGATATTTCTTGGAAGGAAATTTCCTTTGTTAATTTAGGCCAGTACCTGGCAAGTCCCTTAACTTTTCTAGCATCCTCAGCAACTCTTCTAAGCCTATAAAGTAGATGAAAGGGTGCCAATCTGCATTGGTAGAGGGAGTTTCCTTATCTGGGACTTCCTTATACCAGTAAAGTCACAAGTCTGGTTCCTAATGCCCTGACTACTAGGGTTACCTTGAACCTTTTCTAAGCTTATTAATATAAAACTGAAGAAAGGAAGCTGAGTGAAAGCCTTTGGCTTTATTTTGCATGTTCATAACAATTCTGGGATAGCATTATTTATAGTAATGCAAAAGTCTGTCTTGCTCATATGCTGAGTTCTTATCTTCTGCTATTAGAAAGTGAGATAAGCTCAGTCTCATGCAGCTGGATGGGATAAATATATGACATTTGAAGAAGTAACTGGGATTAGTGTGTATATTCTTAGAATTGTGACATCCCACCGTCATTTACTCCATTTGTATAATGTTTATATTCTTTTTGCAAAAAGGGCAAAACAACATGACTTTTTTTTTTTTTAAAAGAGGCATTCGGGTTTAAATGACTTGTCCAGAATCACACTGATATTAAGCATATGAGGCTGAATTTGAACACAGGTCCTCCTGACTCCAGAGATAATGCTCTATGTACTGTACCACCTAAGGTGCTCTGGCATGAATTTTTTTGAAAAAAAAAGTGTTGAGTTAAAAATTCATTTTTCAAGAATTTGAGAAATTTAAAGCAGAACATGAAACAATTGGAAATTGCAAAACCTTGTCTGGAAGTTTTGGAATTACAGAACCATTTCTTTGTGAAGGACCCTACTTGAACTTGTATATATGTATATATGTATGAACATGTATATAGGACATGCATGAACTTACATCCTACCCTTAAAATAAGCTGAGTATATATTTTTACTCACATCTGCAAGCATTATCCTGGAGACCTTCAGCTGGCCTCCAGGGAACATCATGAAAGAATTCCTTGCATCTCTCACAGTTTGGACCATCTGTATTGTGCTGGCAGATACAGTGACCATGAACCTGGTTTAGATAAAGAAATAAGTATTTTATAAAAGAGGATTTTTCTGTTTTGGTGGCTTTTTTAAGGGAAAAATATAATCTTTGGACAGACATTTCAAAGCTGTGGCCCATTTGATGTACTTGTAAAGGCACACTATATCAGCCTAGTGAATGTCCATTTTTAATACAGATAGAGAACTGCACTGGAAATTGAACTGGGACAATCACTTCTAAATGTCTTGATTTTCCTGTTTCTAAGATGGAAGAGAATAGCAACAACAATATAACAAATTTATATAGCACTTTCAGTTTTGCAAAATTCTTTTTGCATTTTGTCTATCTCTATCCCTTCTTGTCTCATAGGAATGGAACCCTAAATAGTTCATTTTGATATTACTATAGGGAGCATAGTAGAGGAAGAATATTTACCTGCCAATGTGACTAAGCCATCAGAATTAATGACAAAATCAATATACAACATGATAAACTGATTCTACCTTAACTTTCCATCAAGGTCAAGGGTATGTCTGAGGTGTAATGACTCTCCTGGTGAAATTATTTGTGACAAGACAGTAAGTAGGAAGAAAGGAGATAAATGCTGTGCAACTAACTGAAGGAATATTAGGTTCACATTAGCTACATGAAGTTAGCATCTACTCGGGTTCTCCTAAGGATGTCCCAATTGGCTTTCTTTTTTACTCCTTTCTTACGCTTTACTTCTCTGTTTTCCATTTTAAAAAATAATAAAGATTCCAGCTCCCAGCCTGGGATTGGTTTTTCAATATTCTGCCACTATCAGAGTCTGATCTAAAATGAAATTTAAATTGAAATTTATGGCTGTTGGGAAAATACTTGGCAAGAAATGGATGAAAGGGTAGAATAGAAGAGCAGAGTCTTTTAGGCCCTTCAGTAGACCATGTTCAAATTGTAAATAAAGTCTTGCTAATTCTACTGTCATTATCTTGATGACACTTACTAGATATGTGACCTGGGCAAGTCACTTTACCCTGCTTGCCGTTTCTTTTCTGTAAAATGAGCTGGAAAAAAAATGAGAAATCTTTCCAATTTCACTGTCAAGAGAACACTAAAAAAACAGTTGGACAAGACTGAAAAACACTTCTACTTATAGTGACTAATAAAGGGAGCTAACCATGTAGAAGGTCATCCAGTCTAATGCAACTATGAATAGTTATTAATTAAAATCTAATTAAATATGGAAATATATGCATTAGATGACAATTTGATCAGCTGAATTAAAAATTGGTTGAACAAGTAGATTTAAAGAGTATTCATTAATCAGTTATTTCAGTTGTTTCCAACTTTGTGACCCCATTTCTTGGGAAAGATATTGAAGTGATTTGCCTTTTCTTATCTAGTTCATTGTACAGATGAGGAAACTGAGGCAAACAGGGTTAAATGACTTGCCGAGGGTCACACAGCTAGTAAGTGTCTGAGATCAGATTTGAACTCAGAAAAATGAATCTTCCTGACTTCAGGTCTGGTACTCTATCTATTGTACTATGTAACTATTATTAATGGTTCAATATAAAATCGGGGCATTTCCAGGAATCTTACTTAGAAATCTGACTTAGGAATCTATTCTTATTCCTATACTGTTAACTAGTTTTTTAAATTAATGATTTGAATGGAAGCATAGTTATTATATTTATCATATTTGTACATTCACAAAATGGGAATAGCAAAAACACTGGATGACATTCAGAATCTGAAAAGATCTCAACAGGCTAGAAAACTGGGTTGAAGTAGTACCTGGAACATTAATAAATACCTGTGGATTTACTGAATCTAATAAGCTCAGATTTAATAGGGATAAAGGTGAAGTATTACATTTATATTCAATGAGGGAGACACCATGTAAATAACTAAGCACAAATAAGAAATGTGTGTATGTGTGTATGTGCATATGTGTGTCTCTTTGTAGGTTGACAAATACACACATGTGTATATTACATATATATGTATTTGTAAACACTATATATATATATACATATATGTATATGAGATGGGGGAAAGGTGAGAGAGGGGGAGAGAGGGAGAAAGAAAGAGGGATGGATGGAGAGACAGACAGACAGAAAGAGAGAGGGAAAAGAGAGATAGAGAGAGAGAGAGAGAGAGAGAGAGAGAGAGAGAGAGAGAGAGAGAGAGAGAGAGAGAAAGAGAGAGAAAGAGGAGAAGGAGAGAAGGAGGGAGAGAAAAAGGGAGGGAACAGAAAAAGAGAGAGAGAGAAATTTTGGAAGGCCAGGTACTAGCAGGTAACCTCCACTTCAGTCCTACTCCAATGACTTATTACTTTGGCAGGTGCTATTAAGCCATATTCAGCCCATAAAGGCTTTGAGTCCAGCCCCAGTGATAGAGGGCTTTTTTCCTTGTGTTTCTTTCATTTGAGCACCAATGGAGTTTATTGTTAAGTGGCTCATTGGCAGGTATCAGAGTACTGCAGCTTTTAGATGTAGCAACTCTCAAATCTTATCAGCTATCAGGGATGGGTTGAGATCTGTATTCCTGGATTGCCATCGAGACTGGAAGTTATTGGAGTACTGATGTATGGACAATAGAACCTATTAAAAAATGTTGTACTTTCATAATGCTGGCAGTTTTTCAAGGTAAATGACAAGAATCAGAAAGATCCACAACGTGGAAAAACAAACCTTTACCCTTGAAAGTTGCTTTGCTTGCAGCTGTTGATAATAATGGCTACAGATGAGAGGACTGGCAGGAGTGAGCTCTCTGGGAAGCTGTAGAGGCTGAGTCTTTGCTAATGGTAGCCCTCTGCTGGGGTCACCAGAGATGCCAGCTTTGTTTTTTATTTTATTTTTTGGTTATGTAGGTGCAGGAACTAGACTTTATTAGACTATTTAGAAGTGATCAAACTCTGGCAAACTGATCAATTTCCAAAGGGACTGACTTAAAAACCAGAGACCCACTTTATTACAAATCGCTGCCCAGAACAGAACAAAAACTGCCCAGGCAATAAGTTCTTCAACAAATGATTGAGTAAATGAATGTGAAGTTCCCCCCCCCCCCCATCCCCATTCCTGCCTCTTGAAAGAACAGTTCTAGTCTTGAAATACTTTTCTTTCATTCTCATGTTGGTTCAGAACTGTCAACATTGCAAAGAATCAAGCAGGATGTATGTGTGTGTGCGTGTGCTTTCATTTTCATGCTTATGGAATGGGGTACAAGGAAGACAGAACTTTTTAAAATGTCTTTTTGCATACAAAAATATTAGAGAGATATTTGGGAGTTCAAAAATTATGCCCCCAAGGGGTTACCAATTAAATCTGCATAACTAAGTTGAATTCTATCTGTTCTCTCAAAGAACAGACATTTTCCTGCTGTTTTCAGAATGATTCAGTGGCAATATGCATTTGTGCCAATGCTGATCTATCAGGATAATGAAAGGAAATATAGCAGGAGGGTCTGGAACTTACCATTCCAGGTGGGCTGAAGACATCTCCCCGGACATCTTGTGTGGGGCCACATTTGTTAGCATGACCATTGCAAAAGCATCTTCCCCGAACAACCATATCATAGAGAGCATAGTAATACTTATCAAGGGGATCACTTGGTCTTCTTCCAAGCAATGTATCCCCCAGAGTGTGTAGTTTGGTAAAGTTTATCCTTAGGTTTGTTAGAGTCACTAGATCTAGAAGAAGGAAAATGAACCAAAAGGACATATAAGCTACATCTGTGCAAAACATCTTCCTTTGCCAACAGGAATTTTAGGTTGAGTACACCCAAATGAAAGATTAGGATTTGAAGAGTTCGAATTAATGAAGCAAATAGTAAAAAAACAAACAAAAAAACTTTCTTTTGCTAAATACAAACACCTAACAAGGATACACAGCCATAGGCACAAGCCTGTAGTTCCCCACCAATCATAGTGTACCTGGATTGAGAACAACAATCCACAAGAGAATTAAAAAAAATACTGAGACTGAAGAGCTTAAAGAAAATGAAATAAGGTTTGATTGCCAATTTCTATTATGTATATTGTTGATAAAATGTTCAAATATTCACTTTAAAATACAATACTTGGCAATAACAATTACTATAAAATTAAGTAAATCCCTTCCTGATAATGGTTTACATAAAATTCAAACAAAATTAAGCTTTGACATATTTACTTTATTCTGGTTTTGGGTCTTCATGACTAATGCAATGCAGCCTAACCAGCTCCACTGGGCCTGAGCAGAATGAATAATGTAAAAGACAAACTTCTTTTAAAATATTTAGAGAAGATCCAATTAAATATGGCATCAAATTGGAATTTGGAATACGGAATAAGAAAATAAGTTGCGCCAAACGAGCAAGACCATAACACCACCAAAATGTTTCAGTAAGGATAGATAAGGATTAAAAGTCCAAAGTTACTCATACCCTTTATGTAGGGGCTGTAGGGATTTTCTATTTCAAAGCTGGGATCCAAAGCTTTTAAAACAACCTATAAAATAAAGATGTACAAACTATCAATATTTTAGTTCACATTCACAATTGCAAGATTCAACCCTAATGAAGGTATGTCTGAACACACAAAATGCCTACTCACTTCAACTCAGCTACTCAAATGCTCTAAAAGAAAATGAGACTAAAATAGAGTAAGAAATGAATGTGGTCCATATTTTGTAAACATAAATAAAAGGCAGTATGGTATAAAGAGAAGGAAGGAAAGAAACAAGCATTTATTAAGTGCCTTCTATGTGTCAGGCATTGTGCTAAGTACTTTGCAAATATTATTTTATTCTCACAACACCCTTGGGAAGTAAGTGCTATTATTACCCTCATTTTACAGATGAGGAAACTGAGGTAGACAAAGGTTAAATGAATAGCTCAGGGTCACACATCTAGGGTCTGAAAGTCAAATTTAGTCTTGCATAGATATTTTGCCTCTATATACTATATATATGTAGTATATATGTATATACATAACACACATACACATATATGTTTTTGTATTGCCTAGATTTTGTCCAGATCTCTACCCCATCTCTTTTGCCTTCAAAATTATTTCTTATCATAAATTTGTGTTTTAGATGAATCTAGGATAAATATCAAAATATCAAACTTTTCATCTTTTTCTAAAGCTAACAGTTGAAGTTTCAATAATAACAAGCCAAATATTTCTCCCCCAGATCTACTTCAACCATATAGATAGAAAAGAGAATTCAATTTAAATAAAAGAAATCCAAGGGAGAGTTAGGTAGTAGCCAGAGTGACAGGTATAGAGTCTGAAATAATTGAATTCAAATCCAGCTTTAGATACTAGCTGTATGACCTTGGGAGTGTCACTTAATCCCATTTGCCTCAGTTTCCTCATCTGTAAAGTGAGCTGGAAAAAGAAAATGGCAAACTGTCCCAATACCTTTGCCAAGAAAAATGGGGCCACAAAGAATTGGATAAGACTGAACAAAAGAAATCCAAATGAATTGTACCTCTCCTTCAGTAGAAGGTTCAATATCAGAATACTTGGAGTCACAAACAAGGTCATCTACTCCTTGTGCTTGGCCAGATGGGATGTTGGGAAAAGATGTAGCACAGTCTTTTGCAAAATATCTAAAAATTTTCCACGTTTGGCCATAGTCCACAGAACGCTCAACCAACATGGCTGCAGGTCGGAAAGTCTGTAAAAGAAGATTTCAACAAACTTCTGCAGAAAGATGGAACTTAGTGTTAACCTTAAATCGAATTCTAACCTTTTCTATTGCGCATTATCCACGGTGAGGGCTATAGAATGACTGATAGTTAAACCCAAGCTTTGAATATTTGGTAAGAAAGATGCTTTATAAATCCAAGGGAACATTGTGATTAGGACCCTAGGACTTGGCTTTCTCATCACAATAGTTTGACAGGGAGTCTTGAATCTCCTTTAATCTTCTGTCTCCTAATCCTTATAAGCTCTGATTCTTTACATTCACATTCCTATATCCTCTGCTTAATTATCTGTCAGGTCCTCTATCTTTTTTCTCATGTTAGAGCACTACACACATACTTGAAAGATTTGGCTTCTGGTCCCATCTCTGCCAATAAATGGATCTATAACTTTAAGACAGTCGTCTTATCTCTCTGGACCATATTTTCTTTATCCATAAAATGAGGGGATTGAGGGTAAGTTCTTAAACCCTTTTCAGCTTACATGTTCTATAGTTCTAATCCCCAGGGTCCTACACATATACACTTCTGAACTTAAAAATCAAATACAATTTCTACATTCATAAAAAAAGACCAAAAGAGAATTGCGCATGAAACGACAGATCTCTATTATGTATAGCTTGCTTTTCTTTTTAAGGATATAATAAATTCAAACTTCAGCTTTCAAAGTTATCTTGCTTGTCTATGCTTCCTTTTGGCCTTCTTTCTATTCTCTTCCCTGATTTTATTTTCTTTAAAGATGCCTCAGTGACTTCCTTTTCTATTTCTTTTTCTTCCTTTTTTTGGTTCTTCCTCCCTTCCAACCTGGTTTTCTCATTCTCCTTATTGGGGAAAAAAAGAAAATACAAGCTCTTATAACAAAACATGTATATAGCTATACTTTTTAGATAGCACATTTTAAAGATTTTTCATTCTCAGTCATATACGTCTCTTCCTTAACATAAAACTTCTTTTCTTTTAATTGAGAATATAAAAAAATAAGATGGTTTAAGTTTGGATTTATGTAGCACTATAAACTATAGAGAAATAGTATAGATGAAATAAGTGTTCATTGGTTATTGTCCAAGGGAAGGATCAGATCTTAGACACCCATACCTTAAAAGTCATTATAAGATGGCTGAACTGAAACAGTGTCTCTAGATCCAGTCTGATGCTGACATTATCAAGACCTAAAGAGAAATTAAGAAAGACAAAATTAGTTATAGTCATATGCAAAAACTTACCATGTAATTTCTGTATCTGGAATTTATAATAATTTTTTAAAAGACAATTAAGATTAAAAACTGCTAATTAAAGCAGTTTACTATTTTTAAAAATAGTATTACAGTGCATTGCTAGGACCCTAGTTGTGCTCCTGGAATGAAAATCTGAGTATAAAATTTGCTGGTCTTGTCCAGTCTCTGGCTACAATCCATTTTTGTGGCAGAACACCACTGTGTGGCAGTATTGTCAACAAATAGGAAAGAAGGAGTAGTCTACTATTCTGTCGTGGGTGGGAGAGTTGGATGTATTTCTCCTATCCTAAAGAGATAGGACCTGATTAATTAGATATAAATGACTTTTAAATCCACAGAAGGACTGTGTCTTACCCAAACATTGCATCTTCCCCAGAGTCTAGCATAAGTGTTCTGTACACAATAGGTAAATCATATATATATATATATATATATATATATATATATATATATATATATATATATATATTTGGAAAGCTGAATGAATACATTTCAATTGAAGAGATGCAGACTTAGGAGGTATACAATTCACACATCAGCTTAAAATCATCATCCCAAAATGAGAAAATAGCTGAGGAATAAATGAAATAACTACCATGCACGATCGTGTGTGTGTGTGTGTGTGTGTGTGTGTGTGTGTGTGTGTGTGTGAAAGAGAGAGAGACAGATAGACAGACAGACAGATGCAGACATAGACACCCCTTTGGCAATCTCACGGATTCCTCTCAGAATCATATTTTAATATGCATAAAATAAAATAAATAAACATAAAAATAATATATAGAAACACATTTTAATATGCTTAACATATAATAAAAGCCTACAAAGGAAAACAATTATATTGAAGAAAAGTTTAAAAAGTGTATATTTTTTAAGTCAATGGACCCCAGGTTAAGAACTCTTGCTCTAGAAGAAGTATTTTCAGCATCTGAAGATAGCTTAGAAACTGAGGCAGAGGGGTATAATTAAGAAGGATGTAGATAATGTAGGAACATTCCTTAGGATTGTCAAAAAGACAGCTGGGGTTTCAGGCCAATGAAAGAGAAATTTGAATCTACCAAAGGCAGATTATAGGACTCTGACATTATAGGTATAGATCTAGAAGATCTATAGGTATAGAACTTTCAAGGTCATTTCGTCCAATTCCCAAATTTTTAAAATGAAACTGAGTAAAATGTGTTAAAGGCGACATTTGAACCCAGAGCTTATTCATATAACCCTACTATACATCCTCCTGGAACAGGAGGGAGAATTGGGTGAGATTAAAAATAATTATTGGCCTCGAGGAATGATGGGAAAAATAGTTGAGGTTCTGTGCTAACAATGAAGAGAGAGAACTATTGGACATGATATAATAGGTCATTAATCAAGGTGAAGCTATGGTTTCATGGTTAGTTTATTTGTATTCAACTCACTTTTTTGAGCTAAGATAGTAAGGTAGTAAGAAAAAAATTACATTATCTTTTTCCACTTTCTCTTGCTTATCTATGTCATTGTCAGAAAAAGAGTAGTGAATTATATACCCTGGGTAGACAACAATAAATACTGCTTCTATGAGATTCCATAGAATTTCATAGACATATTCATTATGTGGCAATTCATTTCATATGGGACTTTTTTCAACATTTTTCTATTATTTTCAAAGAAAAATGACACACATGTAAGGATCAGGTTCCACCTGCATCCTGATCTCTGTAAATTCAAGAAGATGAAATTTGAAATGTATAAATTAGATGGGTTAGACCTTATATAATTTGTCATCTTTGAACCTTTTTTATTGGATAGAGAAGGAAATAGTTAATAGGAACATGAAACAAGCTAACCATGCTTCTAAAGTTAGATTAAGTTTTTAGTTAATCTAAAGATAAGATTAAGTTGGAGTGGAAGAGAATTCTGTGTTTAGGAGTACCCTGAGGAAGCTGACCCTTGTGCCTGAGCAAAAGGCATCAGAGGGAAGATTAGGGATGAATAAAGAGAGATTGTTATACCCTCCTTTTTTATTGACCCTATAATTGGAGATATTGGATCAGTAGTTAGCAGCACACTCAAACAGGGGTATGAGACGATACACTGAGGACAAAATCGGATCCAGCTATAAAAAGATCCAAGAGGGGCAGCTCCAGGGAGTCTAAACTCTTACAGCAGAGAGAACAATAGCTATTGAATTGTAGAACGCACTATTCCTAGAGCCCAAATGAAAGCTCTATCTAAGGGGAACTTCATGAAAATATGATGGAAGCAGAGGATTTTCACTAACTAGAAGTTATGAGATACTCCTTTGCCACACATGGTCCTTACGTGGTGTCCCAGTATGTCTGATAGTGCAGCGAGGAGGGTGCCCCAAATTTAGAGGGATTTTTTCGTACCAACTGTTCTTACTATCAGTCTTTAGAAAATATTTTTGCAATTGATTCAATAGGAGAAACACACTGTGTAGAACAGCTGTAATAGAAACCCTGCCTATCAGTCTTAGAATAATGAGGAGACTAGTAGGCAGTTGAACTTCTGGGAACCCCAATCTGTGACTTCAAATTCCATTTGGTTGGGTGAGTCCCAAGAGAGTGCTACACACAAAATTTCTTTTAACATACATACAACAATCGAATGTATCCAACTAGATTATTGATCAGTCAATCCATAAACATTTATTAAATACCTATAATAAATCAGGCATTGTGTTAAGCAACAGGAATACAAAAAGATATGAAAGACAATCACTACTTTCAAAGAGCTATATTCCTAATGGAAATTAATCTATCCTTAATTTTTTGTAAGTTTTCTATCTATACATGGCTCTTTAATCTTTGCCTCTTTTATTCTAGTCAAATATAATATCATTAAAATTATTTTTAAAAACTGCTTTAATGAGGGTTGATTAATAATTAAAATATGTAAAAATGAAAAAAGTATATAATGAAATAGTACCATTTTCAGATTGCCACCATTTCTTTTTTCTATCTGATTCAAATGTTGTAATGACATTCTCGATTGTATGGCTGTTGGCTTGTGTATATGGATTATATGGATATCTAGAATCGCAAACGAAACATTTTTGTTCACCCTAGAAAACAAAACAAGTCAAATTAAGACAGAAATAGAATTACTTATTGTAGAACTAAATTAGAAAACAAGTAGTGCCTATGTTTATTGTCTTCTGATCCATCTGAAAATGCAAAGATGAAAGGATGTAACAAACATTTTCCCACCAGAGATAGCTTAATTAGAATAACAAAGTGAATTCAAATCCAACTTTTGCATTTTCATGGTTTTGTGCATTTTTTTTTTGTCTGATAAATGAATTTACATGGAACTGTTCCTTCCAGATGCAATAGTCAGGGGATAAATAAAGCAGTTTAAAATTTTTCTTAATGAGAGCATGTATATCCATTTCTAGAATCACTTCGTTTATTTTTTGATTGCACTAACGTAACTTGAAAGGTAGTCAAAACAACTCATATTTTCTATCTTAGATCTCTCAAAAAGAACATTTGGAAGAAGAAACTTCCAAACGAATATTGAAATGAATATTCTTACATATGTGTGAGTTTCTTATTGTTAGCTTCTGGAATCTGTTCCAAGTGGCTTTCTTCTCTGCTATATCCTGTAAGGGGCTCAAATCAATAGATTTGAAGTCAATAAACATGGATTAAGTACCTACTATGCCGTCACCATTACTGCAAAGACAAAAACAAACAAAACCCCCAGTCTTTTTTGGAGCTTACATTCTACAGTGAGGAAAGTTATAATACACAAATAAAAATGCAAGGTAATCTGAATAGGGGAAAAAAGTCCTAATAACCAGGACCATTGAGATAATGGATATAAAAACTCTTTGGAAAGTATAAAACATTATTCAAATGTAGTATAACAATAATGATAATAATCATTGTTTTAGTCCCTGGATTCCAGATTTAGATCCAGTCTCGGAGGCATTCCACTTGGGACTTATGTTCCCACCCAAAATTTCCTCCAGAAATATCAAAATCCTGCTAAAGTCTCAGATTAACAAAGCAAAAGCAAACACACATGAATTTATTGACCCTATATAACTCTAGAAATAGCTATAAAACTGCCAGTTCTAACTTGGCTTCAGAACATAAGTTGTTCTATCTATTGTGCTTCATTCTCTTCACCATAGTCCATCAATCATTCACCAGCTCTGGATGGATGTTTTGCTCTTGTTTCAAAACCTTTTCAAAGATTCTGCTCCTAAGCATACAAATAAAAGGAAGGGAATGTGGCCAAACTAGTATGATCATAGAGTCATTGCCTTAGAGTTAAAATACAATGAACAGGTCATTTAGTCTAATAGTTGAGGAAACTGAGGGAAGGGAGGAGAAATGATCTGTTCAAAGTCACTCAGACATTAAGAGAAAGATTCAAGATTCAAACTCAGGTCTTCTGACTCCAGAAAGAGTACTCTTCTCCTATCATAGAAAGTAATTTCCTCGCCCCTTAATCTTAGTTTTTTTTTCTATGCCTTTCCAGGAGATTGGAATGAGTGTTGAAATTGATAATTTGGGTGATCCCCTAAACCTAGGGTGCTAACCTCTATATGGATAATGACTAACCTCTTTTGTATTAGTTCTTTCATGAAACTCATGCAATTATTTTTAGAATAATGTTTTTAAATTAATTAAATACAAAGATTACAATTATCAAAATACTTTTTAAAAAGCTAAGCAAATGAATTCAGGTTAAGAACTCCCAACTTAAAAAGATATACTTGAACAAGAGAGCAATAGCTCTTTTGCTAAAATCACCTGAATTCTTTGTTCTAAAAAGCTTGGTCCCTGAAACAAAGGATCTTTTTTTCAGAAGAGTAGAGGACTAGATGTTAAAGGGAAGAAGAGAGAACCTTTTTTCCCCTAAAGAGTATTGATCCTATGGTTTTTTTCAGCCTTAGCTTTTCCACCCGTAAAATGGATATAGTACCTCCCTCCCAGAGTTATTATAAAAATTAAATAACTTGAAACATAAATTTCCTCCTGACTGTCCCCAGGAAGTGGTTTTCCAGTCTTCCCTTAGAGGAGTTCCAATGAAAAAAGTGCCTCACCTGCCTTAGGGTCTCCTGCAATCCTTTTTAGCAATAAAATTAATAGGTTTGTAACAAGGATGGTTGGCAGGGATGATCCATTAAATTGGGATATTCTTATGGAATTGGTCATGCATGGGAACATATGCTCTGGAAAGGGTAGAGCAAAAACTTACAAACTGAGGTGCCTCTGTGAAGATGGACATGTTCAGTTCCATGGAGGTATCCCAGTCCAAGAGACCAGGGCATTCCTTTCATTATCTTTGTTGCAGGAAAAATCCTATAGTTAGAAACAAACAAACTTCCAAATCTTGACTTCCCAAATCTTTTGTGGTCAGAGTAATATTATGGCACCAAAATCACTTCTTGCCAGGGGATGCTGTTTCCTGACACCAGAGAGAATATAATAGCAGCTCAGAGTGAGAATCTATGTGTTATAGTGCTGAACAATAACAGAATAACTTCCTTCTTGGGAATAAAGCTAGAAGCTTCTTTTTCTGGTAAAAAATTTTAGAGCTGAAAGGGAAATTAGAAATCATTTAGTCCAACCTGATAATTTTTATAAAGTAGCTGGGTCCTAGAGAAGTGACTTGTCAAAAGTCACACAGGATTTGAACTTGGGTCCCTTGACTAGAGTTGTTCTTTTTGTACTTGGCTTCCTCTCTGGTTCTACTGAATTTAGTCACAGGCTGGACTGTTCATCCTGCCTTGTCCTTGGCCCAGGTAATTTCCCTATGTGATTTCCTAGCATAAGGGAGTAACTTTCAGCTACCAGCACTCCCCAACATGAGAGAAAGATCAATCTAGGCACTCCTCCTTTTAATCAATAGATTAAATAAATTAATAGAAGTCTCCTTTAATGTAGAAAGTTTGCCAGTAACTGAATCAGCTTCCTTCTTGCCCATATTCCATTTCATAGAGTTGTTATGATTGCCTTAAACCATTTAGGCAGATATGAGAACTAGCCCCCCTATAACTTCTGTTATGCGTTGCTCCTTGTGTAATAGCCACAAAAAAGGCATTTTATCCTCTCCCCCTTAACTCTATCAGTCTGTGTGGGTGACTCCTTGCCTATTCAGATTGTAAGCACACCCAGCTGTACCTGGCTCCCTGTTTGGCATTAAGAATATCTAGCATAATCCTGGCACTGGAAGTAATTATAAAGGGCAATAGCATTACTATAGCAAAAAGATGTTTTAAAATATTTATATCATGAATAGAAGTCGTCGCTGAGGCAACACGTTTTTTCACATCTTGCACCAAATCTGCTCCCTCTGAATTTTCAGGCCTTGACAAGCATTTCTTAGGGGAGGGTGCAGAAGAATGATTTTGGTTTGTGAGAGACAAATGTATATGCCAATGTTAATTTTGAAAAACACATGGCCAAAAAAGTAAAAGACAAAGGAAAT